>NC_047678.1:25892660-26193285 GCF_011762505.2 Arvicanthis niloticus | reverse complement strand
CATATTATGTCACCATCTCTCCAGGAAGTGGTGCCAGGTCCCAAGGACTCATGGGCCCATTACAGGGAACCAACCCACAGGCCAATTGATTGCCTCCTCCAGATGTGGTGAATTTACTTTTGACCTTGACCTGATCTCCCTGGTAGACTTCTTGGTCTATGAATGTTCACTGTGGTGTAGTCTCAACAAAAGATAGATAAATAGATAGATAGATAGATAGATAGATAGGTAGGTAGGTAGGTAGGTAGATAGACTCATTATGTATACAGCATTCTGCCTTTGTATATGCCTGCAGGCCAGAAGAGGGTACCAGATCTGACTATAGATGGCTATGAGCCACCATGTGGGTGCTGGGAATTGAACTCAGTGCCTCTGGAAGAGCAGTCAGTGCTCTTAACCTCTGAGCTACCTCTCTCTCATTTAAGGAGCATTTCTAAACAACTGTAGGTTGGTTTTAGATCACAACATGTAGAAGTGTTATGTCTTATCTGTGGTCAGTGGATTAAACTGAACAGTAAACACATTAGTGAGGGACATGCGGTGACTTGACTGTGATTCTTTGTGAAGAGTTATTTATTTTTATTTTCTGTTTGTGTGAGAGTGCCTGCATGCATGTATGCATGTACTATGAGTGCAGTGCCCTTGGAGGCCAGAAGAGGGCATTAGATCCTCAGGAGCTGGGGTCAGGGATAATTGTGGCCCACCATGTGGGTGGTGGGAATTGAACCCAGGTCTCCTAGAAAAGCAGTCAGTGCTCTTAACCACCAAGCCATTTCTCCAGACCCCAACCTCAACATTTCACAAGTCATACGAGAAAATGGAAAGAGTTTCCAATGAGTGGGGGTGGGGTTAGTCCTATTTAGATAAAAGGAGACGTGCTGCTAAATGGCTCACACACTTAGGGCTGCTGGCTAGGAGGCCACGGAACGATGTAGTTTCTCTGTGGCTCACTGCTCTGAATTAGAAGAGTGCTTTTTTCATAGGTTTGTTCTGAGCATAAAGCTTGGTATTCTGTGTTCAGCGCCCGGTAAGCACACAGCATTCTTAGCTGTTGGGACGCAGATGCCGTGTGTAGTTAGTTACCTGTTAGATTCCAAAGCTGCCCACCGCCAGGAGAAACAACAGAGCTAGGCGGCCCCAGAGTAGGTGCTCACAGCAGTGACTTCCCCTCCATAGGTTAAAATGAGCATCAGAAGAGCTCACATGCAGATTGCAATGTTTTCAGTACAGAATATCTTCAGCTAACCTTACTGAGATAACAGTTTTAGTCCCGGATATACGTCAGAATCACCTGCGAATCTTTTCTTATTAATTAAGATTATTAAGCCTGTTCCTTGACAATTTCATACATGTGTATCATTCATTCTGTTTACTTGGTCCCCCCTTTGTCATTTCTCTTCTATCCCCATCAACTGTCCTCTCCATCCCACAGAGCCCCTCTTCATATTCTGTGACCCACCAAGTCTAGCAGCCATCAGTGTGAATTATGGGTTTGGAGCTTTCCATTTGAACCTGGTGGGCTGAGCCATGGGTGTACAATCAAAGACGATGACTCTTTGTTGAAAGTTCAGCATGGAGGGGCAGGACCTTCTGGGCCTCCTTTCCTTTTATGACCAACTGTTGATAGGGTGAGTCTTGCACAGGTTCAGTTCAGGCTGCCATAGTTTCTGATTGTCGTGGTCGCGTAGAATCCAGAAGATGGCAGATCTCAGCCCTCCTCTCTGTCTTCTACCTCTTGTGTTCTCTCCACCCCTTCTTCGGTGATGTTCCCCGAGCCATAGAGGAAGTGGGGTAAACATCTTATTTAGGACTGAGCATTCAACTGCCACATATCACCTGGGAATCCTGGGACATTCTCCTCCGAGCAGTCTGAGCAGTCTGTATGTGTGGGACTTACCGGGGATTTCCCAGTGTAGCCAACAATGACAACGTCTGCTCTAAGGCACCATTTATCACAACACCAAGGTCAAAAAGATGGAGAACCGCTGCCTGGCTATCTAATCCAGACCTAGCCATAAACCTGACGCCTGCAGGTCCCCAGTATCTCAGCCACTCTGCTACTTGGCTGTGTCTGGCTCTCTCTCCTCCTGCACTCCAAGGCCATCCTTAGCTCTATCACAACCTCAAGCCCCTTCCTTCAGGTTTTCTTACCATAGTTGCTCCTTTTGCGTTGTTGAAGAGAAGCAAAGGTGAACAGTCAAACCTTTAACTTCCTTTCTCTTGCCCCGCCCACTCCATGTTCTCCCGTTGGAGAAAAGAGCTGGCTGGTCTCCATCTTCTTCTGAATTGCTGAGAAAGACAAAAATGCTTTTTCAGACCCTTGAGTTTCTTGGGGACTCTGCCATTGATGATTGTCCCCTTCCTTTTCAAACCACCTCTTCCCCTGGCTTTGTGGACAGCAGTCTGCCTTGGAGTGACAACCATTCTTGAACCAGGCCTAGAACTTCATCCCCTCCCCATCTTTCTATTACTCTCCCTCTGTTCTTCGATATTTTTTTTTTGTCTTTTCCTTTGTAACACTCCATTCTGCACCCCTTTGAGAATGCAGATCGGGTCATGGCATTTCTTATAACAGGTCCTTCCTGTGTGAGGAGCACAGGCCCTTAAGGCTGACCCATACTCAGAGGTTCTGGAGCCTTAGTGGCTGCCATGTTCTTGTATGTCATGTTTACGTGAGTCACAGTTGGCTCTTGGGTCCTGCTACTTCCAGTCTCTATGGCCTAGCTCACTCTGACCTGCCTGTCTCTGTCTACCACATCTGCTCATCCATTGTTATTGGACTCAAGTTTATCCCTCCTTAGGGCCCTCTCTGTTCCCTTATGAAATTTTCATGGCCTCCTTTGTATCCTTATATTGTAGCTTGGTTCTGCCATGAAGCCTGCACCCTGTTCTTGCACCTGCTTGTGAAGAATTTTAGACAAGTGCTATCTCTTTTCACACAAGACAGGATGATCTTGTCATATTTTCAATTTTGGCGTTATCTCTCAAGCACTCAGTTTTTTTTCCCCCTTCCAAGTAGGGTTATATATTGTAAAACATCTATACCGGGCGATAGAACAAGCCTAGAATTCAGTGAAATTGTAATTTCATTGTAGCTGCTCGTTCCACCCACCAGCACTCTCCTTCCCACACACCCTGTTCCCCGGCATCCCTGGGTTCCATGGACTTGAGTAAAATCCTGGCCGCTGCAGCGTCTGCCAATAAGGCAAACGTCAATATTCCATGGAAAAACAATGCCTGATACAAGATTAGGGGGTTTTCGGTAATTGCTTGAGTAAAAGTTTATTGTTCTCTGATGTCATATCATACTAATAAAGGAAGCTAAAAGCTGTAAGGAATTCTGAGTGATAGGCTTCAGGCAAGAGCTTAGGATACTTAGCTGAAAGTGCCTGGGTCTCACCCATAGTTCTGACTAATATGGTATGCACTGGTTATCAAATTGGCTGTGTGAGTGGAGGTATTTTAAAATTCAGTACACTTAAAGTTTCAGTTTCTTGGCTGGCCCAGACTCACGTCAGATCCTCAGCAGTCACGTGTGGACAGGGGTGTCAATCAGCATAGATTTCCCATTGATTGAGATGTTTGTGACACTGGAGAGAGTTCAGCTGTGTGACACCATTCCAGATGTGTCATCCAGGAAAAGAGGCTTCTTCCCACCCAGGCAAAGCGGGGAGTCTAAAGATGGGGGCCCAAGCTGACGTGACAAGTCCTTGGTTTGTGTGTTCCAAGTAGATGAGGACTGCTGGTTGCCGAGCCCAGAGTCTCTAGGTCAGGTCAAGACAGAAGAACAGCTGGCCATTCACTCTTCAGTGTTTCTCTGTTGACTCCCACAAGGCTTTGGCTGTGTGTTCTTTTTCCTGATACCCCACCCCCAGAAGAGAACCACACAATGATCCATCCAAGTGTGCCTGCCCCAGGCTCATCACAATCCTAGTAGACTTCCTTTAGGATCAAGTGTGTTCCCATCCTCACGGGTGCTGTGCATCTCCTAGAAAGCCAGCAGGTGTTGATTGTGCCACTAGTGGCTGGTCCGAGGCTCCCGGCAGCAAGAGCATCATGCATTGTGCTGCCTCCTCTCTGTGTGATGTCTTCACTATTTAGGGTCCTCTGAAGTCCCAGAGGGAACTACTGGGGGAATCCCAGCCAGCACTCTGTGCTTCAGGGTTGGCTCAGGAAAAGCACACTGCATACCATATAAAGTGTCTCTAAAGACATGTGGAAGGAGGGGGTGACACACCTGGGAAACCTGACCCTGACTGAAAATCCGGGAGATCCCAGCTCTTGCCCTGCTGTGATCTGCTGATTCCTAATGCCATAAAAAAAAAAAAAAAAAAAAAAATCTCTCTTAAGGCATACCATGTTTTGTTTTGTTTTGTGGCTACCTTAAGTCTTTGAGTTTAAAAGTCAGGGTGCTACAAATGATAAATAAGCTGGATTTGCGTATGTTATCAGGAGGCTGGTCAAGCTTGGGATTGGGCAAAGGACCGAGATGTTTTATAAAAGGAAAAGAAGCAACGGAGGGATGTCAGTATCGTAAAACCTTATTCACTCGCGTATTTGTTGTATATAATGTACCTTTGTTCCACATTTATCTAAAATGATAGTTACACCTATATGCACATTATATATGCTGTAACATGTGACTTATTGTACCATGCTTTCGATATTAGGCTTAAAAGCACTGTCTTTATGGTTGGGGAGGTTGAGGCTCAGACAGGATCATTGTCTTACCCATGGTCACACAGCCAGTTGGTGGTGAGGCAGGGGATTTCAGTATTTGAGACAATCAGACCCATCGTTCCTGAGCCCAGCTCTCTCTCCTCTGTTTGCTTGCAGGTCCTTGTTCCATGGATCCCGGGGAAGGCAAGTGCCCGAATTATGTCCAGAAGTAGTACTGCAACCAGGAAGAAGGAGCTTGCTAAGTCTTCTGGTTTGGGGACTGTGGGGGCAATGCCAACCAGTTTGAAACCAGAGAAGAATGTATGACGTGGTGTAGGCCAAGCCTTGTAACTGGTGCCCTTCCTTTAACAGACAATGAGACTGGCATTACCCTTGCTGAGGCAGGCTACCCAGCTCATGACTGGAAAAGCCTACTCTGTAGCCCTGGATATCCTAACTCCCTCCACTGTTTTCTGCCTCTGAAGACTTAGGCTAGATCATTTGTAGCTGAGAAGGATTAAATTCTATTTTTCCCTCATTTTAAAATTAGCTCTTGGAGAACTTTGTACAAAGTGTTTTAGTCATATTCACTCATACTCCGGCTCCTTCAAGATCTACTCCCTCCCTCCTGCCAATCCAACTTTGTGCCATCTTTAAAAAAACCCATCAAGTCCTCTTTGTGCTGCCCATATGTATGGCCTCCCACTGAAACATGGCCCACCTGCCAGGGACTACACTGTAATGAAAACCACCTCTGCTTCGTGCAGAAGTCCACAGAGGAACTGGGTGGGCGCCTGCCTTCCCCCTCCATGCTAGGATACTGTGTGGCTTGATCTTGCATATGCTTTAGGATTCCAATGTTTATTTTCAAATATTTGAAGTTTTTAAAAAAGAAATTAAATGTGTTAAGATTTAACGCATACACAGACAGAGACAGAAACACATATGCACACACAGTTAGACATACCCACATACCTGAAGAGAAGTGGGACTAATCTAGATAGACAGACAGATACACAGTCAGACACACAATCAGACAGATGGTCTGACACATACAGATATACAACAGACATAGAGACACAGATGGACAGAGACAGACAGACAGACAGACAGACAGACACACACACACACACACACACACACACACACACACACACACACACACACACAGCTTCCTCCTCCCCACTCCCTCCGGCCTCTAAACTCATCCCTACCTTCTATCATGCACTGGGAAGGAGGGCAACTCTGGGAAACTGAGGGAGTCTGGCTTGTGTTCTTTGTGACATCATGTATTATTATTCATCTTGGGTTTCTCTAAGGAAACATCACAGATTGGGTACCTAAGGAACAGAAATCTAATTCTCAAAGCTCTGCCTAGAAATCCAAGCTCAGTGCACCAGCTTGCTTGGTTTCCTTGGTGAGGGGTTTCTTCTCCTTGGCAGATGGACATTTTCTTGTGTCCTCACATGGCCTCATTGGGCCTTTCCTTCCATATGGTTATGGAGGGAGGGATGGAATGAGATGGCAAAGAGACTCTCTGGCATCTTCTCTTTCATTATTTTATTTGGGCCCCACCCTTTTGCAATCTAATTAAAAGGCTCTATATGCAAATGCAGTCAGATTTGAGATTAATGTTGTCATATGAGAATAAACTTACCAGACCACAAACAGCTGATGGTTTCGTGACTCCTGCCCACCCCACCCAGGACACAGTGGACTTTGCTCTCTGGCAAGTTCCTGGCACAGAAACTTTTGTTTTAAATTTTAATTGCTTTAAAGATTTATTTTATGCATGTTGCCTGCATATATGTCTGTGTGTCGTGTCCATGCATGATACACATGGAGGTTAGAAGAAGGTATTAGATCCCCTGGAACTGGAGTTGCAGACTGTTGTGAGCTGACATCTGGGTTCAGGGCTTCAAACCTGGGTCTTCTACAAGAGCAACAAGTGCTTTCAATTGCCCAAATCATCTCTCCAGCCCCAGAAACTGGGGCTTTTAGATTAATTTTTGGTCCCTCAGAGTCTGGTGACACTGGTGACATTTAGGAGGAAATAGGAATCAGTTTTTTAAAAAACCCTTAAATTTTGCTTCTATATTTTCCACATGTGTGGGTGTTTTGCCTGGTTGTATGTCTGTGCACCATGTGTGGCTGGTGCCTGCAGAGGCCAAAAGAGGGCACCAGGTTCCCCGTGACTGGAGTTACAGGTGGTTGGGAAGTGTCCTGTGGGTGCTGGGAATTTAAGTCCTCCGGAACCAAAGAAACAAAATTATATTCTATTTTCCCAGCGAGATTACTTTTGTCTGATCACAGAGGGATGACAGTGTGTTCACTGCAACAAATCTGCCCAGCACAAAAGACACATAAGACGTCATGACGGGAAACCTATAATCTTTTACCCAACGCCTGGAGGCCTTATCTTTCTCTGTTTTCTGCCGTAGCATACTGTGTGCTTCTGATTTGGGATCTGGTCCGTTTAGTGAAGGAAATGAAACAGCAGCTGTTCCGGATCATGAGCAGGGCTGCTGACTATGCAGGTGCCGATGCCTCTCTTTTAGACACAGTCCCAGTTTCCCAGTTGCCTGAGCAGAGGAGGGTATGACTCTCTGATCAGAGGGCGGCATTTCAGTCGTGGTACATTTATACTTCTGACTCCTGCTCAGTTTCTTGAGTCCAGAAACTGAGGACAAGAAGGCAGATATTCTCAAGCAGTGTTGCTTCCCTTCCTCGGGACAATTGAGGTCTAGCTACAATTCTCCTTGTGTTTCCTAGGTGGCAGTACAGCGCTTCCACTTAGCTTCTCGGCTGCCTCCAAAGCCTGCAGAGGCTCGACGACAGTTATCCCACTCAGCGTACATGGTTTGAATACACAGGCCGTCTGCATTATCTTGTCTAGTTCCTCATTCCCACCACCACCCCGCAGATGCTAGTGAATGTCTTTATTTCCAGGCGGAGGAAACCATCTCAGGAAGGGAAACTGGTTTGACCTGAACACAAGATGAAATCGGCTTTGAATCCCTTGTATGGGCAGGCCAGGGTCCTTGTTGCCCTATTCTGTCTGCTTGTTCCTGCTATCACCCACGAGAGGATTCATGAAGCATGGAGGATGACAGGCGTGGCTTTTGTACCTTGCCTATATAGTCCTGTAGGAAAGCCGGAACACTATAGATGGAGGTTGAACTGCCTTGAAGGCCAATCCCCATAGCGGCTCTCCCTACCCCCAAAGAGATCTGGAGCAAAAAGGACTTCTCAGTGTTGTCCAGGGTGGACTCTGATGGCTGGGTCAGTTTTTCCCCGCCTCCACAGCCACTGGATGTGGGAAGCTGGGGAAACCATGCCCATGGTCCAGGTACCTCTGCAGCTATGGTAGCCCCAAAGATGCCCTGCGGAAGGTTTTCTGCTCAGAGCCCCCCAGCAGCTTGGGTGACGGGTCCTTCTTTAAGGTGTATCTGGGAGGTATACCATGCCTGTCAATCTATTTGGACTGTTCTTTTTCTTTCCATTTTCAGATTGCCCTGTCCTTCTGAATACAATAGGGCTTAATCAATGTTTGTACACCATGCAAAGCCTGAGGAGACGGGCTGTGTCCACCTCTGAGCCTGACCCATGGTACCTCCCTCCCTTCTCTTCATCAGACCCAAACAGAACTTTGTAGCTTCCTGGAAATGTCATTCTCCATCCATCTGTGCTCTTGATATTTCTACAGGAAATGCCTTAATTTCATTTATTTAAAAAGTACTTAGGGGGTTGGGAGATGGCACAGTGGGTAAAGGGTTTTATACAAGTGTGGACAGCTGATTTCATATCCCACTAAAAAGTCTGGCTTGGTGGTACATGCCTATAATACCAGCCCTGGGAGATGGAGTCAGGAGAATCCTGGGTTCTTGCTGGCTGGCCAGTTTAGCCATTCAGTGAGCTTGCTCCAGGGGTAGTAAAAGGCCACATCTCAATAAGCTGGAGAGCCATAGAGGAAGACATGGTTTGCTTTGCTGAGTTGATGTGCCCTGCTGCCAAGTTTTCCCTGCTATCAGAACCAGTGTTTCCAGGCTTCCACTATGGACTGAGGACTCCCCAGTGGCTCTTAGTAAGTGCAGTGAAACCTTTAAGAGATAGGACCTTGGGAAAGGAAGTTAGGTCATTAGGGGTGTGCCCTTGGATGGGCTTTTGTGTCTCATTCTGTTTGCTCCCTGGATGCCATGAGGTGGACAGTTCCCTCTGCCTCGTGTTCCTACCCTAACATCTCTCCTGGCTGCAGGCTCAAAACAAACAGACTGAAACCTCAAAATCATGACTGCAGTCAACCGGCTTTTCCTCCTACAAGTTGACTTATTTCAGTCCTTTTAGCAGTTTTCAAAGACTATTAGGGATGTCTCCCAGACACCCCAACACTTGCTTCCTTTCCATGTCTCTTGCCCTAGAAAGAACATTTCATAGATTCTGCATTCTTTAATGGTTGTTTTTAGATTTATTTATATGCATGAGTGTTTTACCTGTGTGGATGTGCGTGCACCACACACATCTTGTACCTACTGACATCAGAAGAGGGTGTTGGGTCCCCTGGACCTGGAGTTACTGGCGGTTATAAATCACAACATGGGTCCTTGGAATCTAACTCAGGACCTCTGTAAGAGCAGCAAGTACACTAAACTGCAGAGCTATTTCTCCAGCCCCTCTGCTTTTATTATTTTTATTTTGTATTTATTTCAAACACCAACATTCCGTATAGCCCCTCACCCTTGAGGAAAAGCTTTGTGCATTTTGAAGTTCTCTTTTGGATTTGTTGTCGAGTTAATTATCACTTTGCACTGCTTTGGGGACATTAATTCTTATGATGAAATTAAGTTGTAGAAAGGTCAGTGACATCCAACCCCATATAACGAGTCGGTTGGTCCAAAACTGGATGAAATGCCCTCTGAGCTATCTTGGCTCAAGATATCTCGGTTCACTCTGCAAAGCTTAAGCGTTTTAGTCATTAGGTGAATCGATTGCACAGTGCGTTTAGACACTCAGTGCATTTCATTGATTCTATGAAATTGGAAGGTTTAGGGTTCCCAGCTGAGCTTGAAAGTGCAGAAATCAATATGAGATCCAGGTGTCATGGTGTACAACTATAATTCCAGGTCATCTTCTGCAATATAGTGAGTGAGGCCAGCTTAGGCTACCTGAGACCCTGTCACAAACAAACAAACAGCCACATCCCCAACAAAAAAGCAAAATGGAACAATCAGGAAAGGATAGGAGTGTAGTTCAGGGAGGGGGTGTTTTTGCATTTGATCCCCAGAAGAATACATACACACCTGCACACACACTGCCATGCATACATGTGTGCATGAATGCTTGCTTACAGGTTAGGCTGAAGTAGAAAGATAGCAAGTTCAAGGTCTGTGGCTGGCTACAGAGTAATATCTTGTCCCATAAAACAAAATGAGTTGTGGTGACACATATCTGTAACCCAAGGGGATCAAGAGCTCAAAGTCATCCTCAGCTACAAAGTAATGTGTGTGTGTGTGTGTGTGTGTGTGTGTGTGTGTGCATATATACATACATAAGCATTTTCTAAGCAGAGGCCATTTTGCCTGGCTGTTATTCATTGCTTGAGTTTTGTTATCTTGTCATCTTCTGTAATAGAACATTTCCTTTGGTTTTAAAATAGCCTCCGGGCTCCTCTCTCTCTCTCTCTCTCTCTCTCTCTCTCTCTCTCTCTCTCTCTCTCTCTCTCTCTCTGTGTGTGTGTGTGTGTGTGTGTTTGAGGCAGGGTCTCCTTATGTAGCACTAAGTGGCTTAAAACTCACTACATAGATCAGAAATCCACCTGCCTTTGCCTCCCAAGTGCTGGGACTAAAGGCACGCACCACCACACCTGTTTCAAACGTATGTTTTTAATGCCGCTGTTGGTATGATGATGTTATGAGATAAACCAAGACTAGGGATATGAACTCGGCATCCAGCGACTTCCTGGGCTTGCTTTTCCTGGCTGAGCAGATTGCAGAGGGAACCAGTTGTTGCTCATTGATATTCTCTTTAAATTCTGCTTGCAGATGACATTGCTCTTTCTTAGCTCATCTCCTAGGCAGCTGAGAAGCCAGAGAGCCAGAGAAGCAGCCGACTAAAGGCAGCCTCAGATTACTGATCCAGAGTATAGTGACCAAAGAAGTGTCTGCTTTAAAGCACAGAAGCTTTAGAATTCCACAGAAGCCATGGCTAGGCACAGTGGTGTGTTCAGTCTCCTGGCGGTTGGTTTGGTCACTAGCTGGCCTAGGGTTACTTTCTAGAGATTTAAGAAAAAGGTATAAGCGTATAAAGCATGCAGGCGATTAGGTTAGTAAAAGCATTTAGGAGCAGATGATGGTCTGATCCATTGTTCCTGAACCTGTGGTAATTATGCGGCAGCTGGCTGTAATGCATGGGAAGCTGTCCAATGGGCTGAGAAGGAAATCTTTGTTGTCAAGAGTCATTGGGATGAGGGAGTTGTTATCACACCATTTCCAGACCTGTCCCCAGGAATGCCCCACAGGGAAACCACAGGACTACAAAAAACCAGAAAGCATTTTGGGGTTTTTTAGTGAAATTGAAAATTCAAACACCTTTAGTGAGCACCCAACAATCCTGTCCCAAGCATATAACTTAAATTCACCAAGACACATGCACACCCCCATACCCTATTCTCACTGGCTGTTTTTTGTTTTTTAAAGACCCAGGTTGTGGACAACCTCTTGTGCTGTAAGAATGAGTAGCTGGCTCAGTGGGTAAGGGCACTTGGTATCAAACCTGACAGCTTGAGTTTAATCCCCAGGATCCCATATGGTGGAAGGGAAGAACTGATCACTGTAAATTGTCTTCTGACCTCCATGTGCATGCTGCCGCAAATGCACACAGACACACACACATACACACACACACACACACACACACAAACACACACACACACGTAATTTAAAATCAGGATAAATAAGGATGAAAATAAATTAAGCTGAGTGAATTTAGATTCAGCAACAAGACTAAATCTGAAAAGATACATTTTTTTTTTTGATAGCAAGACAGAGACAAAGTATAGATTGCACTTATTCAGGAGCTGGGCCCAGAACCACAAAGGTTTCTTCTTCAGTCATCTTATCTGTCCACTGTGGCCAGCTGTAGCAAGATACTGCAGGCTTGGGGGGCTGATGAAGCAGGATTTACTTGTAACATTGGTGTTTTAGCATGTTTTATCTCTCCAGATAGATATTCATAGTAGCTACAAAGGCGTATTTAAATTTTTTCCTTTCAATCCTTTTCCCTCTCAGCATTCTCTTTAAGCTTCAAAACAGACAACAATTAAATTCTGTTGTCCTTTATGTGGTAAAAGTAGGAGAAAAAACCCTGAGGATGTGGTTGCTGTGCAAGTCAGGATGTGAGTGTGATGGGGGCTCTCACGTTCTACACACACACACACACACACACACACACACACACACACACACAACACACACAACACACACATACACACAAACACACACACCAGGAGTGAAGAATGGTCAAGTCAGTTCCGGTCTTTAGGTGTGTCAGGGTTCTTCATCATGTATTGCAAAAGACCTGCTTCACTCAATAGAGCACAGTAACAGCATCAGAATCCCCAAGGTTAGGAAAAGAAACTTCTAGACTGGTTCTAGGTCTTTCTCGCTTAATCACTTCAGGAATAATTAGAACACGGCATTAGACTGTTTGGTCTTTTGTAATTTCCCGGTTTTATAAAAATAGCTTGTCTTGATTCACAGACGTGGATAGGGAGCAGAGCATGGTGTCTCATGACTATGTTCCCTGCACTCAGGAGGCAGAGGCAGGCAGATCTCTGTGGGTTTGCGGTCAGCCTGGTTGACAGAGTGAGTTCTAAGTTTAGCCAGGAGTGAAACCCTGTTTCAAAAAAAAAACCAAGAAGGAGGAGGGGGTAGGAGGAAGACAATGATGAGGAAACTGGACAGGGCTTAGAGAAAAACTTACAAGAATGAACATAAGAAGTAAAAAGCATTTGTTGATTTCTCAACTATTCACTGAGCACAATTCTTCCAGAATATGATGTATCAATGTAGACTAAAAAAAAATTCTTTTCCTCTCTGGGGGAATTTACTAGTTTTTGTAATCGTACTAGGGTTTTTATTCACCATTGAGTGCAGGCCACAGGACCATCTCTGACGCAGCAGAATGGGAGGATAAAGCCCTGAGCCCAGTTTCAAGTAAGCATATATAGAGACAAGCAAACAAGCAAGGGGGTTTCTAGCTTGACACACATCTAATTGGGGGGCCTATTATGGAATTTTGTTGCCCTTTAAAATAATTGGCTGGTGCTGGGAGCCAAACCATAAACTTTATTTCTGCTTTCCTCCTGAGTAGTGGTTGTTAGGCTGCGCCAGGGGCAGGCTTGTTGGAGCATAATCTGGAAACTAGTGCTAGGTGCAGATTTGTTTGGGAGTAACCTGGAAACTGGTGCTAGACACAGGGTTGTTGGGGAATAACCTGGGAACTGGTGTTAGGTGCCGGCTCATTGCTTAACTCGAGTTCAACCTTAGGTCAGGTTCTCTAAGATGGAGTCTGAACTCAAGATCTGGTCTCTCAACCTTAGTTGCTGAGCCATTTCTCCAGCCCTCCATGTTTTTACCTTTAATTCTGCTTCTCTTTGTGGGTCAGTTTCAGGTTTTCAGACCAGACATCTCCAAGAGACTTGAACAACTGTCTCAGCACTTTCCAATAAGCCATTGGAAACAGAAGTCAGAGGGTGGGGCACTTCCTTCTAGAGTATCAGATGTCACCTAAATCCTCCCTCTGAGGAGCCTCTTCTTTGACATCTGGACTTGAACAGTGGAGAGCAGAGTCCCCCCTGCCTGTCACCTTGGTCCTCCATTCCCAGTTCTGGTTTCGACTTTATCCACTTTCTGGTTGATACCGACAGGAGGTGGTTTATAACTCAAGGTACTAAGAGTGCATCTTATATACCTACATACAACATATCCTGTAACTGTTGTTTGATTTCTAGGTAGGGGCAAGGAGGTCATAGTCTTATAAATGCTGCCCCTGCCACCGGGCTTCAGATTATACAAGAATGACCTTTCCTGGGGAAAACCAGGAAGGAAAATGAAACCATTTGTCATAAACTGGCTAAGGCACAACAGAACCAGCCAGAGAGTGTGGTTTTGGGATTCAGATTTGAGCTGAGATCTGGACAAATGGTTGGGTTTTAAACATTTCCCTACCATCTGTACATACAGAATGAGGCTCAAGTAGAGAAACACAAAGGTATGCGGTACTGCAGGCTGCTGTGATTCACAGTGTGAGCGCTTTAACACAAAGCAACGTGGTGAAAGACATCTAGTTAAGTACAATAGAACCAAGAAAACCCAATTCCATTCTCACTGAAGCCACAGAAACCAATTGGTATGAAGGGGAAATCTCAAACCACCATATACTTGATGTCTCTCTGCAAAGTATCGCGGCATCTAGAGCATTCTGTTTTCGGTTGTAGCAAACTGTTTAATCTTCCATTCCTGATCCCCTTTTCTACGTTTCTCCCCATAGGGATTTATCACTTTTGATCATCATATATAATTTATGGTATTTATATCTTATTGTCATCTGTCCTTCTCTCAGGCTCCTGAAGTTTTGAGTTTCACATGGGCAGATATTGACAATGTTTTAACTCACTGACATGGAGTGGGCTTTAACCACAGTTCTGATTACTGTGAATTCAGTTGTCTGTGGCTGGCCATGGTTAAAAAGATAGTAAATGGCTGGGTGGTGGTGTGTGTCTTTAATCCAGTTCTGGGGAGTCAGAGTCAAGCAGATCTCTGAGTTCAAGGCCAGCCTAGTCTACCTAGTGAGTTCTAGGATAGCCAGGGCTACGTAGAGAAACTTCTGTCCCCCAAAACAAAATGAAAAAGTAATCCATAAATCAACAGTGTGTAAGTTCAGATCACTTTCTGAGGAGCTTGGTACACTGTCATGCCATCCTGCGCCATGGTTCGTAGAGTGAGAATCTTCCCTTGGCGCAGCACATCTCAGAGATTGGGGACACTGCAGTGCTCATGTCTGAGTGAGAAGGTCAGTGCAAGGTAACACTATGGTGAATATCTGCCTTGAATGTCCCTCATTGCACGTAAGCATTGCGTCATTTCACAATAAACACAC
Source organism: Arvicanthis niloticus (assembly GCF_011762505.2). Lineage (NCBI taxonomy): Eukaryota > Metazoa > Chordata > Mammalia > Rodentia > Muridae > Arvicanthis > Arvicanthis niloticus. Next base: position 26,178,471 of record NC_047678.1, on the reverse strand, counting down.
TCTTCTTACTGTGCCTGGTGTCATAATTGCTCTTCTATTATTAGTTATCATTCCTAATCTTTCACTCTACCCAATTTATAAATCAAACTTTACCACAGCTATGCAAACAGGTATACGTAAGGTTTACAGGTGTAAATAGTAGCTGTACTGTTTGGTTCTATGTCTGGTTTCAACCATCTATTGGGGGTAGGGCTTGGAATGCATTCTCTGTTAGTATCAGAGACCAGCTCACCTCTGCTGCCTCCGAATCCAGTAATGATGTCAGCCTTAGGCGACTACATTCCCAGCATGCCCCTCTCCTGCTTGCCTTACCTGGCCTGTCTCACCTGTGCAAGGTAGTGTGCGTGATTACAACAGGGCCCGAATAAAAGGCAGAGACCCCCCAACCCCTCGCTCCTTCTTCTTTGCCCCCTTTGTCCTTTTCTCTTCCCTGCTCCCCCACCCCAGTGGAGCTGGCCTGGTGTGATCTGTCCGGATATGAGCCACCTTCTAACACAACATTGTCCATGGATAAAGGGGACTGATGGAGTTCAAATGCTTCAAGTGGTTCCTGGAACTTGGTTACTACTCAATGAATATTTTGGAACAAATGTGGTTGCTTCTGCACACCCCACCCTTTCCATTAGTAGGTGTTAGTGAGGAGAACAAACTGTTGTTCTCTGGCCTTTGAACAGTCAGCTCTCTGCACAGTTTCCTGACTGCCGTTTCATTACAAAATAAGAAAGTTCAAACTCAAAGAACAGGAGACATATGGTCTCATGAGAAGCAGGTCGTGTAATGGTGGGCAGAAGGGAATGTTGAGGGGTAAGGGAACTTAGAAAAATGAGTACAAAATCCAAAAAGAATTCATGCACTCGGTGTCATTGAGTGGCCTGTACAGCTCTTGATTATTGAGACAAGAGTTCCAAGAGTTGGAACTGAGAGGGGAAATGTTTCCATACAGTCTACATAGATGTAGATCCTGCCTGCTGCTAGCCCTGCACACCCAGCTGAACGCCTGCCACCCCATAGGGTTCTTTAGTGAGTAGCTGGCCACACAAGATTGTTTCCATGAAAGAGAGGAACACCAGTGTCAAAGGAGCCAGCAAGGATACCAGAGAAATGTCAAGAGATTAAAATGGAAAAAGTTGCTGTGGCAGGGACCTGGAAAAACAGGGCCTGGTGTGTTATGCCTTTAATCTCAGCATGTGGGAGGCAGAGGCAGGAGGATCTCTGAGAGCTTGAGGCCAACCTGGTCTTCATAGCATCTTCCAGACCAGCAGAGCTAGGTAGTGAGTTCCTGGTGAGAGAGAGAGAGAGAGAGAGAGAGAGAGAGAGAGAGAGAGAGAGAGAGAGAGCAACCAAACAGCAAAACAAAACCAACCAACCAAACAACAACAAAAAAAAACCCACCAAAAAAAAAAAAAAAAAAAAAACAACCCTAACCCCCCAAAAGCCCACAAGAAAAATGATATTACTAAGAATAGGAAAATATGGAACACTTTCCTTGGAATAAGTAGGTGAAAGAAAAACAAACACTTGTGTTCTTTGCAATAAGAGCTCAAAGAGTAGATGCTAGGGCACAAAGAAGACACTTCTCACAAATTCTAGGATGAAACAAAAACGCGCTGGAAGAACTGGGGCGGGGGAAGGGAAAGACTGAGAGCATTGTATGTCAGAAGCAGAAAAGGGGAAAGGTCATCATAAAAATAGAGTCAAAGACACAAAAGGATAAGTTACAAAGATACAAAGCACATGTTTAAGATACTGGAACAAAACCACAAACGAGCTTAAAATTAAAAAGAGCAGAGTGGAAACAGTAGAAAGACAAAGGAGGCTTTATTTCTAGCCTACACAATTGGTATCCGTGGCTAAAATTAGAGAACAGTGAATTGGAAAAGGCTCAAGGACACGGAGTGAAGAAAATCTGTGTGAAACGTAAATAAGATGCTGGATCTCGACAGCGATGCGTTCTTTCGTAGTGTAAATCCTCACATGTATTTCCTGGGCAGGGGAGTAGTTACTGTCAGGAACGTCAGACACTGTGTGTTAGTCCCATATTGCTGACAAAAATATAGAGAGAACCTTACAGGAGGGATGAAGGCTTGAGATTCCAGAGGGTTTAATCTGTGGTTACTTGGCTATGTGCACCCGGCAGCTGTCATGGCAACAGGAGTGTGCTGGAGAAGAACCCTGTTTACTTGAGTGACCACCAGAGGCAGGCAGGAATCAGCAAGGAGCAATAAAACCCAAGGACCTCCCCCTCCCTACCCATCTTCCTCCATCTGGGCCCTGCCTCTCAAAGCTTCGGAACCTCCCCAAATAGCATCTTTCTCTAGGGACCAAGTGTTCACAGTCTTAGTTCTAATGTTGATCAAAAGTCCAAATTCAAGTTCCCACCCAAGAGTTAAGGCAAACTCTTAGCTGTGAGACCCTTTAAAATAAAATATACAAACCCCTGACATCTAACAGCAGAGTGTAAGCATACCCATTCCAAAAGGAAGGGGCCCGGAGAAGAGTGAAGAAAGACCAAAGCAAGACCAAAACCAGAATGACAAAGAGGAATAAAGAGAACAGGAAAGGATATGACTGCTCCTAGGTGTGGTGGAGGAGAAAGTTTATTATAGACATGTGGGAGAGCATAGCCAGAGGCAGGCACATCTGGGAGAGTCCAGGCTAGACATGACCCTGAATGATGTGGAGAGAGGGGGAGGGGAAAGCCTTGAGGGGAATCAAGTACAGCACCCAGGAGACCAAAGGTGCAAAAGGAACCATAAAAGGGGTGGGTAGATTATATAGAGAAGAACCTTTGGGACAAAGGCAGCTCAGGCCTTGGGCTGGAGGGTTCAGGGTAGAGGGCAAGGTATGTCAGCATACCCTGTAATAGGTAGGGACTGAGGGATGCTGGGAGAACCTGGAGGCCAGGTTCATTTTGACTTAACAAAAGTTAAGTTTCCAGCAGGGAAAACGTCCATCTTCATCTCTGTAGCAGGCTCCAGAACTCTGTGGTGTCCTGATATGAACTCCAACAGCCTTGGGTAGCTGGACACCTATGCCTTGCCATTGGCAGGCCACATGGCCACATGGCACCACTCTTCTGGGTGACTCCACACATTGCCTGTGGCCTTCCTCAGCAGCTGTTTGTTCCACAGTCCTAGCATCTTCAACTGCCTGGGAAACTTCTTTGGGGCTTTAACTTCATCCTTATAGACCCATCCATTATCCTTTTGGAGGCTCCCTGCTAGGAATCTGACCCTGCTCACCAGGACAGGAGATGGAGATGGGCTAGGTAGCTTAGGAGCAAGGAAGTAGCAAGAAGAGTTCCATTCTTGCTCTTGGCCTGAGGCAGGGAGTTTCCTGGCTTCTCTGCATGGAATGCCAGAGGCAGAGGATGCTATCTTTTCTTCTAAGAAGCTGCATGGAAGTGTCATACTCAAGCTCAAGTTTAGATTCTAAGCTTTCTGGGGATTAGCTTTTAATCTGGGTCTCTAGATGTTTGTGGTGAAAATGAGTTATATTTGTTCCCCAATTCCCACCCATTAAATAAATTATTTTTGGATTACCTCTTCAGAGGGGGGAGATTATAATAGCCTTGACCAGGTCTCTGTTGAGGTCCATTAAGGGAAAACTATTTCCTCCTGGTCAAAATAATGAAAACTACCCTAGTTCTGAGTGGAGCTGTGGAATTCTGATCTACATTGAAGACTACATACCTCTCTGTTTGCTTATTTATGAAGATGCAGCTGGGCCTGTCTGTCCTTGGGTAAGTAGGGCTTACAGGTTAGAGACATTTTGTTTTTTAGATTTCTTAAGCACAGCAATTAAAAATTTAAATAAAACTTAGCCCTGTTTCTTGACAGCTATCGTTACGGACATGATAATATGTAGACAAATAAGAATTTAACACTCAAGGTCTGTAGTCTGCTTCCTAACTGAAGTCCTTGTTCTCATCTAAAACCTGACAGAGGCCAACTTTACTGTCTACATGTCTGCTAGGATTGTTGTCTTCTGAGCTCTCATAAGAGTTATCCATTTAGCCCTGATGACAATATTCTAGGTCTTCTCTACCTCACATCTGCAAACTCTTCCAAATTTTTCCCACAAACCAGCTCCAAAGGCCTAAGACCCACCCCACACACTTGACTTATTCTCAGAAGTGATCCCATTCTCCTGGTATCTATTTTTTGTTAGTCACTTCTTACTCACTGTGACCAAATACCCTACGGAAACACCTTAAATCAGGAAGATTTACATTCAAGCTATGGTCACTTGGATCCATGCACTTGGGAAGAACATCATGACCACAGGAGTGACTGACTCAATGGCTAATCAGAAATCAGAGAATGAGACAAGAATCAGCCTGGGATAACATCTAGGTGGTTCAAATGAGAATGTCCCCCATAGTCTTGGGCATTTGAATCCTTCATCCCCAGTTGGTGACACTGTTTGGGTAGGTTTAGGAGGCATGCCTTGTGGGAGGAAGTATAACACTAGGGGTACTGTACTTTGAGGCTTCAATGACTCGAGTCATGCCCAGCTCACTCTCTGCTTCCCGATTTCTGTTCAAGATATGAGCCCTTAACTTCTGCTCCAGCCACCAGCCTGTTATGCATCCTTGCCATGATGGACTCTTATTCCTCTGGAACAAATAAGCTTTTTTATTTGCTTGTTTTTGTTTTTAAGTTGCCTTGGTCATGTTGTTTTATCACAGCAACTAAGACAAATCCCAATGACTCATTCCCATTGACTGACATTCTTTAGGCAAACTCCGCTTCCCAAAAGCATGAGAACCCCTCAAATCATCATTATCTGGGGATCAGGCATTCAAAACACAAGCCTGGGGGGTGCATCTCAGGTTTAAACTATAACAGTATGAGTGATTAATTGTGTTACGCTTTATACTATAAAGCATAAATGTCTATAAGTGCCTATAAAATGTCTATAATTATCTATAAAGTTTATAGACATTTGGGAATGTATAGACATTGAAATCTTTCTACAAAAATCCTTCCTACCAAGAGCAAGTACAACAGAAAGCTCCTAGCCAGCTGCTAAAAAACTCTTACTAACTTTTATCATGGCCCAAGCACAAAGGCTGAATGCCTGTACAGTTTTCCTTAATTGTTTCTGGCCTCAATTAGTTGGACTAGTTTCCTTTTAGGGAACTTAGGCTGCAACAGCCCAGAAATGTTAGGTGTTTGCATCTGGGGCAGCTATGGTGAGCACTGATGTAAGCCACCCTGATAATATCTGACTTGTTCACCAAGTAGAACTAGCATGGAGAACTTGAAAGTCCTCATTTTTAATATCTTTTAAAGACATCTTTATACAATTAAGCTTATGCCTGACAGATGTTTGCTGATTCTGAGTAAATAATGGTGAGTTCAAATATGTAAACATAGCTAGAGTTACTCAATAAGTCACAAAGAGAATACGTTTCCCATGAGAAACAAGAAGCAAGCAGAAAGAGAGTCAGAGATTTTGGAATTTCTCTTAAGTGTTTAACTTGAGTATATATACATGGACCACCCAATGTGTATTAGTTTCTTCACATTTTTGACTTCTATAATGTACATTATGTTGGTAAATTATCATGTGCTGTTTGAGCTCACTGTGGCGCTGGCTCTGGAAGTGGGGTGTCCTCCTTGCCCCATTTCAAACTCAAGCACACTTGTCTCAAAATGTCTTTTGAGGCCTCTTGTCTGGGGAAGGGTTGCCCCCTTAACAGGGCTGGGAAGGGAGCAACAAAACAATCCCCAAATAAAAACATGGTGCCCTTAAAAGCAGTAGAACACCATATCCAACCAAGGCCATGTTAAGCCCATAAAACATTTCTAGAGGAAAAAGGAAGCGCTGGAAGGTCAGTCAGCTGTGGGAAGATCATTTGTGGAGAGAAGGCTCACCCTGGAACTCAACTGATTGTTCCAGTTTCCCCAATTGATTTCTACTAGATGTTCTGAATTGTCAGTTTAATGATGTCTGTCTATCTATGTATCATCTATGTTAAGTATGTATGTATGTATCTATCAATCTATCTATCAATTGATCTAGCTATTCATGTATCTATGTTTGTCTATCTATCTATCATCTACCTACCTTTCTACCCATCACTTACTATTTATTTATTTCACTTTAACTTAATATGTTCTTAATAAACTAATTCACTGAGACCCAGAATATAGCCACAGTAGATCATTCTCCTAGCAGTACAAAGTGACACACAGATTATTTCTAGTGTCACCATAATAAACTTTCATGGTTCTCTCTTTTTTCTTTTTCCTTCCTTTCTTTTTTCTCTATGTCTTTTTCTTTCTTCCCCCCTTTTCTTCCTTGTGGTGCTGGAAATAAAAGTCCTGGCCTCCCACAAACCAGGCTAGTGCTCTACTCCTGAGCCATAGCTCTACATCTCAGGAGATTTCCATATAAGATATTAAAATTAGTTCCAGCGAACTTGGATTTTAGTATTGTTTTATATAAAAGCCCTAGACATGATGCAACACTTAAAAAAATTAACTATTTAGCAAACACATATGTTTGCAAACAGAAATAGGAATTAAAATTTAGTTCATTGATTTTTTTTTTTTTTTTGAGATTGAATGTCACTCCTGCTGTCCTGGAACTCGCTATGTAGACCCGGTTAGCCTTGAACTCACAGAGATCAGCTTGCCTCTGCTTTCAGTCCTGAGATCAAAGGAGGGTGCCACTATGCTAGGCTCAGAAATAGAAAAACTTAAGGGACCAGGGACTATGAAAAAATTCCCTAAAGTGAGAACCCATAGCCCAGTCCATTTGTGAAGAAATATGTAGACAGAAGGGAGGAGAATCAGAAATGACTGATGCTGATAAAAGAACAGGAGGCTCATGAATAGGGTGATGGCTGGGATGGCTAAGAGGAAGACCTGACAGAAGCTCCCTCAGGGACAGCCAGACTAGGGGTATCTCAGACTGTCTTCAGTCTCAGAGACTGTCTTCAGTCTGAAAAGACACTTGGGGGACATACACATGCCTCTTTAACCATCACTAAAACGAATGTGGTGGATCAAAAGGGTACTGGTTGGTTTTTGTTGTTGTTGTTCCTTCTTTGTGAAAGGGAATCTCAACTGCACAGGTAACCTCACAACAAAAAACCATCCAACAGTCATGTAAACTCAGTATCACGTGGAGAGGACTCATTTATAAAGAAGTGGAGACACCACACTCAAGGGGGTCTAGGAAGCTGAGAATCAAGGATGCAGAGGAATGAACTCTACCATTGACTGTCATTACGTAGCCCTACCTAGTCTTCGTATTACCATACTGAGACCCAGTAAAGTAAAATAATCTAATTTACCTCCTGGCTTCCAGATGCCCACCTCTCCCTCTACCTGGTGAATTCCACTTAGTCCTTGCATTGTGTCTTCATAGTGACCTCCATCAGTAGCCTGAACTGCACCTTGTATTGTAGCCTTGTTAGACTTTTGCTATCTGCTCTACCAGGCTGCCTCACAGGGTCTCATGACTTCTTAGATAATCTCCTTCTCACCCCTTACTTCGCTAAAGCAGGTGCTCCCACAGCCAGCACGGATTGGGTCCTTGAGCCACGTCAGGGGGGCTGTGAGGGAACAAAGAAAAACATTACACAAAGGCCTGTGTACAGAAATGCTAAGACGGAAACTCAGTGTCTTTGTTATGTACAGCACGGAGGGGAGGAGTTAGCTAGACTCTGTGGGAGGTCTCTGTAGCCCAGCAGTCTCAAGCTGTAAACACCGTGAGAAGGCAGTTGTAGCGGTTAGGTTTCTGTGCACATTGATCAGTTGTTCATAAACATATGTCCTTGCACACTCTGTCAGCACTCACATTTAGACCAGAGGAAGGCGTTGCCATTGCAATGGGTTTGAGACATTGGGTGCTTGACCTGGCTGTTCCCGTGTCGACAATACAAGTTCATCTAGGACTTCATCTTCTCTTTACACATTCACATCATGCTTCCTCCACTCCCTACAGTGGGGCCTGTGGCGTGCGTTGCACACGGATTTGATCCATTGCAGAGCCCATAGGACATCTTCATTCGTTCTTGCTTTCTTCGAACAGACACAATGTTTTGTGGTTTGACTCCTTAAACCCGGTTGTTATGAAAGGCGGGCTGGGGGGGGGGGCCTGTGTAAATGTAGGCCAATGGAAAAGGCGCAGTAAGTGCCTGGTGCCGTGTGGGTCAGGATTCTGTGCATTTGAATGCATGACTCAATTCTTTGGCCTGTTAGCGCTCATCTTTGCCAATAATGTTTTTACCTAAAGAGTCACCCTTGGTGTCTTATCATATCCAAATTCTTGGCATCATTTCCGAAGAATTGTGATTGAGTCAGCCTTGGATGGGGGTTCATCCACTAGATCTTGGGCAGGCAGCCTACCAGTGGCCACACCCCCAAAGACACGTGACTCTTCCCTCCCCCAGGGATCATCAATTGCCAATAGCTCTTAAGCTAGGGTTAGGGTATCAGGAGACCCCGCCTCTACCTGTGCTGGAATTTTGATTGGCTAGTTCTTGTACAGCCATAGCCACTTTGAATTAATGTGTGTGTTAGTCTGGAACTCCTGCTCATCCCTGTGCAAGCTGGGAACCCCTCCCCCCAACTACCCACCTTCCCCCAACCCAGGCTTTCTAGAGAAAACTCCACCTCCTGCTTGGAGAGAACCTCTAGCTAACTTGATATCACTCCTTGTCTCCGAGTTTTCCGACAACCAACCCAAGACTGCCCGCCCGGGGCTCAGTTTTTGATAGAATCCTAGCTCCTAGCTGGCACACCGTCACTCCTTGCCTAAGCTCTGTAAAACGCCCTTGCTTTAGCCTGGATGTATGACTTCACTGAGCCCCACCTGTGAGATCGGTGAGATCGGTGAGATCGGTGAGATCGGTGAGATCGGTTTATTAGGAGATGCCTCCTAATAAACGTACTTTTAATGTAGTCTAATCTGGCCTATATTTGTGTCACCGAGGGAGAGAAAAAGCCTGTTAGTGTGAGGCAGCCATGTTGGGTCCAGAGGACAGCATTTCACAGCTCTCTGAATCCCCTGCCTCTTCGATCCTGTCTGACCATTCTTCTGCTACATTCTGATCCTCCGAGGGAGGAGGTTCATATAGGTGACCCATCTATGGCTGAGCACTTATGGTCACCATCACTGAGTCTCAGCATTTTGAGAAGGTTGAGTCTGCGTTACCCACTGTCCATTGCACATGCCTGTCTAATAGAAGGGAAGTTGGAAACCTGAAGTCCAGAACTGGAGAACCTGTTAATTATAGCAGCTTTGAAGCTTGTCTGGTGCCGGTGAATTGCTTTAACCATTTATCACACAATTTTACCGGCCAACAGAGTGGTGTTGGGGTTACCTACTTTGTTTATTAGTTTGAGCTAACTCTGAATCTCTCTTAGATGACCTGACCCCCTGTAAACTTTCCCATCTGCTGGGGGAAACATGCTGAACCTTGGATCAGAGTATGCTCAAGTATTTGGCTCCATATGTTGAGTGGGATTGGAGATGAAGTTTTCTATGCTTGGCTCTTTATTTGAAATGCAGACAGAGAATGTACTTCACTGTTTATTCTTTTGCTGTGGTCCGATTTGTAAGTTAATATAGAACAGTTCTAACATGCCAAAATGACTAAGACAGAACTTCAGTAATCAAATAGAACCAAGATTAAGGGGGAGAGATAATCATTCTTTTAGCTAGGCCTCTTTTATTGAGCAAAACACAGCCCAAGACTCTTAATTCTTAAGTAGCCCGAGACATGCTATTTCCTGTTCAGTGTATTTATGGGAGGAGCGGAGTCTCAAAGCTGACTGGAACACAGGGTTCCAATGCCCCCCCACCCCCAAAGTCTCCCTCTCTTCTTTGCGAGTCAGCACTAACCTTCGAAAGATCCTTTCAGAGTGACTGGAGCGTGGCTTCTGTCACTTTAGACTCACATTTACCAAAAACCAATCTCCAGCCTCCTTGGACTCAGGATTCTAGGGTGGCCGGAATTGTAGTGCCAGGGAAATGTTAGTGATCCCCCCCCCCCAAAAAAAAAACAGACAGGAGCCAATCTGACGCATCACAGCACTGTCTTTATTCTATTTGAGCTAGCTCAGACCCCTCCAATGCACCACCTGCACCACCGTCATGCAGGATGGTTTTGGTGATGGGGGAGCCCCGAATGTCTTTATAAGGCAAGATTTTATAGTAAGCAGCAATGGAAGTGAGGGTGGGGTGTGGGGTGTGGGGTGTGTGTGTGCTAAGTAAGCAAGTATCTAATTGGGAAGTTACCGTGGCCTTTAACATAATTGGCCGGTGCTGGGAGTCATATTACAAACCTAATTTCTGCTCCCCTCTGCATTGGTGGTTGTTAGGCAGGGGGTGGACTTGTAACCTGGGGGTGCAGGTTTGTTGGGGGAATAACCTGGAGATGCTGGTCTTGTTGGGGATTAGCCTAGAAACTGGAGCTAGGCTCGTGTTTTGTTGTGGGGGGCAAGTTAGATACTGTTAGGTACCGCCCATTAGTTTACCAGAGTTCAAACTTAGGTCAGGTTCTCTAAAATGGGAGTCTGAACTTAAAAGATTTGGCCTCTCAGAACAAACTTGGGCAAGGCCGATCCCTAGACCAAGAACTGTGGCTAATGATGTGGGGCCCCCCACCCCCACTTCCGCCAAATGGCATCTCTTTTTACAGTAATACAGTTAGAAAGACGTTTCCTAAGATAGAGAAAGGAAGATTCAGGAATCCAAAGCAAAACCGAAGCTCAGTATGGAAATGAGAGGAACTTGCTATAATTGTATCCGTGTGTGCTTATGTGAAGATGCATTTTTTCATAGTGTCATGGACAGTTACAATTCTCATGTGTACAATGAGAGTTAAAATAAAGTTATATTATGATGCAATTTGATGTGGTGTAGTGTGTGTGTGGAAGAGAAAGGAGAAGACAGAAAGGAAGAGGGAGAAGGAAAGAGAGAGGGCTGGAAAGAACTGGAGTGACTATTGGCTGAATGGGGGTGATGATGGATACAGAACTCTTAGGGGAACGTTTGAGTGAGTTTTAAAGGCTCGGCATGTTAGCAGGCACACATATGTATACAGCTTTGCGAAAGAGTGAAGGTGCGTGTGAGCGTGGACTGTGAGGGCTATTTCAGTCTAAATTGGGAAAGTAGGCTTGCGTCTACATTTCTTTTCTTTCTTTCTTTTTTTAATCTAAACTACTCCCATTTACTTCCCTGGCTGGAAGTTGAACTCCATCCTATTGTTATTTAGATCTGTGTTTTGGGCTGGTGTGATGGCTGAAAGGGCTTACTGCCATGCCTGAGGTCCTGAGTTCAATCCCCGGGACCCTCACTGTGGAAGGAGAGAACCTACTCCCTCAAATTGTCTTCGGGCCACTACACACATGTGTGGTGGCCCCTGCACACCCACACACATAGCCGCCGTGCCCACACACAACTAAATATGTGAGTTTAAAGTAAAGTCAGACTGCCTTTAGAGGTAGACTGTTGGGCATCTTTAAAGTTCAGCCCTCCATCTGGAAGCTGAAACCGGCCAGCTGCTCTGCACTCACTGTAGCTTAGCACACCCCCTCAAGCTCTCCATTCACCACTGCGCTGCGCTTCTGAAAGGTATGGTCTATACTACAGGAGGGGCACACTTCAGCCTCATGAAGTTTCCCCCCGCCACCCGACCCCTGTCTGACTGTTCCCTGAAGGCCAGCGGGACTTCTCTCTATAGTACTATGGTGGGGACAGGATCATAGTTGACTTTGGGTATCTAGTAAGAAAACACATTTTAAAGATTTAAAATGCTGGTTAAGGCACATCAGTTAGGGGACACTGTGTGCTCCAAAGTCATCACCCTGAGTCCTTCAAGCTGCCTCCTCTTTCCTGTATTGTTTCCCCCTCCAGGGTGGCTTCTCTCATTCACGAGCCAGCAAGTAGGATTCAGAAGGTTTGTGGCCCATGAGCTCTTCTTACAGAAACGGAGACTTGCTGGGGTTTGTCCAGGCTAGCTAAGGAGGCCACCTCGACAGTGAGGATCTGGTTTCTTTACCTTGACAGCAAATTCATACTTCTTTTTGCTTATGATACCATGAGTTTCACAGGCAAAAGGAATGACCACCTGGCCAGTGAAAACAGACGCTCAAACTGAAAGCAGATTCTCCATCTGTGGAGATGGGATATAACCAATTAGCCTCTGAATCTAATTAGTAAGGTGAGCACATTTTTTTTTAATTGAGAGCATGCAAATATTACAACGAAAAATGCCTGGAATTATGGGTAAATGTGAAATTGGTTCTGCTAGCGTATTGTTTAGTTTGAGGCTCAGTTTAGAGATAAAGGGAAACAAAGCTATGAATGAAGAGAGGTAAAAGTTCAACTGTCTAGGAAAAACACCTATGAGCTGATCCGGCTGACGAGTTTCATCTTGCAGCCAGCAGCTTCCAGGAACCTGGGGATTCTGGGCAACATGAGGCTGCGTCCCTGGGACGCCCAGAGGCACTATCAAAGGATGGATGGATATGGGGAAACTAGCCAACATGGCCTCATGGTGACAGGCTGCATACTGCCAGCTGTTCCTCTGCAGAAGACAGAGGGAAGCAAGGATCAGTCTAAAGCAGTGTCACTAAATCATGACACTGAAGGCATTCATCTTGGCTCTCGTCATGTATTGGATACCCAACACACTGATAACTAGTGCTCTGACATTTACACTGTCCTCCTTTCCCCGGCCCAGTGTCCCACAGAGGCTCCATAAGCTTTCCCATCATCCATCAGGCCATGCTCTCCCCCCCAACCCCCGCAACCCCTCTCTGGCAATACTTCGAACAAATTCTTTAATAAGCCCCCACCAAAATTCTTATAAAACCCACATTTTTATTATAATTGGCAAAGCCCCACTGGATGCAGCCCTAATCACTTTTTTTTCTTTCTGTGTGCTGATTTCTCACCCACGCTGTCCCAGTGATCCTGGGCTCTGTCAGTTCCTAGGAAATGCTGAGGTCTGTCCTGTTCCACTGCCTTTGTACTAGGAGATCTGGAGCCCAGCAAAGAGAAGGAAAAGATGGGGCTACTTTAGCCAAACTTCCCAGTTCACTTCTCCTCAGAGGCGCTCTTATCCCCAGAGCTTCTCCTCACCCGGATGCCTCCTGTGTTTGAGAATCCTGTGCTTTTATGGCTTCTTCAGCTGGCACAGGGCTCCAAACTCCTTCAGCTGCTTCTTATCTCAATTCTCCAAGCTCAGGAATCTACTTTGTCACTCAACCCGGTGTCTCTAGTATGTAAAGCAGAGACCGGAACATGGTAGGTTTTTAATAAATATTTTTTTGAATAAATGAACTGGCAGTCAGAGAGAAAAGCATTGGGGGTTTATATAAAAATATAAGGGTATAGAGATATATGGGACTGGTGATGGATTTATTAAAAATTGTACAAGTGATAGGTATGGTGGTGGGTGCCTTTAATCCCCAGCAACTGGGAGGCAGAGGCAGGGGGATCTCTTTGAGTTCTAGGCCTGTCAGGGCTATACAGCGAGACCCTGTCTTAAACAGAAACAAAATAAAAAACAAACCCCTAACCAACCAAACAACAGTAACAACAACAACAACACAAACCCAAAAAATCAAAACCAACCAACGAAGAAACATCCATATCATATAAGGGGTATTTATAAAGCTTGGGCGCTCGCTCCAGGCATTAAGCTGGGGAGTAATCACTAAACACAAGCCACATATGTTTAGCATTGTCCAAGCTTCTGTTCCACTGATTTGCTTCCATGTTATCTCCGCCTTTTTCTGTTCTCTGCACCTTTTTTTTTGAGGTGCTGGTATTGAACCCAGGGTCTTGTGCATGCTAGGGGTGCACTCTAACACTGAGCCACATACTCAGCCCCTGTTCTCTGCATCTTAAAATTACATGCACATATTTTTGGGGGTCGGCCTTTGGCCTTTCTTGATGAAGCTCATTTCCCTGTCTAGAATACGGGGTCCTAATTTCACTGTCACATCTGGTGAACTGTGAAACCTGTGAGACCCAACTCTTGCTGCTCATGTTGGGGTCAGCAGCAGAAATCCAGAATGTAAGTTGTGCCTGGATCTTCTGCATGCTAGTTTCCCCTTTGCTTGCCATATTCTTCCTCCACTGTGGTGCTGAGTGAGACGTATCTAGAACCAATCCTGTTTTCTTGTGTGCCGTTGGGGAATAAAGACCTGTGGTCATGAAGACCCCCATACTCGGGAGACCCTTCCTCAAGCCTCCGGAATCGCGACCACCCAAAAATCACAAGAAACCATACCTGGATGCAATCAGCAGAGGTTTATTAGGGGAGGAGCCGGCGGTCAAAAACGACATGCTCTTTAGCTCCAAGAGCAGGGTTTTTGGCCACGTGTGGTGGGATAAAGGGTCTTTTATAGCATGGGGTGGGGGGAGGAAGGCATTTTCGCGCGCTTACACATGATTGGTTGTTTTACAAATTTTGAACATAGCACTGGGAAGACCAAGGGAGGGGTAACCAAGAACAGTGGAACATTTCAGAGAATCTAGCCCAAACGATCTAGAGTCACTTTTTCCTTCCGGCTATAGGGCTATGGCCCCACCTAGGTGATAACATCTTTATCTGTAGTCAGGAATGCCTTCCTGCCTTGGGTGAGGCTTGGGGAATGTAATCCAGCAAGTGTCCTTCACCTGGAATGTGAAGGCCTGAAATCTTATTTTCAGTTCCGAGTTCTGTAAGGCGGAAAAATCTACACATATTTCATAAAATGGCCTTTATAATTTTTCACTCTACAGTCACAGGTTCTAGGGAGTAACAGGATGGCCTGCCAGTCAGTGGGCACAGCACAAGTGATGGGCTAGCTCTGCCACTGGTGTGCCTTTCCTGTGTTTGGTCACTTGTGGCTCCATCCCTGGATCAGGAAGTGGGACACTTTGCCCTTTCCTTCCTGCAAGGCCACCGTCTCTGCCCTTGCAGTTTGTTTTAGAATAAGCTTTTGGCAAATGTAAACAGAGCCATCCCTGGATTCTGCTATGTCTAAAATATCCCCACATAAGGAATGCTTTTCTAAAATAACAGTGTCTGGTTTTTTGGTGTGAAATCGCTAATTACAGGTTACATCCTGTGCCTTCTGTGAAATGCGCCATCCTAACAGACACGGGGATGTGTGGTTCAGCATCGATTTTAGGACAAGGCATCAGGTGAACAAATGAGAAGAAAGCAGCGTTGGTCACACATTAAATACGTGATGCACACCAGGCTCTCAGAGGTGACAGATCTACATAAGGAACAACAAGATAAATATGTTGTAGACTTAACAATTCGGGGAACTGAAGTCTAGAGGAGAAACAAAATCAAGTAACGTGTTCCAAATTAGACAGCCAGAAAAGTAAGACACATAACAGAAGACACGCTTTACAGGTACATCATTTTGTCTCATTCTGAGGTATTGTGTGGCAAATATTATTACGTTCGTTTTGCCAGCAGAACAGATTGGCTTGCCCAGAGTCATCTTCATCTTGAATCCTCATCTCGCCGTTTGTGAACTGAGAGTTGTTGTCTCCCCAAATTCACATTCTAGTTTGGAAGATGTTGCGTGAATATAATTGTGCATGTGCATCTCCCGACAGCTTAGCAGTATATAACGGAGTTGTTATTCTTATTCTGTAAGAGCTAAAAGAAATATTGTTTTATTAGTTTTAACATCAAAATGAGGACACACACCTGCAATGGGGCTCGAGGTGTTTAGTGAGGCTTGTGGCTGTTATTCTTTCTGGCTGACTCATGGAGACTTGGGGTTTGCAGTCTTAGGGGGGCACTTTTAGTCACCTTCCCCTGCAGGGCAAGACAGGTTCTCTTCAGGTTTCTCACATTTTAGAGATTTTTTTCGGCACCGAGGGAGGTTGGAGTTTGCTGTTCAGTTAGAAATCCATGAACTTTCTATTTCTGACGGTTCTTGGGGGAAGAGGGTTTCTCTTAATGACATAATTTCCAGTCTTGCAGCATTTGGACTCAAGACTCTTGAAGACCTAGCTGGTGTCACCCTTTCATTGAGCTTCTATTGACTGCACTGTGCCAAGTCATCCTCATGGTTGCCTTGTCCCTTCTCTGTGCTTCTCTAACACAGAATAACACACATGGATAACAGTGTGCTGCCAACAGCTAGATTCCCTAGAACACCAACATGTAACCCAGTCCAGCCTCAAATTCTACGCATTCACATTCAGCTGATAGCTGAAGATGATACCAACCTTCTGACTCTTCTGCATTCATTTTCTAGGTGCTGAGATTACAGGGTTGTGTCACTACAATCAATTTGGGCAGTGCCAGGGATCAAACCCATGGCTTTGTGCTTGCTAGGCAAGCACCCTAGCAACTAAGCTAGGCCCTGCTGATTAGACAAAGGTGATTAGTAAAGGTGAAATCTGCAGAGACAGAGCTTTCAGGGTCCTGCTGAAAGGGAGTGGCAGGGGCGGTCTGCAGGAATAAGGCCCTGGACTGGAGGGTGGAGTTTACAAGTTAGAGAAAGGGTTGCATTTGGGTAGAGTTCATGGCATGTTGGCTTTGGGTTGTTGGAAATGGAAAGATGAAGGAGTTGAAGCAAGTCTTTTGGGTAAGCTGGTCACTATTGCTAAGCCAGATGTTTGGGTAGGCTGGTCACTATTGCTAAGCCAGATGTTTTGCCTAGTTACAGCCTTGTCTTCCAGGAGCAAGCATTTCCTGGAGGAAGCAGCTAAGTCACCTATACCTGTTTTCAGTGTACCTTAAACAGAGAGAAAGGAGAGCAAATTATATTCTAATATTATTTAATAATTAGAGGAGAGTGGGTTGGCTCCAGTTATGAGTAAACATATGTTATTATTTCTAAAAGTGTGTGTGTATGTGAGTGTGTGTATGAGTGTGTGTGTATGAGTGTGTGTGTGAGTGTGTGTGTGTGTGTGTGTGTGTGTGAGAGAGAGAGAGAGAGAGAGAGAGAGAGAGAGAGAGAGAGAGAGAGTTTATGTGTGTTGGGGTGGGAAGTCAAAGAATAATCTTGGGTTTGGTCTTTTCCTACCACCATGTTTGAATCTGCGTTCTTTCCTCACTTACTGGAGTCTTTGCCAGAGTAGCTGGCCTGCGAGGTCTGGGAGATTCTTTTGCATTTACTTCTCATCTCTCAATAGGTTTGCTCAGATTAAAGACACATGCAGTCTGTTTTCTTGTGGGTTCCGGGGATCTGAACTCAGGTGGTCAGTTTTATATGACAGATGCTTTACAAATGAAGCCATATTCCTGCCCGTTATTAATTCATCTGATTCATCGCAGGCTTGACCAAGTGACACTAAGAAAGCATTTCCTGTTCTTTTTGTTTTCTTTTAAGAGTTCAGATTGCATCATAGAGAAAGTCAAGCCATCTGCATCCAAAATCATCTTGCATATTTCTGATAATATGGATTTTAAACCTCACCAATGTTTCCCAGTGGGGACCAAGAAGCACAGAGCAGAGTTTAGCACCTAACACTGTGATGTAGTTCTCAATTTAAAACATTTGCAGAAGATAGGCACTATTCAGGCTGGGTTAACGAACAGCAAATATATGTAATGATAATATCTGGGGAAAAAATTTAAAAGCCTTTTTAAACTTGAAGAATTTGTGTTTCTTTCCCTTTATTTAACACCCCTTTCGTTTCCAGAGAAAAGAAAATGTGCAACCCAGTTTGGCAAAGTAACTTAGGTTCATCAGCGTCGCTCCCCTGTGTTAGGAATCCAGGCTGAGCCTTCTTCCAGCCTGGACGCCTTCATTTGCTCAGCTCCAGACTCCACTGTTTTGGTCTGAATTCAGCTAGTACATCTTTACTAGAATGAATACAATTCTCGAGAGGGGATGTGTTTGACATGACAGTTTCTTTGGGGGAAGTTTGTTTCAGTTTTAGAAGAAGAAAAAGGAAGCAGGAAATGTTGATTTCTCCAGAAAAGCCAATCCCCAAAGACACTTGATTTCATACAGTGATTGTAAAACTTAAATCACAATTGTATCGCTTCCATTGCAAATAAACCTCCCATAATAATACTTAGAGAATTTTCTGATCCAGGTGGGCTTCTTTTCTCCCTTGAGTAACTTTTGCTTGGAAAGATGGATCCCAATGAGCAAGTCTTTGCTCCCAGGGAATATGGACACAACAGCGGGAGAGCTTCCATTTGGGCCTGGCGTGAGTGTGAATTAGAAGCTGATTCTGCCCTCCAGCTCTGGCTTCCCAATATTCTCTGTGTTTCACTGTGTGGTCAACAACTGCTAAAGCCTGGACAGAATTTGAGACTCCTCTGGAGAGCAAGCTGTGATATATTCAGGATCCGGGGACACCCTGTGCAGGTCACTTGGAACTCTGTAGTGAGTGGATTCAGAGCAGAGGGGATACATTCTTTAGGGACAAACCATTTTACTCTCACATAATAATTTTTTCTTATTAATGCAAACCAAAACAGGTATTGGTTTACAGAATTTTGTGTTCTCTCTGTAAAAAAGCAAACATAATAAAAGCATAATAAAAGAAAAAAAATCTTAGTCATCCGGTTTCCGATCTCATTTCCCTTCCCCGTCTCATTCTTTGTGGGGACACACATGGAAACTTTGTAACATCAGAAGCAATGGCAATATTGGGCAGCGGTGGGGGTGGGTGTTCTGGAGGCGTTTAGCGAGGGGGAGCCCTAGTCTCTCATGATAGAATTAATCATTGCAAGTAACTCCAGCAGGAGTCTGATATTTGTGAGTGTTAAGGTGAAATCTCAAGCACAAATACATGTCATGAAAGACAAACAAAACCCAATGTTAACTCTAAGTAAGGATAGCCCATGCTTTCAGATCTGCTATGCACATCCTCGCTCCTGCCGCCCCTCGCTCCCTTCCCCTTCCAGAAATCCCAGGATAAAACTGGCTGCTGCTTCTGAGGTTAGCTTTTTTTCTCTTCATCCTGCTCTCCTTAAGGTATGGCCCTCCTAGGTGATTTTCTCTGGTTCCCTGCTGGCTAGCTCTGAGGAATTGCAAACCCGAGGAGGAGTCTTCAGCCTCAGTAGCCAAAGTGACCTCTCAGCCAGCTGAGATGGTTGTGGATTTCTGAGAAACTCTGCCTTGCCAAGTTCAGGCGGCTTCCCTAAGACCCGTGCAGTGGGCCAAGCCAAAAGACAGCTGGAGGCCTCTGACCGCTGGAGTTCAAGTTTGCCAAGCTTTAGAGAGTCCCTGGGGGAGCCGGGCCAAGGGCCGGAGTCAGTGCTGACTTAAAAGAGCTCACTCAGCACCTGCCCCGGAGCAGCCAGAACCCAGCGAGGCACATGCTTCACGGGGGACACACGGCTGCAGTGTGGGCTGCCCCAGGATCCTCTGGGACCCCAAGAAGCCTTGGTGAGTGTGGGGTACAAGGCTTCTAGCCTGAGACCCAGGATGTAAGGAAACTCTCTTCCTCTGCAGATTTTGCTTGGGTTCCAGGATAGAGGCTCAGAGAATATTGCCACTAGAGGAAACGTAGGTCCCTAGAGTAGCAGTTCTCAACCTGTGGGTCGTGACCCCCTGGGGTGGTGTCCAATGACCCTTTCACTGGGGTTGCATATCCGATATCCCGCATATCATCTATTTACATTGCAGTTCATAACAGTAGCAAAATCATTTTATGATTGGGGGGTCTTATCACAACATGACTGTATTAAAGGGTCTCAGAGTCAGGAAAGTTGAGAACCACTGCCCTAGAGGCATTCTCTTAGAACGGAAGAGAAAGAACCTCAATTCAGTGTGGTTTCCAGGTTTTAGAAGCTTCTTTGAAATGCCTGCTCGCCGGTGTGTGTGTGTGTGTGTGTGTGTGTGTGTGTGTGTGTGTGTGTGTGTGTGAGGTGGGTGGGGGCCTACAATCTAGACCTGATGAAGATGAATCCGAGGAACTGCGGAAGGGAAGGTGGGTGTGCCCGACTGCTCTATCATTCAGTCAGCCCGTTTGTGTCTAAGGCCCACGTAGAGAGCCCTCAGATACAGCAGTGGGTGTACTGTGGGTGGGTTTTCCACAACGGTCTGATACTGGTACTGAGGGAATTGGCTTCAAACTCTAAATCGCCTTGTAAGATGTCCTCAGAGCAGCACCCACAGCTTCCACAAACACTGCTGAGTTTCTAGTGTGTGTCGAACTCCAGCGAAGACTCTGAGTTAGCTGCTCTCAGAATCTCCACACTGAGGCCTGCTTCGGCTTCAGTGGTTGGAGCCTGTTAATTAGGAACAGGGTTTCCTAGCCCATGTGGGTGTTGGTTTTCAACACCCAGCTGCACTTCAGAAGTTAATTTTCATTGTTGCTGCTGCTGTTGTCCATCTAGCCAGGTTGGTTAGAAATTTTGGAAGAGATATATTTTATGAATTCTGAACAACATCTCTAAGAAAAACCCACATCTGTAAGATAGACTTTTGGACGTGTATACTTTGGTTTGTTGTGCTACAGTTTATAAGTAGAATAAATGGGTATACTGTTAGTTCTTAATTTGTATGTGTTTGTATGTGTTTGTGTGTGTATGTGTGTGTGTGTCCACACATGCCACTGGTGTACTTTCAGAGGTCAGAGGACAAGTTGTGGGATTTGGTTATCTCTTTCCACTAAGCAGATTCTGTAGCTTGAACTTGAATCTTCAGATTTGGAAGCAAGCCATTTTGTTATCTGAAACATCTTAGTGGTTCCTTAGGGCGTCCTGAGACTTCTAAGGAATTGACTTAAAAACACAATTAGCCAAGGTTCTGAATCATCCCTTCAGATGAGCTGGTTCTCCATCTTTGCCCAGAACCCCCCTCATTAATGTTTGATAATGAAGGCACACATATAGTTTGTGGCCAAATACTGATTTCATACTTTTTCTTTTAGTGGTTTAATTAAATTAAGCCTACATCTTTTGGGTACCAATTTCTTTGCAGGTCTTTCCCAGATTCCCCTCTCTTTGGATGCAGTACATGTGTGGTGTTCTGGTTCAGTACTTGCCAATTTTATTTCAAAATGTCCTTTCCAATATTCCCTACCAGCCACAGGCGTATGACACTGAATGACTATCACTGTCTCCAATAAAACAGAGTTGTACTCAACACAAGATCAGATACTGATCAGGGTTGCTTGAAAAACAGGTTTAGTGATGTCAGTAAAGCCAGGAGGCTTCTCTGAGAGTATTAGAAGCCTGCAAAGATGGTTTGTGTCTTAGTTAGGGTTTTATTGCTGTGAAGAGACACCATGACAACTCTCATAAAAGAAAACATTCAATTGGGGCTGGCTTACAATTTCAGAGGTTTAATCCATTATCATCATAGCAGGAAGCATGGCAGCAGGCAGATAAACATGGTACTGGAGGACACAAAGAGTTCTACATCTTGATCCTCAGGCAGCAGAAGGGGATTATTTCACACTGGGCAGAGCTGGGGCACTAGGAGACCTCAAAGCCCACCCTCATAGTGACCCACTTACTCCAACAAGGCCACACCTCCTGATAGTGTCAGTCCCTGTGGACCAAGCATTCAAACACATGAGTCTATGGGAGCCATTCCTATTCAAACCACCACAGTTTGCAACTTAATTTTCAGACATAGGCTGTACATGGTTTGTTCTGAAGATTTCAACGTGTATGTGCTCATTTGATGGTCCCAGGTAGTACCTCAAGCCCATTCTCTTAGCATGGAATGATGTGTTAGGCTAATGACTATTCTCTTGGAAGGTAGCAGGGTCATGAAGAGAGCAGAATGAGAGAATTTTAGGATGAAGTAGTGTATTGAAAAAATATCTTTGTAGTCAAGAGACTGAAAGTCTTTGGGCAAGCTATAAGTACTTGATCCACTGTCTTGTTGTAAAATGGATGTAATTATAGTTACTTTACACAACTAAGGGAAGAATTGAGCTGAAATAGACAGTACATAAATGTTTTCCATATAGTGGATATATTGAATATGTGCCAATGTTTATTAACATTATGGTTGTATAGCTAATTTTAGGCTAATTTTTTTTAAAAAGATTTATTTTTTCACATATGAGAACACTGTAGCTGTCTTCAGACACACCAGAAGAGGACATTGGATCCCATTACAGATGGTTGTGACCCACCATGTGGTTGTTGGGACTTGAACTCAGGACCTCTGGAAGAGCAGTCAGTGCTCTTAACTGCTGAGCCATCATTTCAGTCCAGGCTAATTGTTTTTAACAACTAGGAAATTAAACATAAGTTGGAGCAAATTGTAATGCATATTGTCAAAGGTCTTGCCAGAATTCTTGATTAATAATCTATCATTTATGTGCCAATTATTTGTATATGAGTATTGCTAAAAGCTTAACTATGTCTTCATGTGCATGCTCACAATATTTTTTTTCACAGAGACCAGAGAACTAAGACACAGAAAAGTTCTACTTTCTTGCTGAATTATAGACCTTCTTCACCTACCTATAAGATAACCGTAGCTTCCAGGGAGTTTGCAATGTGTTTTCATAACATAGCACATTGTTTTGTCTATCTATATAAGGTTTTCTTTCTTTTGCCTTTTTAAAAAAGATTTGTTTATTTATTTATTATGTATACAATATTGTGTCTGTATGTATGCCTGCATGCCAGAAGAGGGCACCAGATCTCATTATAGATGGTTGTGAGCCACCATGTAGTTATTGGGGCTTGAACTCATGACCTCTGGAAGAGCAGTCAGTGCTCTTAACCTCTGAGACATGTCTTCAGTCTTCTTTTTTCCCAAAGATAAATTTATTTATTTATTTATTTATTTATTTATTTATCTATCTACTTATTTGTTTATATTTTATGTGCATGAGCATTTTGTCTATATGTGTGCAAATGCATTGTGTGTGCTCAGTGCTTACTGAGGTTAGAAGAGGGTGTCACATCCCTTGGAGCTGGAGTTACAAATGGGTATGAATAGCCATGTGTGTAGTGACAATTTTGGAGTTTTGATTTCTTTAAAAAACAAGTATTATATGTGTGAGATATGGGGTTGCCTCAGACTGTCCACAGCAGCTGACTATGATTTGCCTCTTGCTTTAGAAAAGATGTGATTTTTGCCAGCTGCAGATAGTTTCTGCAATTGTGATGTTTGGAATTTTTTGGGACTTTTGAGAGGGTATTTAAATGCTAGGTCCCTAACAGGTGGGATTGTTTTTGTTGTTGGGTTGTTAGTTGCTCGCTGTTTATTTGTTGGTTATGGTTTGTCCAGTGGTCATGAGCAAAGAAGAAACAACAAGAAAAAGAAATGAGATATCCTGATGGCGAAGATCAAACTTGACCCAAAGAATTCCACACCACTAATCAGCAGGAAGTAGTCTAATGATGACATCACCCCTTTCCCCTTTATCCTTCTTTCTCTCCTATCTAGTGTTAGGAGGTTGAAAGGGTAGAAAAATGATGGAGAATGGTGGAAGAAAGAAGAACTCACGAAGTGGAAAAGGCTGGCTGTATACGTGGGCATCCTTGCAGGAAGAACAAGGACTCCTAACTGCTCAACCATCACTCTGGCCTCTATAGGTTTTTTCCTAATAGAGAAAAAAAACCTGAGAATGTTGGAATATTGGACAAGTCTGTAATACTAATACAAGATGAGAATAGTTCTTAGTTCTTTGGAGAATATAGCATGTATGTGTGTGCTTGAGGGTGTATGTGTGTGTATACCCACATGCACATGAATATGTATATTAATGAATAGGGGATGTTGGAGAGGATGTCTTCATACCAGCCTTCTAGGTAACTGGGTGGTTTAAGGGCATTCAAGTAAAACAGATGATCCTCCCCCATTTGAAGTACTTCAGGCATGAAATAGAGTAGTAGTGATATTTTTGCCTAGGCCTTGATGGAGGCTTTATAACTTGCTATCTTTAAACCCCATAGTAATTCTGGGAGGTAAAAAAAAGACAGGCACTTGGCTAAGATGACGCGCTCAGTCAGCTGACAGTGGTTCTAAACTTCTGGTCCCTAGTCCATTTCCTTAATGGGTAGACAGGGTTATGCTGTAGAAGAAATGAGAGAGTAAAGATGACTTCACATGTTTAGTTTTGCATTGTGATGAGATTTAAAAAAAGATATTTGCAAAGAGCGAGATATAATCAAATTCAGCAGCCATCATCTGAATTTGATTATCCAGAGATTCATGTCTGTCTACTCAGGTTAACATCACAGATCGTGCTAGCTGTGGGCCATGTGGGTAAGACACCTAACATTAGTTCATTCTTCTGTGGTTTTGGTAAAAAAGTCCACACCTAGGAGGAGCTGTAAAGACAAAGAGTGAAGAGTGTTGATGGCCACACAATAAGAGATGTGTAAGTACTCCTGTCCTGATCTCTCACAACTAAGAAAATCAAAGGGAAGACGAAGCCAAAACTAAGTTAGTCAAGACAGCTGACTAGAAAATAAATCTAGAAAAAATATATATATATATTCATTTGAGTAAAATAGCAACAAGCACTTAAAAGCACAGTGAGGGGAAACCTTTGATTCTCGGTAGTAATGAACTATATAATTTAGCTAACAATTATGAATGCTGAACACGCAGAACCAAATCTTGTTGGATACTTTATTCCTCAGCCTACTACCTCCCACAAGTATATCCAGAGGTTTCACAGAAAACTCAAGGGACCAGAATAAGCCTCATCCAAAAAATGTCCCATAATTTTTTTTCAAAAAAAAAAAAAAAAAAAGTAAAACATTTGTAGGATTCTGGCTCTTTCTTTCTTTCTTTCTTTCTTTCTTTCTTTCTTTCTTTCTTTCTTCCTTCCTTCCTTCCTACAAAGCAGATTCCTTAGTTTGTGGTTTGGCATTTGGGACTCCTGTACTTTATCTCTTTGCGAATTATTCTGACTCCTTAAGTGGCTCATCTGATCTTGGAAGGAGGCTTTTTAATGTACGCTACTCTTTGTGGCTGAGAGCCTATAATAGTTTCATGAATTATCTATACACCATGGGCTAGCTGGCTAGCAAGTGACAGATGGCAGAGTTGTTAACTTACCTATAGCAGAGTTTTTCTTAAGCCTTAATTGTCTTGGCCTTAAAAGACAGCAACATACCCAGAGCTAATCTACTCTGTTCTGATGAGTATATCTTTAGAAAGAAATATCAAATATTGTCTCCTCCTTCTGCAGAGAGGAGAGAAGCTTGTGGGGCAGCTTCCTTGTGCTAACTAATGGGCTGTGTTGTCTCATTCTTGGCTCCTCTCTGACCTCCATCCTTGATCTCCTCCTTTTTGTGCATAAGACGACTTCAGTATTGGAAAGTGAACTCAAAGGCTCCTTTAAGGTCTGTGTGATGCAGAAAGTCATCCTTTCCATGCACCCCATGCATCTGAGTACAACTCTTCTCCCAGACAAAGCCCATCATTGGCTCACAGTTGCCAAGAGGATAAAGTTAAGTTCTTCCAAAGCTCCCTAGGGTATCTAAAGCCTTCCGCTACCTAGTCCTCAACCTCTGCCTTTCCTACATTGTCTTCCAAGTTTCCCCTTCCCCCCAATATCCTGGACACTGTTGATGTAGAAGTCTCTAGTCTCTGATTGATCTCTCTCTCTTTTTTCTCTCTCTCTCTGTTTCTTACAGACACACACACACACACACACACACACACACACGCACGCGTGCGCACGTGCGCGATCATACATGCATGAATGAATATACACACATGCATACATACACACACATGCACATATACACTCAAGTGCACATACACATATTCTAGTGTACACACACATGCACACACATGCATGCACACACTTGAGTGCACATACACATTCAAGTGCACACACATACACACGCATACCTCTACTGCTTATTTCTACCCACAGGACTCACTGTCATTCTGGTCTTGGTCACTTTTGCCTTTTATACTCTAGGAGCCTTTCAAATCCTCTCCAGATGCCACCTCTTCCTTGAAGACTTTCCCAAATTCTATGCTGTTTTTTGAGTGTTTTGCTGATGCCCTCGTTTGAGATGATGCCTCATTCTGTCTTCTTACATAGCTATTCACTGTCTACCTTTCTCATTTACTTCCTTTGTAGCTTAGTGATCTGCACCAAGCACTGGAGTCAGAGAGACTTGGTCTCTGCTCTGGAAAAGTTTGCCACTCAGAGAGTAAACAAAGAGAACAGAAATCTTGCAAGCTTTTAGTCTGTTTTCTCCTGCTAAGTCTAATCCACCTCCAACAGCGGCAAGAGTCTAGTTGATTCTCAGGAAAAGTGTGCTGAGTGAGTAATGTATCAGAAGTATGTGTGTGGTCTGTGTGAGCATATATGTACATATGTGTGTATGCTTGTGTTTATTAATATTTTTGAACTATATAGAGTCCAGTGACACCATGGAGAAGGAAGGATGCCCTCGTCTAAAGCAGGAGTTGAACTTGGCTTGGGAAATACATGGCTCTTGCTTCATATAAAGACTGGGTGGTCATTTTCATTACCCTATGTT
The DNA here is from genome assembly GCF_011762505.2 of Arvicanthis niloticus. Lineage (NCBI taxonomy): Eukaryota > Metazoa > Chordata > Mammalia > Rodentia > Muridae > Arvicanthis > Arvicanthis niloticus. Next base: position 26,152,088 of record NC_047678.1, on the reverse strand, counting down.
GCAGGCAAAACTTCCTTTTTATTTCTCCTACCCTGAGCCAGCCATGGGGTCTCCATTTATTGCAAAGGTGAAGCTAGGACTGTCTCTGTACCCCTGTACCCTGCTGGGGTCACCCTATCCTCCAGGGACATTTCAAGAATGATCCAATACGGTAGAATGATGTATTAGTTATTTATTGGTGTGGCAAGACACCTGACTAGACTCAACTTAAGGAAGGAGGGGGTTATTCTCCTTCACTGTTTTGGGTTGTAGTTCATCATGGTGAGAGATGCATGGTGACAGAAGAGTGAGGCCACTGGTATGTTGCATCATCTGGAGTTAGGCTGGAGAGATGAAGGTTGGTGCTCAGACCACATCGTGGGTTTTTTTTTTTTTTTTTTTTTTTTCATAGCTCTGGTTGTCCTGGGACTCACAATATAGCCCAGGCTGGCCTTGAACACACAGAGATCCACCTGTCTCTTTCCCCCAACTGCTGAGGTTAAAGGCATGCACTGCCATACTTGTCTATATAGTACTATTTTTAAATGTGTGTGTGTGTGTGTGTGTGTGTGTGTGTATTTGTGGAGGCTGGAGGATAACCTCTGGTGTTATCTTCAGCAATATTGCCCACAGCAACATTTCCCACTTCCTTTGAGACTGGATCTCTCATTGGCCTGGAGCTTACCAATGAGGCTAGGCTTCCTGGCCAGTGAATGCCAGGCATCTTCCTGTCTCTGCCTCCCCAGTACTGGGATTACAGGTGCTGGGAATTGAACTCAGGTCCTCACGCTTGCAAAGTTACCACTTTAGCAACTGAGCGGTTCCTCCAGCTGCTTAGTTTTTCCTTTTTATTTAGCCTGAGACCCCAGCCCACAGAGTAGTGCCACCTATATCCAGGTGGTCTTCCCCTCTTATTTAAACCTTTCAGAAACCCCCTCAAAGGCAAGCCCAGAGATGTGTTCTTAGGTGGCTCTAATGCAGTCAGGTTGACAATAAAGATGAAGCACCGCACACAGTCTTGGTGTAGGACATTTAAACTGTAGAGTTGACTTTTCATGTATAGAGCATTCCTTTGTCATCCTCGAGACATTCAAGACATGGCCTTTTGTCTTAGAAGTGCCTGGCTTTGCTGCAATGGGAGGTTTGATAGGCTGTTGAGTGGCAACGGCTGCATAGATGGAGCCTCTTATCGTTTCCCGATTAACCCAGTTCAACAGCTCTTTCTGGAAGATCTGGTTTTGAGCAGACACTGAGCTAGACAGTTAGGGCTTTCAGTGGTGAGACAGGAAGTGTCCAGTCCTGCTATCGGCAGCTGTTCAAACTGGGAAGAAAAGATGGGTTAAGAAAAGCCTGTCCAGAGTTGCAGGACTGGCGAAATACGCTAAGTGTCCAATAGAGGTGCTGGGAAGCTGGGTGTGCTGATAGACTTGGGGATACGGAGGAGAAGCTGGGTGTGCTGATAGACTTGGGGATATGGAGGAGAAGCTGGGTGTGCTGATAGACTTGGGGATACAGAGGAGAAGCTGGGTGTGCTGATAGACTTGGGGATATGCACGAGATCACACATTCTCTGAGGAATGGAGCCAGGAAAGAAACAAGAAAACCATGAAAACCAAAGACCTCGGAACCATGTAGCACAAACAGAAAGACAAGACAATCAGGCTGGGGCCCTCATTGCCCCTACTGATGGGAAAACCAAATATGCATTCCAGATGTCTCCAGAAATGGGCCAAAGCACCAGAGGCCACCTGACTTTGGATCTGCTGTTCAGCTTCAGTAGGACCTCAGCTCTCCAGCTTTCTGGAAAGGCAAGCATGTGTGGTCTGGGGCCTTCACAGCTGGAGCTTGTGGTTCCTAAAGTTGTGACCTTTGACCTTTTGCTTGAGCTCCTTATTCTGGTCCATGCTGGGCCCTGGTTTGTATGTGGGGGTTACTTATCCTGAATGATGGATGACAAACCAGGAGGACAGGAGGGTAGATCCTGGGAGAAAGCAGACAGTGACTGATGTGGGAGGAGTACCCTCACTTTTTTTTCTACTCTCATTCATTTCTTCTTGTTCCTTTAGCTGCAAAAGGAGAGGAAGGAAAAAAAAAAGTAAGCATGGTGGTTCCAAGACGCTATTTAATAAGCTGTTTTAGAGTTGGGGATTTAGCTGTGTAAACTTCCAATAAACGGTTTACGTAAAGCAGTTGCAAGCCAGAGGACTCAAGACCCCAATGCCTCTGTTGTGTTAATAACTTATTAAATAATTTCTGGTTTCTTTTAGTGCCTGACGCTGCCAGAATATCACAAGCCTTACCATGAGCTTAAAACAAAACAAAACAAACACAAAAAAAACTTTGTTAAGATTCTCTTTTTTCCGATTTACCAAATCGACTCAAGACCCCAAACTGCACGTTTCAAAACAGACCATCTAATAGTGTGACAGGAGAATAGGAGTTGGAGAAGGAACCGTCAAGATTAACACATGAACAAGCCAGTTGGTAGGGAATGGGCTGGAGACCTTTTCCTACCCGGGCTTCATGAGTCAAACTGAGCATGCTCAGTCAGTATGCTCCGTGAGGCTGGAAGCCTGTCCTCGCCTGGGTTTCATCTAATGAACAGAGTATGCTTGAAGAATGCCCTCTGAGTACAAACTAGAGAGATGAGTACTGTGTAAAGGTTCTATAAATACAGCCCACCTTGTGATCCAATCTGTTCTGGGCTCCTTCCTCACCTCACCAGCCCACTTCCGTTCTTTCGAGTGTTTTTCCTTTCCCAATCAAGCCATCTCTGTTTCTAATGCTGTGTTCCTGGTGCGGTTCCTGGAACACAAGTTCCCAGAACCTGGTGCCCTCTGAACTTATCTATCTGCCCAGCTCTAAGCACGGTTTTCTTTTTCTTCTCTTTATACCTTTTTCAGACACTGACCACAATTCTAAGCATGCTTTCCTCGGGCTTTCCCGCACTTTGTCCAAAGCTTTCTCACCCTTTGGCCCTTGGTTTTCTCTCTGTCCCTTCTCTATCCTCCAGGAAGCTGCTATGATTTGTGGTTTGCGTCCTGTTGTGTTTCTCCTGAACTTCGGTCGAACTGTCCTTATGCTTCCTTCTGTGTGGTTTCTGAATTCCCTTTTTAATAAGATGGAGAACGCAAAAGGAAACCTTCATTTCCTTGGTAACGATAGGAAGTGCAGTTACCCAGTCAGAATGAGCCCAGTATCAAATATGTGGACAGCTCTCTCCTTATGTGCAGTTTAACTATTCCTCCACAAGTGACGTGAGGTTCCCTCCTCCCAGAGGCCATGCTAGTTTGAATTCCCATCAGGCTCTCAGAATTAGGAAGCACGTGGATTGAGCTGGTTCTCTTGGAAGCTTTTCAAACCCCGAATTTCTTTGAGTCCCTAGTCTGGTTTGGGCCATCTCTACTCCAGACAGACATTAAAATCGCCAAAATAAAATTTGTTTACATTACTAAATTCTTTCTAACCTAGCATTAAAGGATCATAGAATTTTACGGGGAGGGTCTTAGAAATGTATGAGATTGACCCACGCCCTAAGAACTGAGATAACCTATAGCCAACCAGCTGGCTCTACACAGATGCTCACCCCCTTTCATTGCTGGCAAGGGTGATTTGAGTGCTGAGGCTTGATTGGTGACCTAGAGGCTCATATCTCCAAACTCTGAAAGCCAGGGGCCTATAGCTCCATTCTTTAGAAGCCAAAGAGATAGGTCCCCAGACACTCAAAAGTGGTTTAAAGTTGTAGCAGCAGGTAACAGCAAGCATCCCAGGGAGCACCTTCTTATAGCGCTTAAAAGGGCTTGGCTGTTGGGCCCCTTAGTCCCACAATGCCAAGTTTCTTAGGCCTGGAGTATTGGGCTCTTTAGGCCTAGGCAGTGGCTATTGGCAGTGACTAGTCCTTTCAGCTCTCTGGCCTTGTGTGTCTCACACCCTTGGCAGGTCTCTGGGACTTTCCCAGCCTCCCAAGGTCTTCTGCCTAAGCTCGCCACTCTCCCTCACATCCCCATCCCCCAATGCTCCTGGAACCCCCACCCCCACCCTGAGCACTCTCTGGACCATCATAGCTGCTAGTGTTGCTATTACTGCAACTGCTGTCTTCTCCACCGCTGCTGCCTTTGTGGCCACTACTGCTCAACGCCAATTCCACTGCTGTCTCCCCTCCCTGTTTCCAGTTCAGCCTGCTCTACAAACAACAAAGACCCATTAGCTGTGCACACCTCCAGGGAACAGGGCAAACATCCATCAGACACCGGGAAAGAAGCCTTACAGTGTTGCAGTACCAAGAGGCAAAACTCTAGTCTGCTTAGAAGAAAGCATTTGGGATATTCTTCATTACAGTGGAGTGTACCACGATGCATTGGATACTATACTAAATGCTTAAGCAATGAGGCTGGAGAGATGGCTCAGCAGCCTTTTCCAGAGGATCAGGGTTCAAGTCATAGAACCCACATGGCAGCTTGCAACCATCCATAACTCCAGTTCTGGGAAATCTCATCTCCTCTTCTGATCTCTGAGGTTACTGCATACTTGTGGCATACAGACATGTGTCCAGACAAACCACTTATATGCATAAAAAAAACCCTAATTCTTAAAAGCATAAGCAACAAAATAAAACTCAGACAAATTGGGCTTTGTAAAATTTGAAACTGCTTGTCTTAAAGTGTGTCCTAAGAAGGTGAAAATATAATCCACAGAGTGGGAGGAGTCTCTTTGCAAGTCATTTATCTGCTAGATGTCTGGTATCAGGATATATAAGCAATTCCTGCCACACGGTAACAAAAGCCTGCCTAAAAGTAGGCATCGTATAAATGTTTCTGCAAGAAAGATATAAATGCCCAACACGTATGGGAGAAGATATGGTCAGCTTTCATAAGGAAATGCAAATCAGCACCACAACGAGACAGCGTTTGTACTAACTAGAATGGAGGACTTGTGCAGCTGAGGCTGGCTTGGAGTCATGTTGTAGCTGAGACTGAAGGTGAACACTGGGTTCCACTGCCTTCCACTCCTAAATTATGGGATTGCAGGCATTGCCACCATACCCAGCCACATCCAAGACTCAACTCACATCAACATCTATTTTCAGCAAATACTCTACCTGCTTGACTGATGCCTGCCTTTTTTTTTTTTTTTTTTTTTTTTTTTAACTTCTTTTCAGGACACCATCCTGTAAGTAGTTCCTGGTATTCGATATTGCATATAATTCATATTGTATTTTTTTTTTCAGAATAAAAATAAGAAACCCTGCTAACAGAATGAAGCTCCAACTAATTGTGTTTGTCCTAATCCTCTGGACTGAAACCCTGGCTGACCAGAGCCCAGGTACCAGTATATTTTTTGTTCATTATTTTTTGGCAAAAATAAACATTTTTATGCTTTATCAAACTTTAATATAAAGGAATCCTTTATTAACAGATCAAGTATATATCATTTAATAATAATAATAATAATAGCCATAGGACATAACATTCAACAGATGCCATCCCTTAAACGTAGAGAAAGCTATGGGTAAAAACATCATATAGCCCTGGCTAGAAAATCTTTATTCATTGATTTGTATAACTCTCAGTGTCTCATATCTCTGGGAATACAGTAAGCCTACTTGTGACTAGAATAATTTGAGCCTTATCTTTAGAAATGTTGCAGAAATGCTGACCAGCGGACGACTGAGCAGGCATTTGGAGGCAAGCAGAATTCTGCTTTATTTGCACGGCATGCTTTGTAAAGTCCAGCCCTAGCCCACGGTTCTTTATAGCTTTTATAGGTTGAATAAGTGAGTGGAAGTCCCTGCTGATGTGAGCATCCAAGGTGTCCTTGAGTCCCATTTCTATCCAGGGGACTTTCCATCACAGTTAAACATGATCACCGGAACAAACTCTGTAGGTAGAGGCTAAAGCATTCCTTCCTCTGCAGGCTGGGTCGCGGAGTGAGCAGGCAGCTGTGGTAATTACCTCTTACTGCGATTTCCAGCGAGTGTTTGCTTTCTTAAGAGGAAGGGCTTCGTCAAACTTGCAGAGCTCAGCATACTAAAGTATTTCAGAAGCAAAACTTTATTTTTTTGTATTCCTACATTTTCCTATAGTTTCTAGGTGTCTTCACTAGGGTTTCTATCCCTATCATAAAACCCCATTGGCCAACATCATCTTGGAGAGTAAAAGATTTGGCTTATAATTCCATAGCATGGGGCTGGTGAGATGGCTCAGTGGTTAAGAGCACTGACTGCTCTTCCGGAGGTCATGAGTTCAAATCCCAGCAACCACATGGTGGCTCACAACCATCTGTAATGAGATCTGATGCCCTCTTATGGGGTGTCTGAAGACAGCGACAGTGTACTTACATATAATAAATAAATAGTTTAAAAAAAAAATAATTCCACAGCATGGCCTGCCACACAGGGAAATCAGGGAAGAGATGCAGAGTGAGAGCCTGGATATAGGAACTGATGTAGAGTTCATGGAACAGAGCTGCTTAGGGCTTTCCCGTGGCCTGCCCAGCCTGCTTTCTTACAGCACCCAGGACGGCCGGCCCGAGGGTGACATTCGTTGCCTACAGTGAGCTGGGCCCTCCTGCATCAATCATCAATCAAGAGAATGCGTTGCAGGCTTGCCCACGGGCTATTCTGGTGGAGGTATTTCTCAGTTGAGACTCCTTATTCTCAGTTCACTCTGGCTTGGGTGATGTTGACATAAAAGTAGTCAGTTGATCTGTCAATGATTGTTATGAGGCTATCATAGCATAGAGTTGATTTTGTTAGGTGCAAAGTAAAGGTCCAATCTGTCCATCTATCTCTTTTACACACACCACACACACACACACACACACACACACACACACACACACACGCACACACTCTTATCTGTCGGCTAACTTTACTAATGTCCCCTTGACATGTCAGGCAGAAGAAGTGGTTTCTGCTGTTCAACTTCCAGGAAAAACAGTCCTTGGAATTATAATTAAACTGCAATGGTGGAAATAAGATTGTGTGTGTGCTTGTCTTTTTATTGTGCAGGACCAGGCCCCAAGTATGCAGATGTGGTATTTCTGGTGGACAGCTCCGATGACCTGGGAGTCAAGTCCTTCCCATTTGTGAGAACTTTTCTCAACAAGATGATCAGCAGCCTCCCCATAGAGGCCAACAAGTACCGCGTGGCCCTGGCCCAGTACAGTGATGCTCTCCACAATGAGTTCCAGCTGGGCACCTTCAGGAACAGGAACCCCATGCTGAACCACCTGAAGAAGAACTTCCAGTTCATCGGTGGGTCCCTGAAGATAGGGAATGCCCTGCAGGAGGCACACAGGACCTATTTCTCTGCCCCCACAAATGGAAGAGACAAGAAACAGTTCCCCCCAGTCCTGGTGGTGCTGGCTTCAGCAGAGTCTGAGGATGATGTGGAAGAGGCTTCGAAGGCCCTGAGGGAAGATGGGGTGAGAATCATCTCCGTGGGGGTGCAGAAGGCTTCTGAGGAAAACCTGAAGGCCATGGCCACCTCTCAGTTCCATTTCAACCTCAGGACTGCCAGAGACCTCAGCATGTTTGCCCCAGACATGACACAGATCATCAAGGATGTGACTCAGTACAGGGAAGGAACAACTGTGGTCCCAATCACAGAGGTAGCCCCAACCACACCGGCAGCTATAATCACACCTGAAGCTCTAACCACAGCTGCAAACAGTGTTGATCAGACAGGTAGGAAGGCCTACAAAAGGCACCCAATCCCCATGGGCTCCGTATCTATCCACGCTTACCCATGGGCTCCGTATCTATCCACGCTTACCCATGGGCTCCGTATCTATCCACGCTTACCCATGGGCTCCGTATCTATCCACGCTTACCCATGGGCTCCGTATCTACCCACGCTTACCCATGGCAGCTCTCATCTGTGTTGTCTCAGTGTGTTAGCCGTATTGAGCTGTTGGGGGTTTCCACACACCAGCCTTTTCTTTGCCTCTGCCTGTGCCACTTCTCCGTCATCAACCCTGTTGGCTTCCTTTGCCTTCTTTTGGCAGAAGAGAGCCATCATTTAAGTCTCAACCCCACATTCTTCCTCTCTTGGGATGCCTTCATTTTGGGTCCCAGCATTCCTTGGGCACATCTTATGACAGCAACCTCTGTCATGATTTTCCATCTTTCTTGGCGCCTGTCCTGTATCATGAGTGGGCAGTGCTGTAAGGGCAGAATTGGCAGCTTGTGTTTTTCTCTGTCTTCTTTGAGCCTAGACAGTGAGCTGGTGTCCGGTTTCTTGATATGAGTAAGTGAATGCTAGCTGTCAGATTTCAGAAACCCATCTAGATGGTTCCTTTTTCTTCATATTCCTGGTGATTCAAAGAGTGCCAGTCAGCGAGCGTACTGCAGCTCTTGGTTAGGAACAAGGACTGTGGGATGAGAGGCTTGTCTGCGCATGCTCATACTTTGTGTCACACAGGCAGTATAGAGGTGACTTGTCTGCTCAGCAGTGTGCTGGGCTGCAGTCGTGGGCTTGCGTATGCCTAGAGGTGTGGCCCCTCCTGCACCATTTCTTCTAAGCTTGTGTCTAATGAGTACCAACCAGTACCTGTTCCAGAAAGAAGGCACTTGTTACCGCTCCAGCTATGTAGCCAGTCATTCTACAGTGATAGCTTTTACATTTATAACTAGATATTTCACATTTCCATATATTTAACATTAGGATGTATTTTTTTTTTTTTTTGTGATGTGTTACTAGCGTTTTTTAGGGAGACTCGGAAGCACTGCTATTAAGGAACAGTTTCTCCCCCAGCAGAGTTTATCTTTAAACTGAAGAAATACAGGTAATATTTCTCAAAGGCTTATGGATAAAAATGAGAGCAATTGGAAGCATCTCAAATTGAATTGGCTCAGTATCTCCCTCACGTTCATAATTCAAGACCTCAGCTGTTACCTTGCCTATGTGACATTTTCTTTTCTGAGGATCCCCAAGCACATCTCTGGGGACCCCATCATCCATGCTGATGTCTGTGTATTCAGAGCAACTCAGGATCAGCATTGACCCCCAGCTATCAAAGTGTGTCCTTTTAGGGCTTATGACCCCAGCCACTGCAGCATGTGCTTAGGTAAGTTCTGATTCCATTCCAGAAGCCATCTCTGTTACCTTCCAGCTTCCGTCCAGCAGGTGCCTGAACCACCCTCCCTTCAGCTCCCAGGAAACCCTGGCATTTCATGTAGAAACACACAGGGCCTTCTCTTCATTGACTTTGATTCTTGACTCCCTTGGCCCCAAGGAGGAATGTTAATGCTTCATTCACTCACATCTTCTTACTGAAGGATGCTGTAGTTGTGTCTTAAATGGGTTTTCTATGATGACTTCAAAGCAGAATACCCTTGAGTCCAGTAGTCACTGGGGACATGGGCCTAGGAAGCATCAGTAAAAAACAGGGAAAACAAAATAGGAGGTTGCCCACACCGTCCTGGTGATGAAGCAAACAGGCCAGGCCCAGTTTGCAGTAAGACTGCTGCTCTGGTGGGAAGCCCAGCCAAGCCTCTGGAGTACAGCAGGAGAACCCTCAGCTTGGCAGACTTTCCTGACTGCTCTCTGACTCTTTGGGTATCTCTTAGTCTGGTCTCTCTGGGAAAGTGGAGCTCTGTCTCTTTCTTAGAAGACCTCATGTATTGATCACATTTGTCTTACTCCTTGCAGTATGAGACAGGTTACTGCATGGATGGGTACTTGCCTTCTGGAAGCTAAGGCAAGGCTGTGTTGTTATCAGTGATTTTAAATTACGGCCCAGGTGCTTGGGACTGTGGGTGGTTTTCATTTTCTTCTCCTCTTCCTCCTCTTTGTTCCTCTTCTTCCTCCTCATCTTCTTCCTTCTCATCTTCTTCCTCCTTCTCTTCTTCTTCCTCTTTTTCCTCATTGTTTTCCTCTTCTTCCTTTTCTTCTTTTCCTCCTCCTCCTTCTTAACTTTTTATTGATTCTCTGTGAGCCTCGCATCATGCACCCAGTCCTACACATCTTCCCATCTCTTCACATCCTCCTCTCTCCCTTGCAACTTTCCCCCAAAGAAAACAAAAACAAAAACAACAAAAAAATTAAACAAAAGAAAGCATAGAACATATCTCATCCTAGAAGCTGCAGCTTTGGATCTGCAGGACCAGTCCCGTCACGTGTTCCAGCAGTTCCTAGATGAGATAGGTGTTAGGGTGGGTTAACTCAAAGCCCCGGATCTGGACTGGGTGGCAGCTGAGTTGTATACCTGCCAGCTCTCCTGCATTGGGTAGTTTTCTTCTGTTCCCTTCCTTGTCAAGTGAGGGAAAGTGGCAGCCATGATGGTCACATTGCTGGTGAAAGGTGGGTGTGGGGACCGTGGTGGAGGCAGTCATACTGGTGATACTTGTAATGAGGCTGAGTTCCATGCACTGGTAGTGGTGATGACTGTACTGGTGACTGTGGTCACACTGGTAATGACAAGGGTGATTGCAAAGATGACTGTGACAGTGCTGGCTGTAAGCATGTGGCAGGAAGCTTGCTAAACATAGAAAGGTGCACATGAAACCTCTGAATTCAATGGCCTTGCCAGTCTTAATTAGAACTTTGCTGTTTTGTTTATTAAGAGGAAGCAATTCGGGCTGGGTCTGTGGTAACCCCATCCATTCGCATTAGCGTCTCAACCATCCTGGAAGTCCTCTCATCCCAGGCCATCGGTCTCTCCTCACCTCACAACTTTTCTGTCTCCACAGTTCCCTTTCCCACATCCTGCCAGAAAGACTCTCTTGCTGACCTTATATTTTTGGTGGACGAGTCAGTGGGGACCACACAAAATCTGAGGGACCTGCAGAACTTCCTGGAGAACGTCACCAGCTCTGTGGATGTGAGGGACAACTGCATGCGGCTTGGGCTGATGACCTACAGCGACAGGGCTCAGACCATTTCTTCCCTGAGGTCAAGCACCAACCAGTCTGAATTCCAGCAGCAAATCCAGAAGCTCTCCCTCCGGACTGGGGCATCTAATGTTGGGGCTGCCATTGAGCAGATGAGGAAAGAAGGCTTCACAGAGTCCAGTGGCAGCAGAAAGGCACAGGGGGTCCCCCAGATTGCTGTACTGGTCACCCACAGAGCATCGGATGATGCGGTGCGGGAGGCTGCACTGGACCTGCGCTTGGAGGGTGTAACTATGTTTGCACTGAGCATCGAAGGGGCCAACACCACGCAGTTAGAAGACATAGTGTCGTACCCATCCAGGCAGAGCCTTTCCACACACAGCTCCTACGGACACTTGGAATCCTACAGTGGGAACTTCCTGAAGAAGATCCACAATGAAATCTGGACCCAGGTTTCTACCCATGCAGAACAAATGGAGCTGGATAAAACTGGTACGTCTAGAAGACTCTTGTTATTACATGGCTAATGGGGATGGTTGCCTGGGATTGGGGCAGGAATGGGCATTGAGCAAAACTCAGGGGACTTTTAAGGATTGTGAGAATATTAAAAATAAACTGAATTTGGGTAATGGTTACATAGCTATAAATATGCCAACATCCATCGAACAACGTACTTACAATGGATCGATTTTATAATGCACCAATTGTGCCTCAGTAAGATGTGATAAAGCCATACACACTACACATAAAACATTTTTTATAGTATAGATGGATACGGAGAAGAAAAATAATCTATAGTTCCACCTTCAGATAGCATTGTGCTGCGGGAAATATTTAAAAAATGGCCTCACCTGATCTGTCTTGTGATATGGGGCCCCCATGTTCACAACTAGGCTAGTCCCGAGGTCACAAGCAGCTGCATGTTCTCGCTGCTGCTGCTGCTGTGGCTCAGACCGCCGACTCAGGTGGCCAGAGACCACCGGCCCTGCCATTCACAAGATGCCAGTGTGGGAGATGGCTCTGCCAATCTTCCATGCTATCTCCACAAGGCTGGGCTTAGCCCAGAGGGCCTGGTAGGAATGAGACTCTAATGCTTAAAGATTAATCAAAGGCTTTATATGTTTTAATGCTCAATTAACAAGATGCTCACATAATTAGAGATGTTAACCAATTAACTAACCTAGATATAAGTTATTACCCAGGACTGCTCCTGGTACATTCGTGGTTCTCCATTCTCTTCCATCTCTTTCCCTAGCTCCCTCTATTCCTTCTCCTCTTCCTCTCCTTACTCCTCCCACCTTAGCTCCTCCCACCTCAGCTCCTCCCAACTTGTGGGGAAAATTTCTTGCTACATATCACCCTTCCTGTTAAAATAAAAAAAGTTCTCTCAAAATACAATTAGAGCACTATACCAATTTGTATCAGTAAGATACAAGATAGACCTAATACCCAGTCCATCATTTTTCCAACTAAACAGAACCTCTGTCATCTCTCCTAACTAAAAGACTTAGTTGTGAACCAGGCTTATGTCCTGGCTTCAGAATGAATGTCATCTGAAAACCAACCTCTCAAATGTGCTCTCCCACAGTAAATAGCCTGGGATGGCTATGAGACTATAAGTCTTCAACCCCATAAGAAATCCAGAATAACTGAATTAACTGAAATTACAGGAAGCACAAAGTGTGACTTCTAACATTTAGCCAATTTATAGAGACCGCTGATTACCTGGACAGTCCCTTACTTCAAAACGTTGGAGCATCTGGTCTTCAGTCTTCTGGCCCAGGATCATCTGACAGACCTAGTAATGCAGAATTTTTAAGAACTGATCACTCTGTCTTGGCAGATATAATCAGTCGACTATTCTGCAAGTGTGTCCTTTTCTGGACAGTATATTGTCTGTAGATGAAAAGAGGCAATTCTTGCCTAATGGCTATCTCACCACAACTGGAGTAACTCCAAAGATGCTCCATTTCTTCTTAGAATCCAAGACAGGAAAGCTGTCAGGAGCAGACAGGTCTCTAATTAAAATTAACATTAACACAGAAATGTTTGTAAATGTCAAATCTGTGGACTTCTGACATTTTTGAAAACCACCTATCTATGTAAAGTAATCTGGACTGTTGTCTGTTAACTCCTCTCAGCTATTTCTAATTAAAATATAGAAAACACCCTACAATCAACTCAGAGCCATGAATTTGTTATAGGCCCTTAACTCGCAGGCTAACCATTTCAGATCAGTTAAAAAAAAAAATTAAAGAAAGACTGGGTCTAAGCCTTGTATCCACCAATTTTGACTTAATAGAAGAAAATAGACCAATGAAACCTTTGAATTTGTAATTCAAAATACATTTTGTACCATTTAAGAAATATAGCTTCAGCTGTGAGGCCTTATGTCAAGGGACAGATTTTACCTCTTGCCTAGTCAAATGGTGAACTTGTTCTATAGCTGCTGTTCAAGGGCTAGTTACCACCAGTTAATAAGTTGTAAGTGAGATGACTTTTGATTTTATTTAATTAAGGATGTATTTATTGTGTGGGTAGGAGCTGTTTGAGGTACAGGCATGTGTGTGGCCTGGCATGTGCATGGAGTTGAGAGGAGTGTTTGAGCCACTTCTTGCTTTCCACCATGGATTCCGAGGATTGGATTTAGGGTGTCGGGCTTGCATGGCCATCGCTTTATTCACTGAACAATTTTGCTGACTCTAATTTTTAAATAACTTTAAAATATCCTTAATATAATGGATGGGTTTTTTATATGTACCTGTGCTGCTGTGTGTGTACATATTTATGTGTGCCTGCACATAGAGACCAGAGGTCACTGTCTGTGTCTTCTTCAGTTGGTTTCCACCTTACTTTTTGAGGTTGGATTTTTCACTGTACCTGGAGCCCCCAGGTTCAGCTAGACGGGCTGGTCAACAAACCCCAGAGATCTTCCTGACTCTTCTTCCCCAGCACTGGGATTACAGAAATGTGTGGACCCCCTCACCCCTTAATGTAAGTGCTCAGACTTGGGCAGCAAGGGCTTTCCTAGCTGGGCTCTAAGTTGGTGTGGTAAGCGCATCAGTGACTGATGACTAGTGCTGTCTGGTGTCTGTGTGAGAGGGCAGAGGTGCAGGGAAGCCGTAGGCTCTGCTGGGCTCCGCATGCTCTGTAGCATCGCTGGCCACGGCTGCCTTCCCTCTGGTGAGCCCTCAGCTTTTTATTAATTATGCATCAGTTTGCTCTGCTCGCCCTCAAGGTTTGCAAGCCCAGATCAGCCTATGCCTTGCAGAGGATTGTGATCTCGGCCCCAAAGATTTGTGTATTGATTTCACAGTTGTAATTCTCTGGGTTGGACTTCTTTTAAGTATGATTTGTTTTCTAAGGAATGGTTGCTCAAAGCCTACAGCAGTCAGGAATCGTTAATTGCCCCAAAGCTGCCAACAACAAGAATTCTAAAATGTCCCATTGCCCTGTGTTCAGAAGATGGGCTCATTTGCATGAGGAGATAATGGCATGGGGACTCTCAGTTTGAAAATGTGCTCTTCATTCACTGGCTCTGTGATCTTAGATAAATCACTATGCCTTGCTGTGTTTCAGTGTCTTCCCAAGATGGTGATACATTTCAAAGGTTAAAATGAACAGAAAGATCCAGGCTCCATACCAACACAGAGGCCCGGTTTTGTTGTTGTTGTTTTGTTTTTGTTCATTTGTTTTTTTTTTTTTTTTTTTTTTTTTTTTGAGCCAGGGTTTCTCTGTGTAGCCCTTGCTGTCCTAGAACTCACTCTGTAAACCAGGCTGGCCTCCAAATCAGAGCTCCGCCTGCCTCTGCCTCCCAAGTGCTGGGATTAAAGGCGTGTGCCACCACTGCCTGGTTTGGAGGTCCTTTTCTTTAGATCCTGTACAGCCTCATGTTTCCTCACAAAGTTCCCTGGAGAAGCTCCAGGATTGATAGGGCACTCACTGCCCATACTCACACACGTTTGTTTCCTTTATAGGCTGTGTGGATACAAAGGAGGCCGACATCTATTTCCTCATTGATGGGTCATCTAGCATTCGTAAGAAGGAGTTTGAGCAAATCCAGATATTTATGTCATCTGTGATAGACATGTTTCCTATCGGCCCCAACAAAGTCCGGGTTGGAGTTGTGCAGTATTCACATAAGAATGAAGTGGAATTTCCAGTCTCTCGCTACACGGATGGCATTGATTTGAAGAAGGCTGTTTTTAACATCAAGCAACTTCAAGGTCTTACGTTCACTGGGAAAGCCCTGGATTTCATACTGCCAATCATAAAGAAGGGGAAATCAGAGAGGGCTGATGGAGTCCCCTGTTACCTCATTGTACTGACTGATGGGAAGTCAAATGACAGCGTTCTAGAACCTGCCAACAGACTGAGGGCCGAGCACATCACCATTCACGCCATTGGGATTGGCCAAGCGAACAAAACACAGCTGCAGCAGATTGCTGGGAAAGATGAAAGGGTTAATTTCGGGCCAAACTTCGATTCTCTGAAGAACATAAAAAATGAAATTGTTCACCGCATCTGTTCTGAGAAAGGTAAGAAAACCAAGCAGGCAGGCAGGCAGGCAGGCAGGCAGGCAGGCAGGCAGGCAGGCAGGCAGGCAGGCAGGCAAGCAAACAGGCAAGCAAGCAAGCAGGCAGGCAGGCAAGCAAACAAGCAGGCAGGCAGGCAGGCAGGCAGGCAGGCAGGCAGGCAGGCAGGCAGGCAGGCAGGCAGGCAGGCAGGCAGGCAAGCAAACAGGCAGGCAGGCAGGCAGGCAGGCAGGCAGGCAGGCAGGCAGGCAGGCAGGCAGGCAGGCAGGCAGGCAGGCAGGCAAGCAAACAGGCAAGCAAGCACGCATAACAACAGCAGAACCAAAGTTGGGTATTATACATAGGTGGCTGAGGTTTTCACTGGAGAGGACAAAGATGCAAAATATGGGTGTTTTTTTTTTTTTTTTTTTTTTTTTTTTTTCTGAGCCACTGGAAAGAAAGGCAAAGAAGTAAATGTGTAGTACTGTAGACAGAACACCATGTCATGGGATTCATCTTCCTCCTTCCCCCACTCTGACTTTAATATAGTTGCCATATACAGTTGGGGTCTAAGAGCGAGAAGATGAGAAGGAATGGTCCCCAGCGTTTCCTGGGTTGACTCCAGGAAAAGGAGAAGAGCTTCAGGAAGCACGATAAAGAGGGCACCGTAGATTCTTCTTTAGAGGAGAAGGTTCTAGGCTGATGAGAGGCACAGTGTTTGTAGTTCAGGTATCCAGTCATGGACAAGGAAGTGAGTCCTAACTAGTGAGTGGAGCTTAGAATGTCAAGAAGCCTAGGCAGGAGGGACCAGAGAACAGTCCACCCCAGAGCAGATGCCGATGGACCGAGACAGTATATCTGTGTGCTGGACCAGAGTACTCTGACAGCAACACTTCAAGCTCAAGGTTGCAGAATGTTATTGCTCGTTTTTCTCTTCTGCAATAGGCTGGGCAGTTCAGGTCTGCTGGACAGGTAGGGGCTTCCACCTTAGGTTCAAGCTGAAGCTATACTCCTCACCTCCAAACGTGGAAAGCCAGACCTGAAGGGAACATGTGGTACTCAGATGCTTTGATGGTAGCACCCAGAGGAGGCTGGGCCACTGAGCTCAGCTAATGGTTAAAACTTAGACAAGGGGAGAGGGAGGTTATGTCTTGTTGCAAGGAAGGCTGGGACAAGCATTCTTCTGCCGAGAAAACATCTGTCTGGATGAAACTTGATTAGCAGGTAAAAATGGGGAAACATATTAATTAGCATTCTAGAAGCAGACTCTATCACATGTAGAAAGAAGGAGGTAGCTTCCATGGGTGTTAAATGCATATAAAAATGTCTAATCCTTTATATGTGTCACACACAGATGCGTCGCTAACAGTTTACTTTACCTTGGGGCTTTGTTAAAGCCATATTAATATTTTTTTAATTGTAAAGATTTTAAAAAGTTTTATTTTACATGTATGAGAGTTTGGTTTGCATATATATGTGTGTACCATGTAGATGCTGTACTTGCAGAGATCAGAAGAGAGCATCAGAGCCACTGGGACTGCAGTTATGGATGATTATTAGCTACTGTGTGGGTGCTGGGAATTAAAGCTGGGTCCTTTGCAAAGTCAACAAGTGTTCTAAACTGCTGAACTGTCTTATCTCTCCAGTCCCAATAACACTCATTTTCAAAAGTTTATAGAATTTGTACATGCATATATACATATATATGTATGTATGTATGTATGTATGTATGTGTATACATGTGTGTGTGTCTAAGTATGTATGCATACCCAATTCATATAAGGGCTCTGTGTGTGTGTGTATGGTCCTTGGTGAACAAATATATGTGTGTACTATATATTAGCACTAATATCCTAAAAAAAACTTCTTCACTACAATTTCTAGAGTTGACTTATTTATCAAATAATTTAAAATTATTCCAGAAAATAATGCTGCTTTAAGATTACTTAGATTTTACATTTTTCATGACTATTTTACATCAGTTTCATGACTATGTTTAAATGAGACATTAGTCCTAGCAATGTTGACATTGGTTACTTTGGCTCTGTTTAACTTTTAAAATCACCATTACATCTTTTATTTTATTTTTTATTTTTTAATTTTTAACTTTTAATTTTTTTGCCATTACATTTTTAACATTTATTTACCTTGAAGCTTGGTCTTTCTATGTACTTAAGAGTTATGAATGAATGAGTAATGAATAAATGCTGAATGAATGAATGCCGAATGAATGCTGAATGAATGAATGCTGAATGAATGAATGCTGAATGAATGAATGCTGAATGAATGAATGCTGAATGAATGATGAATGAATGATGAATGAATAAAGAATGATGAGTGAATGAAGGATGAGTGAATGAATGTTGAATGGATGTTGAATGGATGCTGAATGAATGCTGAATGAATGTGAATGAATGATGCATGAATGATGCATGAATGATGAATGAATGGGTGGTTGTATGGATGAAGGATTGGCATTTGGTAGTGGCATTTTCTTTATAAAATTTCTTGGGTTGTCCTCGGTGAATTTCTGATGCAGGGTTTTTGTCAGGCTTCTACCAAAATTTCAAGTAAAAATGTCAAACATAACAGACATGCCCTGGATCGATTCTATACTTTTCTCATAAGTGCATTCGTTATTGCTTACTCCTTCCTCATATATAAGAATCATACTGGTTTCTGATTTTTTTCCCATACAGGATGTGAAGACATGAAGGCAGACATCATGTTTTTGGTGGACAGTTCTGGGAGCATAGGGCCGACAAATTTTGAGACAATGAAAACGTTCATGAAAAATCTGGTGGGAAAGATTCAGATTGGCGCCGACAGATCCCAAGTTGGCGTTGTTCAGTTCAGTGATTATAACAAAGAAGAATTCCAGCTTAATAAATACTCCACACATGAGGAAATTTATGCGGCCATAGATGGGATGTCTCCCATCAACAGAAACACTTTGACCGGAAGTGCACTAACCTTCGTGAATGAATACTTTGAGCTTTCCAAGGGGGGCCGTCCCCAGGTCAGAAAGTTTCTCATCCTCCTCACAGATGGAAAAGCCCAGGATGAAGTGGGGGGTCCAGCCATGGCTCTTAGGAGCAAAAGTGTGACCATCTTCTCCGTGGGTGTGTATGGTGCTAACAGGGCTCAGCTGGAGGAGATCAGTGGGGATGGCAGCCTGGTTTTCCATGTTGAGAACTTTGATCATCTGAAGGCCATAGAGAGTAAACTCATCTTTCGCGTGTGTGCGCTGCACGGTACGTGTTCTCCCATCCCCCTTTCCCTTTAAGCTTCCAGGATGTGAGCTGTTGACTTAACTCGTACTAAGAGGGCTGCACTCTGGTCTCAGCCACTTCCTGGACTTCAGTGTCTTAAGTTTTGGGTCACATCCATATTTGTATGTGTATGGCTGTTTAGTCTGCATGTATGCCTGTGTACCACATGCACTCAGTGCCCACAGAGGCCAGAAGAGGGTTTCAGAGCCCCTGGAACTGGCACTACAGATGGGTGTGAGCTGCCATGTGGGTGCTGAAAACTGAACCTGAGTCTCCTGGAAGAACAGTCAATGTTCTTAATTGCTGAGCCACCTTTCCAGCTTCCCTTGGTTTTAAATATATATATATATATATATATATATATTACATTATATATATATAATTTAGCACATTTTCCCATACCCACATACCCTCTCTCCTCTTCCTTTCTGGGCTCCTCCTCCCATGAATTCTTTTGTTTCCATAGATATTTTTACATCTACTTTTTGTCAATTATAATGCTTTCATGTATCTATAAAATCATCCAGGGCAGGAAGTAATTAGAAACATAAGTGCATCTTCCTTTTAGCTATATTTAATGGTAACCTAAACAGCCCTGATCTACCAAGAACATCCCTCATGTTTTAAATGCGAGGTGTGCATTTTTATTGATAGGAATTCTTAACTTCTGGCAGCTAGGCATTTGTCTGTTCATGTACTATCACTTGTGAAATTGTAGTGTGTGCCTCTCTCCCTGATTGCTTAAGGTTACCACATTTCTCTCATAAATCAAAATGCTTTTTAAAAAGTATTGAGCAATCTTCAGTTTGAGCCAAAATCTTTTTTTTTTCCAGCACTGGGAATTGAGCCTCCTGCCTCACAGATGCTAGGCAGAAGCTCCATCCCTGAACTGCATCCCAGCCCAGATGCTATCAGATTTAACCTCTCTTGAACTAGCGCTTGCTATTGACCTGCACAAGGTCTGAAGACTCACATTTTGAAACCTGGCACGTGCTGTCATCTGTTTTGGAGATAGCTAAGGAACAAATGAAAACATCAGAAGTCTGTTGTGTGTTCTCCTGGCAACACAGAAACACTCACTGGGTTTCATCCTTCAAGATTGGGTGCTTAGAATTTTTAGAATGTTAAATGAAACACCTTGTTGCAAACTGAGCTTTAGGTGTTATCTCAGGACTTTTCCAGTAACAACCTGACTGGAGTCTTCTTTTTCTACATGTAGCAGTGATTCTCAGGCCCTTGATAGCATTGAGAGGTATACTAAGGGACCAGTCCTTCAACTTTAGGCTCTTTGTTTTGATAAATACTAACGTTGGAAGAGCCCTGTCTGGAGCATAAGATGAAACTGCCTCATATTGTTACCGATCCATAAATGGTTTTCAAGTCATGCTCAGTCACTGCATCTCAGTGAAGCCATTGCCACAGGCTTTCACAGGGCTAGCTTGAGCTCATCCATAGTGTCTGGGACTTGAATAACTGATAGCCTCACTGGCTGAAATAAAGACTGGAGGTAAAACAGGCTGGTGGGAACTGAAGGATAAAGGGAACTTTGTTGTGCCGAGACCTAGGATATCAGGGAAAGGAAAAAAACGTTACCGTGAGAGTCTAGACTTTGAAGACGACCAGAGTGGTCTGCTGGCTTTGAAAATGGAAGAGAGAGTGGGACCAGGGAAGCAGAGATGGGCACTTTCATTCTCCCATACGTATATCCATCCATTCCTAAGTTTGAATTCTAGAGGCCAGGATAGAGCACACATTGAGTGGAGAGTCCCATGATCCATCTGGGGGGAGGGGGCATTGTGTACTGGGGGCACAGAAGACAGCTGGAGCCAGAGAGAGTGAAACATAATCCCCAGCCTACACAATGAGCTCCCGAACTCTCCAAGACAGCAGGCTGTTTTTGCAAACCCTAGCGTGTCTCCCATTATTATTGTTTTTGAATTGGCTTCTGCCATTGTTTTTATGCTGAAAGCTAATTAGTAAAGGCACCACTGGATCAGAGACTCAGCAGAACAGAAAAGGTGTGGTACAAGGGCCACCCAGCCGTGAAGCCCCATAGCTAAGGGTACAGTATGCCCCTAAAATCCTGCTCTGCAATTTGCCCTTGGCTGAGCTTTGATTTCTTTCTCTGTAAAAATGACAGCAACCACCTTGAAGAACTAAGCGAGACAGGGACTGGGGAGAGTGCTCAGTTGACAGAGTGCTAGCCACAAAAATACGAAGATCAGAGCTTGTTCCCCAGCTTCCATTTGAAAAAGCTAGATTTTTAAAAACATGTGCCTGTAACCCCATTGTTGAGGAGGTAGAGACAGGCAGAGCCTTGGGGCTTGCTGGACAGCCAGCCTAGCCTACTTGGTGAGTTCCAGGCCAGTGAGGGGCATTGCTTCAGAACCAAGGTAGATAACGTTCTGAGGAATGAAACCTGAGGTTGAATTTTGGCCTCCACATGCACACAGCTGTGCACATATGAGAGGCAAGACATGGGTGACGGGGTAGGGGCGCCACGTACCTAGAATGTTCATGGCAAACATTGACCACGTTCTCTCAGTGTACGTAGGTGCCGTGGTGTAGTTTGTGAATGCCTGTTGTTTATTTATTTTTTTCAGATTGCAAGAGGATTGAACTCTTAGACATTGTGTTTGTCCTGGACCACTCAGGCAGCATAGGCTCCCAAGAGCAAGAAAGCATGATTAACCTCACCATCCACTTGGTGAAGAAGGCAGACGTTGGCAGGGACCGAGTTCAGTTTGGAGCTCTCACGTACTCCAACAATCCTGAGATTCTTTTCTATCTTAACACTTACTCCACTGGATCGGCCATCACTGAGCATCTGAGGAGGCCTAGGGACACTGCAGGGGAGACCTACACTGCCAAGGCACTTCAGCACTCCAACATCCTGTTCACAGAAGAGCACGGCAGCCGCCTGAAGCAAAACGTGAGACAACTGATGATTGTCATCACGGATGGCGAGTCCCACGATCGAGATAAGCTCAATGACACAGCACGGGAACTCAGAGACAAAGGCATCACCATCTTTGCAGTAGGTGTAGGAAATGCTAACCAAGATGAACTGGAGACCATGGCAGGGAAGAAGGAAAATACTATCCATGTAGACAATTTTGACAAACTGAGAGATATTTACCTGCCTCTGCAAGAGACTCTGTGCAATAATTCACAAGAGAGTAAGCTACTATAACTGTTGCTTAATATTTTGTTCTTTGAGACTTGATTGTGATATGCATTGATTATATTCACACCCACCCCTTCCCCTAATACCTCCCAGACCCACCTCTCCATACATCTCCACTCCCCCAGCTTCATGCCTTCTTTTCCAGTTTGGGTAGCCCAAATACTTGCAGATGTGGGGTTAGCTGTTGGAGCTACACCCTTAAAGAAAAGAGAGTCTACCTCCCCCAGAAGCTACCCACTGCAAACAACTCCTCAGTTAGGGGTGGAGACTCGTGATCCCCACGACTTCCATGATAGACTGTTGACTGACTGATCTCATGCAAGATTCAGTCACAGCTACTCTCTCAAGTCCTGAAGACATTGTGTTATCTGGTCCTCTTCAACCTCTGGCTCCTACCATCTTTCCACCCCCTGTTCCATGATGGCATCTGAGCTTTTGGGTGTGTGATGTATGCATGTGTACCTATCTGTGTGTGTGTGTGTGTGTGTGTGTGCCCATGCCAGGTGTGTGTATCACCCATCCCTTATCTGTCCTGTTGCCATGCAGGTCATTCTCAAGAATCTATGATGTATCTTATACATACTGGACAATGTCACACCACTGTCTTCAATGTTTTGGAAGCTTTCTAACTCCCTCCAACGGTTAGACCCCTCTCCCATCTCATCTGTTGCCCCTACCCTTTTCATGTCTTCCTTGTTATTTTAAAATTTCTCCGCCTCTTTGTATACTTCATTCTACCCCCTGGGAACATCCAGCTTATCACTTGCCTACAGCCAATCTGCTTAACA
Source organism: Arvicanthis niloticus (assembly GCF_011762505.2). Classification (NCBI taxonomy): domain Eukaryota; kingdom Metazoa; phylum Chordata; class Mammalia; order Rodentia; family Muridae; genus Arvicanthis; species Arvicanthis niloticus. Next base: position 26,129,514 of record NC_047678.1, on the reverse strand, counting down.
AGTTTAAGCTTTGTTTGCTCCATGCTCCCAGGCTCCTGCACTTGTCTTTCTCTTGGTGTTAGCACTTAGTGCGTAGCTTGTCGTGATGAGCTTATCTCATCTGTCCCCATCAAAAGACTGTGGGTTGCTCAGCCTCTTGTTCATTACTGGGTCTTTGCCAAATCTAGTACATCACTAAGACTGGTCTTGTCCTAGGAATGTGCATGCTACATTATTCTTATCTCCCATGTTACCTTTCAGATATGGATGCTGAGATGGAATTTGGGGTACACATGTTTTGAGAGAATCACACTTGTGAAATAAAAAGGAAGGCAGGGTAGGCAGAGGTCAGCCAGTGGTGCATGTCCAATGAAACTGTAAACTTAGTAGCACTGAAGCAAGCACACTTCCTAGGAGGGCTACCTGGTGTCAGGCAAGGACAGGGTGAGAAGGGAGTGCGGACTGCCCTGGGAAAGACATGTCATTTGTAAGACATCTCTATATGGAAATCAGACCTGAAGGAGCTGACAGCTGGCGCCTCCACTAACTGCAGGACGCTTACTCTTTCTTGAAGGCTTGTCTGGGCAGCTTGGCTCTGTGTCTGCCCCTCTACTTTACAGGGATTTGTGCGACACAGGGCAACCAATGGTTACCATTTGTGATTGCCCTTCTGCTGCTCAGAGTCAGGGAGTCTGGCTGGAAGTGGGAGAAAGTTATCCCTTGGTTTTAGAACATTTCACATTGAGCTTCAGGGAGATGGTCCTGTGTACTGTTTACGAACAATACACACTTGTCTCATATGTGTCTAATACTGAGACATAAAAACTGCAGTAGAAAAGAATCTATTTTATGTGCTTTTATGAATTTATCAAACTCTGAATTTCCCTGTCTATATGTACACAATTAGAATAATGTGTCATAAGCTGTTTGGGACTATTTATTTTGTTACTGCATGCCCAAAGAGTTTTGGGAATGACACTATTACACATGCAAACTGGCAGCATCAGCATCAACAGAAGTTTCAACAATACACTGTGGTATTTCTACCTAGCCTGTTCCAATCTGCAGACATTGCAAAGACTTCCAGGCTTGCAAAATATCTCTTCATGGGAGTATTCAATCTGTTCAAATTACCTACTTCCTTTCTGAATAGCCTGCAGTGTCTTTCCCAATAACTCATGCAAATATAATTACACTTTGAAAAACGTCCATTACCCTCCCCTTTCCTGATATTTTTCCTTCTCTTTTCGGCTCAATCATTGAGTCTGTTAATTTATCTCAATTTGCTGCTAATGCAAAACAATTTAAGTAGTTAGCAAAGCAATTTGAGTAGCCCAGTAACGGAACAATTTAGAATGATGCATGAGGAAATAACTTATGCTTCTCCTTTCTGTTCCAGCTTGCAACCTTCCGGAAGCTGATGTGATTTTCCTTTGTGATGGCTCTGACATGGTGTCTGATTCAGAGTTTGTTACCATGACAACTTTCTTGTCAGACTTAATTGATAATTTTGACATTGAGTCTCAAAGAATGAAAATCGGGATGGCTCAATACGGGAGCCGGTATCAGGAGATTATTGAGTTGGAAAGCTCTTTGAACAAGACTCAGTGGAAATCGCAGGTCCACAGTGCGTCCCAGAGCAAGGGGTTTCCACGAATTGACTTTGCTCTCAAGCATGTGAGTGACATGTTTGATCCATCCGTTGGCGGGAGAAGAAACGCTGGTGTACCTCAGACTTTGGTTGTTATAACATCTAGTTATCCACGCTATAATGTGGCAAGTGCGGTAAAGGTCCTAAAAGACCTTGGCATCTGTATCCTGGCTTTGGGCATAGGAGATATTTATGAGGAACAGCTTCTGCCCATCACAGGCAGTTCAGAAAAAATAATTACTTTCCAAGACTTTAATAAACTAAAGAATGTGGATGTGAAGAAGAGAATGGTCCGTGAAATTTGCCAGAGCTGCGGGAAAGCCAGTGAGTGTCTCGCTGTTGTTTGGTTTTATTAGAGACTTCCGGGACCTTTGTTCCCCAAGGTTGTATTATGGGCTAGCCCCTGTAGAATCCATTTAGAACAGTGTATGGTGAGAAGAGACACTGATTGCTGCTTCTCCCTGGAAGCTTGTGATTAGTCAGCCTTCCTCAGTGGCAGGACTGGGTACAGAGCACAAGGGAATAGGGTTGGCTGTGTCCTGTAGACATCCCTGTCCTTTCACTATAGCCAGAGTTTGTGCTCCTTTCATAAGCAGAGCTCTGTGTCCTGTACAAATCCTCTGAACCATGTCCTTCGTCTGGTAGGATGTAAGGAAAATGAATATTCACTATTGAAACTTTGACTGATTCAACATTTTTCAACTAGTAAAGGACTCAGTATATGTGTATATATTTATATGTATAATACAGTGGATTTGTAAAAATTTTATTTTTTATGGCTTTGCTTTTGTATGTGGATCTTTTGCCTGCATGCCTGTGGACCACATGCATGCAGAGACCTTTAGGGTCTAGAAAAGGACATCTGATCCTCTGACCTTTGTCTGCATGCAGCTACTGTGTGGCTGCAGTGGCCCACAAAGGTCAGAAGAGGGTGTCAGATCCCTTGGAACTGGAGTTCCAAGTGGTTGTGAGTCAGCCTGTGGGTGCTGGAGACCGATTCTGGGTCCTCTGGGAGAGCAACAAGTGATCTTAATTACTGGGTCATCTGTCTATCCCTGCTTTGTTTCTTTTTTAAAGATAACATCTTCATGATTGTAACATAGTAAAAGTTTTAGTTGTCTTTACAGATTCCTTAATCCACAAATATAAATAGTTGCAAAGGCTTCTTGGATTTTGTAGTGGAATCAGCTTGGCAGGGTGTGAGGTCAGCAAACTGTAGAACAGTGTTCCACCCCACTGGGATGTCACTCCTCAGTGGCAGCTGGCAGCAGCTAAAGGGTACTCAGGTTCTGTGCATTTGGGGCTGGGAGTTGGAAAGACATCACAGCAGCAGGTGTTTCTCGCTATGTGGAATTTATGCACAGGCAGTAATATCCCCTACTGCTGTCTCTGGAGCCATGATGCTGCTAGCGACTGCCTCCTTTATAGCGTGTGTCAAGCTCTCCAAGTGTTCTGTGTTTTTCGTGTGCTCCTTGGGTACTTGTGTGGAGGGAAAGATGAAGGAAGAGCCCTGGGGCTGGAATTAGAAAGTGAGAGTTCTTACTCTGCAGTAGGCCACAACATCCCCTAGTTTGAGATGGAGCAACTGGCAAGGATCAGAGAGGACCCAAAGTACAAATCGCTCATTCTGTCTAGCTGGGGTAACGATTCAGTTAGTTGACTGTGCTTACAAACTTTGCATTAAATGTATAGCTTTCAGGCTTTACTTTAAAAATGGATCTAATGACGTCGGGCCTCATTTACCACTTGGCCACTGTCACTTGGAGCTGGCAGCAGACAGGCACGTGGCTCCATCTGCTCTCCAGATGATGGTCTTCACTCCCTGGCCATTTGACTTACCTATATTACCCACCTGGCCTTTGCAAAACTTTATATTTATGACTACTAGAAACTGAATAAGCTCCAGGACAGCTCAAAATATTTAATATATTATACTCATGTGAATCAGAGTATGTCATCATTAAAAGCAGGGACATTCATCCACATACATAAAACTACAATTTGCATTGAAACTTGTTACATATGAAAGGGACCAGAGGAAGCATTTGTATTTTATGTTGATAGATGAGCTAGTATCTTCATTTTCTTGAGCATCCACTGGGTACTGCACACCCCCTGGAGCATGACAAAATCATCTCTCCTGTCCCCCAACCTCCTCCGCAGTCCTTGTTCCTGCTTGCTAATTAATCTAACCTCATTTCTTTGGTCTCCAGATTGCTTTGTGGATGTAGTGGTCGGGTTTGACATTTCCAGTCACCGTCAGGGCCAGCCTTTGTTCCAGGGCCATCCCCGCTTAGAATCGTACCTCCCAGGCATCTTGGAAGACATCACCTCTATCAGAGGGGTGAGCTGTGGTGCAGGTGCAGAGGCGCAGGTAAGCCTGGCCTTTAAGGTGAACAGTGACCAAGAGTTTCCAGCCAAGTTCCAAATCTATCAGAAAGCAGTGTTTGACAGCTTGTTGCAAGTCACCGTCCGTGGGCCAACTCACCTGAATGCACAGTTCTTGCAGTCACTTTGGGACATGTTTGAGGAGAGATCTGCATCCAGGGGCCAGGTATACAGCCTACCTTCCATCCTTCGCCCAAGTCTGTTCCTCTGTTCCCAGTCATACCTCTGGCTTATACCATCCCAATTTCTCTTTTTCTGTAGGTTCTGCTCATCTTTTCAGACGGTCTCCAGGGTGAAAGCATCACCTTGCTGGAACAGCAGTCAGACAGGCTCAGAGAAGCAGGTAATGGGTTGAAAATGCACACAGTGGAGCTTGGGATATGTGACCAGGTCTCTGCCCTATGTGTTCTAGATCTTGGGATCTGTGTAGCCATTTGCAGAAGATACTGCTGCTGATGTGTGTGATGTCCTTTGATTGGTCCCCATTTTTCTTCCCTTAGTGATGCAATGTTTACAGCCACCCATTTACAGTTGTAACCTTCCTCAGATCCGTGCCCTTGATGAACCCCAGCTGCTTAGGCTGAGGGTAGTTTGGTGATAGGAAGTAGTTAAGGAAGGAGATGTTTATCTTGGCTCATGTTTGGGGGGGGGGGGTAAAGTCCATCATGGTAGAAGAGGAGGCAGCTTCATGGTGGCAGATGGCTCAGTGGTGGCAGCTACTTGCTCATATCTCAGTGGAACAGGAAGCAAAGAAAGAGGATTTCTGGAGGTGCGCTGGCTTTCTCTTTTTTCCAGGACTCCAGAGGAACTGCCTATATGGATGGCAGGTCTTCTGCTCATCTAGAAACATTCTCACGGATATACCCAAGGCTATGCCTCGTTAACGCCCTTAGTGCTTATTAAGTCAATCAGTTGACAATGAAGAGTAGCCATTACAGGTGGGGTTAGACCAAGTTCCATTTCTATGACTGTGGCTTTCAATGAGGTAGGCATACAGAAGTTTGGTGCTCTTGCTTCGAGTGGGTCAACTCTGGCACAGTTAATACTTTAGCGTCTCTCATGATGCAGCCATGGCTGAGATAAAACACTGCTCATGGCTTTCTCTTTGCTGATTTCCTCTGTCTGTCTGTCTGTCTGTCTGTCTGTCTCTCACTCTCTCTCTTTCTCTCCCTCTCTTCCCCCCTCTCTCTCACCAACCACACATACATACTTGCTCACATTTTCTCCTCTCAGATTGGGCTTCTAGGGTGTCTGACCTAAGATACCTTTCACTGTTTCTGGTTATCCCTGTGAAAGGTAGCAGTGTGGGCTAGCACAAGCACTTCTCACTCTACATCTGTGTCCACCAGCTTTGGCTGAGCCTGGGGTGAGATAGAGAAGCTGAGAGGAATCTACACCAAAAGGAAAAGTCCCTTGGCTGTCAAATATGACTCATCTTCTAAGACTGCCTTGAAGGAGCCCCAGACTGGCTTTGGTGATTCAGTTTTCATACAGCCTCCTTAGAGTCACAACACTTCCTGCCTTATTGCTGGGTGGTGCCATCTTCCTTGCTTAGATCCCTCCAGCACCTTCTCATGGTCCTTGGGCTATGTAACAACTTCGTTAACATGACACCTGAGACTGCAGAATCTTGCCTCTGCTCCTGTTCCTGCTCAAGTGCATTCCTCACACTCGATGCTCCAGCACACAGAGCTTTCGTTCTTCAAGGTGTTTACAGTCTCGTTCCTTCCAGTCTCCATTAGAGCTCTGCACACACACACCCCTCCATTCTTAGTCTTCTATTGTTTCATGTCTGGTTCTTTTCTTTGACCAAATTCTATTCATACTCAGAGTCAGCTTAGCCACCACTTTCTCCAAGAATCCTTCCACAGCCCCTGAGACTGTCCTCCCATATCCCCAGAGACTGTCCTCCCATATCCCCAGAGACTGTCCTCCCATATCCCCTGAGACTGTCCTCCCATATACCCTGAGACTGTCCTCCCATATCCTCTGAGACTGTCCTCCCATATCACCTGAGACTGCCCTCCTATATCCCCTGAGACTGTCCTCTCATATCCCCTGAGACTGTCCTTCCATATCACCTGAGACTGTCCTCTCATATCCCCTGAGACTATCCTCCCATATCACCTGAGACTGTCCTCTCATATCCCCAGAGACTGTCCTCCCATATCCCCAGAGACTATCCTCCCATATCCCCAGTGACTGTCCTCCCATATCCCCAGAGACTGTCCTCCCCTGAGACTGTCCTCCCATATCCCCCGAGACTGTTCTCCCATATCCCTCAAGACTGTCAGGAGTATCATCAGGCAAAGCTTGATTCATTGCTTGATGCTCTCTCCCAGAAAACTCAGAATTTTCTGATTGTGTCCATTTTACCAATTAGTCCATGAATGCTGACACAGGAAGGAATGTGCCTGACCTGCTCATCTTGTCATCCTGGTATAATAATCAGCATACAACAGGCTCCTAAGAAGCAAATGCTTGTTTAATGACAGGATGTCAACAGGTAGTGGAGGAATTAATGAACCACTGAATGAGTGAATGAATTAATACATTCATCTGAGATAGGAAACACACAGAGTCTGGTCCCCTGGGGGATAACTGTTGTTAATACTTATTCCAGAAAGTTCAGAATCCCACCCTAAAGATAAACAATGCACTTCTTAAAAATCACATTTGAATGTCCAAGGGTTGAATCAGAATTGATGTGAGATATTGAACATTACTTTCTGCTAGTGTTTTTCAGTTGATTTATCAATAGTTTCTCTTGGATGTTTTTTCCTTGGGGAGTTTCATGCTAAGTCAGAGATCAGAGTAATGGGATTTCAGAAATGCCGGTGAATCTGCTGTTTGCATGTTGAGAATCCTGCTTCCTCTGATTGTATTTTCTGTTTTCTGCTTCTTTGAATGATGTTTACCGAGTGGATGAGCCCTTGGGGTTCACATGGGGTACCTTTACTAACTAGGACTTGATGCTCTGTTGGTGGTGTCCCTTAACACCTTCGGTCATGATGAGTTTTCCAGCTTTGAATTTGGAAAAGGATTTGACTACAGGACTCAGCTGACCATTGGAACGATAGACCTTCGTAAGAAGCTCTCACAGTATCTGGTGAGTCGTCAGTCAGCTCAAGCGCCACAAGGGCCTGTCTGGAATCTCCGTCTTTCCAGACGGCTGCTGTTTGTGTTATTAAGTTAAATGCATGACATTTAGGATGTTAAAACATGCAAAAGTCTGTAACATTGTATTTTCCCCAGTGTTCTCAAGCATTGTGATTGACATGTCTTTGGTTATTAGTTAAAAAAAAAAGTTTCTTATTAACTGTATTTGGGTTTTGTTATTATGGTAGAAATATAATATTTCTCAGCTCAACAATTCAAAATATATGGTTGTATTAGTTTCTTGTCTTGTAGTTATAAACAAAATAACTGGCAAAGGCAGCTAAGGCAGGAAGGGTTTGTTGGGGCTCACAGCTGAATACAGCTCATCACTGCTGGATACAGCTCATCACGCTGGGAAAAGTCAGGCAGCGGAACCTTAGGCAGCTGCTCACACTGCTTCTACAGTCCGGAAGCAGAGTTGGGTGTTGCTGTAATTAGATTCCTCCTTTTTATCCGGCCTGTGGGATGGTGCTGCAGCAGCCCATGTTTAGTGTGGGTCTTCTCACCTTAATTAACCTAATCTAGAAAAATCTCTCAGTCAGGTCCAGAGGTTTGTTTCCATGGTGATTATAAATGTTATCAAGTTGAGAGTCAAGGCTGACCACTGCGCTAGCTCGTGTGCACATTGCTGTCCAATAGATCTCTAGGAAGTTTCCATTTTACAGAACTGAAACCTGTAAATCCTCAACTAGCAGTATGGCCTCTTTCTGTCCCCTCTCTACAGAGCCCAGCACCCTGACTCTGCTTTCTGTTCCTGAAACTTTCTCTACCAAGATCCCTGATATTGGCCTCAGGCAGCATTTGTCTGCTTGTGAGTGGCTTAGCGTACTATCCTCAAGGCTCGGCCATGTTGTTGCCCATGACAGGATTCTCTCCTTTGCTGCACTGTCTTTATCCATTCTCCTCTCCCCTGACACTTAGGTCACTTCCACAACTTAGCAAAGGTGAATGACGCCGTGACGAACACGCATGAGCGAACATCTCTTCAGGATCCAGTGTTCAGCTCTTTTGTGTGTGTACCCACAGATGGGATTGTGGCATGTGATAACTCTGTTTTTACAGCTTCGAGGAACACATTTACTGCTTTCCATGTTTCACAACTTCTGATCTTTCCACATCTTCCTGATCTAACCATGATGTGGTTAGTTTCTTCCCTTTCTCCTTCCTCTATTTCTTCCCTTCCTCCTCTACTTCCTTCTCTCCTTCCTGTCATTTCCCATTGTCTTCTCCCTCACTGCATCCTTTCTTGGAGTGTAGCCATCCTATTATGTATGAGGTAATGTAACATTAATGGTTGGTTATCTGTCTGTCTGCCTATCTGTCTATCTATCTATCTATCTATCTATCTATCTATCTTGAGACTGAGTCTCACCGTGTATCTCTAACTCTCCTGGAACTCTCCATGTAGACCAGGCTAGCCTGAAGTCACAATACTCTACTTGTCTCTGAAACCTGACCACCCTGGTGCCTTAAGGTTTTGGTTTGCTCAAAACATCATAATTTGTTTTATTTTTTCTACCCTTCCTCCTGTTGTCATATCACTGAATACCTAGGGTATTAACAGATCAACCAGCCCCTAATGTCATTAAACAGCTCCCAATAATTTACACAATAGAAATCCCAAGAGATTGTCAAATAGAAATCAATATGTCTCAAGTTTACTTGGCCTGTGGCCATGCTTATGCTTGGTGCCCTGTCCATTAGCTGAGGTTGTTTCCTTGAGTGGGGACACTGCCCACACCATTTGTTGGCCTGGTGCTCTCTCTAGTTTAAGCCATAAAGCCCCCTTATTGCTTGCATCCCTCCCCCAGAGGCAGAGCCTGGTCTGTAGGTAGCTTATGATATGTTTGAATAGGGTTCTTATGTAAGACGATCCCTGATAATTGTGACCCACTCATCTCACTTTGCTTTCTTTAACGTTTTTCTCTTTCTCCAGGGAAACATCGCAGAAAGGGCTTGCTGCTGTACATTTTGTAAATGTTCGGGAATTCCAGGACCTCATGGAACCCGGGGACTCCAGGCCTCAAAGGTGCCATTTGGTTGTGATTCTTTTTTCTCTAACATGCTTTGCTTTGTTAGAGTGAGCAGGGCTGCAGTACAACAGTTGAATTTGCAACCTTTGCTCCATATAATGTAATTGCCTTGGGCATTTTCTGTAATTTCCACAGTGTAGGAGTGGAATCAGAAGGGCTCACTCTGGACACAGACCCTGAGAATGACTCCTCCGTTCTCTCTTCCACATCTCTAGTGAGGTTGTTTTGGAGATTTGTAATTTATACTTTCTAAATCTGCTTTAGACAGTCTGAAAGTGTTAAGATAGTGGAGAGGGTTGTGGGTTTCCAATGGTAGATGAGACCGAGCTGCAAAGATAAAAGACAGGAGTATAGAAGATCAATTACAGCAATAGCACCGTGGCATTTTCAGTAAAAGACTGTGTCAATGCAGACAAATGAACCACATTCATTAAAAAACATGAATGAATTTTTACCTACATTGTATTGACCACAGAAAGTAGAAAAGATGAAGCAGGAGAATATATAGATAGGGATATATATATATATATATATATATATATATATATATATGTTATTATATATATGTTATTATATATATGTTATTAAAGTGAGGCTGTTCTGTCTGAGAATGCATATTTAAGCAGTTACTTATCTTTAAAGTCCAGGAAGTATTATCCTAAGTGTTAACAGTACATCCCTGAGGTGGGCTAGGGTAGTGAGTTCTGGGTGCTTGTGATGGGGTGGCCCTGGGACTGGCAATGTTTCAATTCTTGGCTGGGTGATGACTGCACAGACGTCACATATAATTATTCCACATAACTCACTGAAACAATGAAACTGCATTTATATTCACTGCATATGCATTTCCAAATGGATTTTAGGTATCACGATAGAGGGACTTTTTGTGATAAAAGTATTTTCATTTTAACAAATTTAGTCTTCATTTCTTCCCCTCAATATTTCAAAAATACTTAAATTATTTATTTTGAAGGGGTGGAGGGGCATGACTATGCAGTGGTGCACCTGTGGAGATCAGGGGACAACTTGCAGTAACAGGGTCTCTCCTTCCACTTGTGAATTCTGAGGATCGAACACGGGTCACCAGGCTTGGCAACAAGCCTCTTTACCCACTGAGCCTTCTCTTCAGTCCAAAACAGATCGATTACAATACTCGCTGAGGATTTCTGCTTTGTCTATCCGTGTGGAAGGAATGCGTACAGAATGTTTGGCTGAATTGTGACACTGTTAATTGAACTCTCTCCTCTTGCATGTCAGTAGAGATGTGCTCCAGGGCACATCTGTCTTAGGGGGTAGGGAAAGCAAATCTCAACAGATCTTTGTTACAGGTAAGCCAAGCCACTAACTGTGGCCCCCAGAGAAGTGACTTAGTTTAAAGACGGCTTTTATCAAAGCAGAAGAGAGTCAGATGAGCCCTTTGTCGGTGTTTTCTGATTTGTCAAGGATGGAGCTGGAGAGGTGTATCTGAGTTTAGTTCCCACACCCACATCAGGATGCTAGTGATCACCTGTAACTCCAGCTCCAGGGCCCTCCTCTGAACTGCACATGCTCCTGCACCCATGTACACATGTGAGAGCACACACACACACACACACACACTCACACACACACACCACACACAAATATGCATATATACACAATACATAATACGCAATACACAATACACACATGCACACAGTCTTATGATTGCTAATTCTGTGAAGAAACACCATGATGAAAAGCATCTTGAGGAGAGAAGCTTTTTTTTTTTTGGCTTATTCTTTCATATTACTGTTTACCACTGAAGGAAGTCAGGACATAAACCCAAACAGGCAGAAACATGGAGGGGTGCTGCTTACTGGCTTGCTTCTCTTGGGTTGCTCAGCCTGCTTTCTTATGAAACCTAGGACCACCAGCCCAGGGTGGCACCACCCACATGGGCTGGGCCCTTCCCTATCAATCACCAATTAAGAAAATGCCCTCCAGGCTTGCCGATAGCCTGATCTTAGAAAAACATTTTCTCAACTGAGGCTCCCTGCTCTTTGACAATTCTAGCTTGTGTCAAGTTGACCTTAAGACCTGCCAGCACATACATAAAATAATAAAAATACATATTAAAAGATGATGACCATGGATACAAGGGTGGCTCCTCATCCATCAGCAGAAGGATCTTTCTGCCGAGGGGCTTCAGAGATGAGGCCAGCTGCAGATGCTGGGTGCTTTGCAACTCATGGCTTTGTTGGCACAAAGGCCGTCCAACATTCACGGGAGAGTCTAGCCTGGACTGCCTAATGACATCCTTCATGAGTTTGAACTGACAGAGGATGGGTAAATGGCCTTCTCTCTTTCCTCCTAGGGCTCTTCAGGTCTGAAAGGCAGCAGAGGACACAGGGGAGAGGATGGAGACCCTGTAAGTCAGCACTGCCCAACCCCCAACCCCCATGAACCAACACTTACTGATTTTCTTTGTTGTGAAAAGCTTTATGGGGTAGAGGAGGTGTGTGCGTGCATGCGTGTGTACATGTGCGTGCGTGTGTGCGTGTGTGCGTGTGTCCCTGTGTCCGTGTGTCCGTGTGTGTGTGTGTGTTTTCTTTTTTAAATAGTGCTGTAGAGGAAAGGGCTGCTTTTCTCCCCCCTCGTTAACTTTAAGCTGTGGACAGGAACAGCTCACATGTCTGGGACTGAATTGTTGTTTTTAAATCAATGTTGGGAGCCTGGAATTCTCCTCTGTGTCTCTAAACAGGATGTAGTAGATTATGGGCTAGGGAGCTCCTTTTAGGCCCAGTGCTGGAGCACATGTCCTTCCATGGATAGGAAGTGGGCAGGCTGTCCCCTAGAGCTTGACTTCGTGACTAAACACTGCCCAGAGGTTTGGAAGCCTCAATATTTGACTCTAAAACCAAAACTCTCACTTGGCCTATCACCCTTGGGTAGAATGTGGAGGGACTGAAGCCCCTTGGGTGGCTTTGCTAGGCATGGGGAGTGCTTATTTCATGTCTATAATGCTTAAAGGCTCAGACTCTGAAATGAGACTTCCAAGGACTGACCCATGAGCAAGACCTTGACCAGGACATTTAGCTTTCTGATAATTTTTCTAGGACTCAAGGCCAGCCTAGCTTACTTTGAAAGGATCACTAAGGTAATCTACTACCTGGCTCACTTTGTACCCCAATGGGGTCTCTCAAACACTGCCAAGCCAGTATAAGCATGCCTTGGTGTGTGGTGAGTCACCTCTCTGCCTTGCTGAGGGCCCCACGGCAGGCTGAAAGTTCAGGCCATGGGGAATAGTGAAGCCCAAGGTCCTCTTAGCCACCTGTGGCTGTGGGCAACAACCTTGAGGTTGTGTAGGTAGGGCCCGCTCAATCTTCAGAGTAAAGGAAGCAAGACAGATAAAAGAGGGCTCACTTGCCCCTTCCCTCATGAGGAAACTGTGTTAGCTAGTTTTCTTGTTCTTCTTTAAAAAAAAAAAAAAAACAACAAAGGCATCTTAAGAAAGGAGAGCTTTATACTGGCTTATGATGTGAGAGGACATTCATCACAGTGGGTAAGTCACGGGGCAGGAGCCTGAGGCATCTGGTTACATTGTATCCACAGTCAGGAAGCAGAGAGGGATGAGAGAGCTCCTGCTCAGGCCCCCTCCTCCAAATAGCCTCTTCTCCAGATAGCCTCCTCTCTCTAGGTAGCCCTTCCTCCAGAGAGCTTTCTTTTTTTATGCAACCCTGGACCCACACCCATGAAGTGTTATCTCATGGTGTGATATCTTAGGGTGGGATTTTTTTTTTGTGTTTTTGTTTTTTAATTTTAACTAATCAAGAATATTCCTTACAGGCATACTCAGAGATGATAACTTAATCTACATAATCTCTCACATGCTGGTCCCAGGTCCCAGAAACAGTAGGTTCCCACACTTAAGTGGCACATGGTTGTTTTCTCCAGATATGTTTAACTCTGGCTCTTGGCTGTTTCTAAATATTTCCTGGGAAAATTAGGGTTAATGAGAAACATATTGACCTTATATATTCTTCCTGTGTGTATAGTCTGACTTTGGATAGACCTATACTGTGAGGAATGGCTGTGTGTGAGTGTGTGTGTGTGTGTGTGTATGTGTGTGTATGTGTGTGTGCATGCCAGAGGTCAACCACAAGTGTTGTTTCTCAGAAGCAATCTACTTTATTTTATTCAGTTTTTTGAGACATGGTTTCTCTGTATAGCCCTGGCGGTCCTTGAATTCACTCTGTAGACCAGGCTGGCCTCGAACTCAGAGATTTCTGCCTCCTGAGTGCTGGAGTTAAACATGTGTACCACGACCACTTGGCCTGCACTTTATTATTATGTTTTTAAGACAGGGTCTCTCATTTGACATGGAGTTTGTGGATTTGGATAGGCCAGCCAGCAAGAACAACTAACTGGGTTCCACTGTCTCTGTGCCCTGTTCCCAGAGCTGGGATTAAACACATACCACTATTCTTGGATTCTTAAAATGTGGGTTCTGAGATTAAACTCAGATGCTTACTCATACAGAGAAAGCACACTCCTGACTGGTGCTTCCCCCCAGCCCCAGGACAGGCTCTTCTGCCTTTGTGCTCTTTTTGCAATAATTTGTCTCCGTCTCTGTTTCTGATCAGCTCTATCCCTGGGCACTGATCTGCTTTCTGTGGCAGCAGCACTGACTTCCCCAGGGTGGCATCAGGGCCCTGGGCATGATATCATGGGATCACTAAGCAATTAGGACTGTGGCCAGGAGGCAAAGTGACTTCTGAGCCTTCGACTGCACTGTCTGATGAGAGAGTAAAGCAGCCGTGCTCACCATTACCCATTTGTGACTCATGAGGGAGGGAAGCCTGAAGGCTGACAGGGAAAGAGCGTGCGGGGCTGGAGGACCAACCGCAGCAGGAATCACTTTGTTTCAAGTTGAAGCAGCCCCTGCTCAACTTGTGTCAGCAAACAGCTGACAACTTGTGGCAAAAGTATAACTTTGGATGTATGTTTGGATTCACTTCTTAGGGAAGACGAGGAGAAATTGGGCTTCAAGGAGACAGAGGAATCATGGGATGCCCAGGGACTCGAGGTCAAAAGGTAAGCCTCTTTCTCACTTCCTCATGACAACTTCCTGGCTCCTCACATTTTCTCAATTGTTATCTCTTTCCCATCTCCTCTTCCTCTCTCCCCGGGTGACATATCAGACATATCAGTTCTTCTGTTTGTAGATGAGTTTCCAACATTCATCTAATTCCACTTGTAACCTTTATCTGGGTGTGTGGGCAGAAGTAATCAGAAAGATAATGCAAGACAACACTCTCAAGGGAGGCATCTGCTTCCTGCTGCAGAGTTAGAATCCCCCCACCCCCATTCTGCCTTTGACCCTGCAGTGACAGATGTTTAATCTTTTGCAGGGAGTCAAAGGATTTTCAGGAGCTCAGGTACTGTATCTCTTTCTCAGGCAAGTTTGACCTCCTACCTCAGATTCATTTCCTAGCAAGCCTGTCAGAGACCTCCTGGCTGCTTCAGTATTGTTGCCAGCTGTACTGACTGCTGACTCTTGTCGTCCCGCAGGGAGAACACGGAGAGGATGGGCTTGATGGACTGGATGGAGAAGAAGTGAGCCACCTGTCTCTCTCTCTCTCTCTCTCTCTCTCTCTCTCTCTCTCTCTCTCTTGAGTTCTAACGAAGCCATTCTGAAGCTGATTGCTCTAAATGAGATTTTTGTCTTATGTTTGTTTAGGGATTTTACGGATTTCGTGGGGGAAAGGGACAAAAAGGTGACCCTGGCTCTCAGGTAACTTTTCAATAATTAAGTAGCCCCTGGTGACAGATCCTGCCTCGTTTGGCTGTGCTGGCAGTTGGGAATAAAATTGACAGTGAACTTCTCCACCATCTTAGTTACCTTTTTTTCTGGCTGTGACCAAATGCCTGGTATCACCCAGAAGCCCCCAGGAAACAGCTTAAGGGGTGAAGTGCATTGTGGCTCACCGTTCAAAGGAATACAGTCTATTTTGGTGGGGAAAGCATGGTGGTTGGAGGGTCCTGGTGCGTGGACTGATTAGGAAACAGAAGTGGGACGACCAATGCTTTGCCCTTTGTTCCTATTCCTATTTTATTTAGCCAAGGATCCAAGCCCATGGGGAGGTGATATCCACAGTCAGGGTGGGTCTTCCCTTCTCAGTTTAAACCTCTTGGGATTGGCCAGCAACCCTCAGAGACCCTCCTAAAGGTATGCCTCATAGGGTCCTGAATGTTTCTTAAACTCAATCACGTTGACAAAATTAGCCATCCCAGTCACATAATGAAAGCCCATTGCCAACAAACAGGATGGCACTCTTCTGTTTGGGGCACGGGGACTACTGTACTAGTTCTTTTTCTGTTGCTGTGATAAAAATTCCTTGGCCAAAAGCAACTTAAGGAAGTTAAAGGCTTTGTTTTGGCTCATGGTTCCAGAAGGACTGGGTCCTCGTGGCAGAGAAGGCCTGCGTGGCAGCCAGCAGGAAAGACAGGGGGATGGGAAACAGGGCAAGACCATAAATGCTCAAAGGCAGCCTCCACTAATGTGCTCCAGCAAGGCTCCACCTCCTAAAGGTTCCAGAACCTCCCCAAACAGTGCCACTAACTGGGGCGGGGCCAAGAGTTCAGGTCTGTGAGCCTCTGGGGGCAGGTTTCCCATTCAAGCTACCATGACTACTATGTGATCTTCAAGAATCTCCAGCTAGGACAGTTCACTATGTGAGGTCTTTCTGTGGTTATGCTTTTCAGAGGTCTGTAAGTGAACATGTGTAGCCATCACTGGCCTTTGTATTCTTCTCTAACTTTAAAACCCAAAGAGAATGGAAACAGTCAATGCGGACATCTTTAGAGTTATAAATCATAGTGGAATACTTTGCTTATTTTAAAATCATCCCCACAGTTGGCTCTATCTTTATGTTCTGACCCATTTATTTATCAAATATCTTTGAGCATCTCAAACAGACTAGATACTGAATGATTTGTCAAGGATCCAGAGATGTGGGTGGACCACATGTCATCCTCACCCTCAAGGAGCCCATAGGACACAGAAGTGGCTGGGACCAGTTAGGTTCCTTCTGACCCCAGTCAGCTTGGAGATGGGGGTGTCAAGGAAGTTTTCTTGAAACCAGGAATGAACTGCAGTTAGCAAGGCATAGATGTGGAGGAGGAACATTCTAGACCAAGGGTAAGCAAGCACTTGAGGCTGGGGGCCACTGCCAGTTGCTCTGCCTGGAAGGAACAGGTGGAGGAAGATGGGTTTCAATAGGTTGTAAGAAGAGACTTGGACAGATCCAGTGAGCCATGAAGCTGTGTGTGTGTGTGTGTGTGTGTGTGTGTGTGTGTGTGTGCATGCTTGCTTGTGTGTGTGTGCACTCATAGAAGGGTTTAAACAGAAAACAATCAAATTTCTGTTTCAGAAATGTTACTTGGAAGTAGTGCAGGGACTGTTGGGGTTGCCATGGATATAAGGAAGGTTTAAGGGTGGGTCTGTAGTGATTGAGGGGGGATGGGATGAAGCTTTGAAGCATAGCAGTCACAAAAAGAGCAGGCACATGATATATTCGGTACATGCAGGGACCAGCCAGATGAGATGAGCAACCAATGTTGGTGCAAGAAGCCACCCTCAGGCTATTCAGACTAAATCCT
Source organism: Arvicanthis niloticus (assembly GCF_011762505.2). Taxonomy (NCBI): domain Eukaryota; kingdom Metazoa; phylum Chordata; class Mammalia; order Rodentia; family Muridae; genus Arvicanthis; species Arvicanthis niloticus. The sequence goes on along the minus strand of NC_047678.1, from coordinate 26,112,681 downwards.
GCCTTCCTGTGGCTCCTTAGGAACCTCGTTGTCCCATTGTAACCCTGGCTCAGGGACATAGGGCAGCAGAAACCGGGGAATCAGTCAGAATGCTTTCAGGGACCCATGAACCCATGTGTGGGTGAATTTCACTGGAAAGTTGTTTGAGGTGACAGTAGAAACCCCTGGTGAGGTTTCTTGTGGAGAACAGAAGTGCTAAACTTGCTAGACAGTCCAACTAGGACAGCCAGTGTCCATTTGTGACTGCCCACATTCATTGAAAGAAAAAAATTCCACCCTTCTGTCTCCCTAGCCACAGTTCAAGTGCTGCATAGCCAGAGATGGCGAGGGGAACAAGGCGTTTTCCCCAACTGCTGAACGTTCCATTGCACAACCCTGTGCTGCTCAACCATGAGAAGGTTTCCTGTTTCTTAGGCTGGCCATGGCTTAAACTTGAACTTGGGTAGTCTAAGGGCACTTGGGGGTGGCAGGAAAACAGAAATTATTTTACCTGATTGGCTATCTTCTCTATGTGTACTGTTTGGCATTTAATGCCATTATAAAAGCCATTTACAGGATAACACAGAAGCTCATTTTGTTCTGTATGTCTGTCCATCTGTCTGTCCATCCATCCATCCATCCATCCATCCATCTTTTTCAGGGCCACCCAGGTTCCAGAGGTGCTCCTGGGGAAGATGGCGAGAAGGGCTTCCCAGGGGATCCTGTAAGTTACCAGATCCTACTTAGCTCTGAAGTTTATCTTGGCACAATTCAGCTTCTGCTCTTCTTAGTGATTTCCACTGAAGTACAGGCAAGGGCTGGCCTTGGGAGCTGGGCAGGAACTGTTTGTTACCTGAGGATTTCTTATTTGGGGGAAAACCTATCCAAATCTGACATGGACTGATTATTTTAAAGGCTTAGATTGGGGATCTAAAGTTCCATTGCATGAATTCTCACAGTGTGTTGAGACTTCCAACTTACTATAGTGAAAACTTCCTTTGCTTTAGTTGTCAGATAGACATTGCATCCCAGAGCTTGATTATTTGTGTTTTGTTTGTTGGTTGGTTTAACAGCATTGGGACTCACACTCAGGTCCCTGTGCCTACTGGGCAAGCACTGTACCACAGACCTACATTCCTAGCAAGATTATCTCTTGCTGACTCAATTATAGGAGGCTTTCATTCCACATCTGAGGGACTGACTTGGCACTGTTTGGGCCAGTGCCTCAGTGAAGCCACATTGCAGGAAAGTTACTGCACAGCACGTACCCTTAGAACACTGCATCAGTCACCAGATTGCCCTCATCTGGAGCAGATGTTATTTTTTAAGAGTTTCAAGTTGGAGATTTTTCTTATACTTCATCCATTAGCTTGAATTAGCCCAGCAGTTCTCAACCTTCTAATGTTTCTATCCTTTAATACTTGTCCCCATGTTATGGTGACCCCCCCAACCATAAAATTATTTTTGTTGCTACTTAATAACTGTAATTTTGCTACTGTTATGAATTGTAATGTAATTATATTTGGAGATGGAGATTTGCCAAAAGGGGTCATGATCCCCGGGTTGAGACTGCTGAAGCCTACCTAACACTTAAATATTATACCATTAAAAAAAAAAGTGCCTGGTGGCACCGTCCTCGAATTCCAGCTGTGCAGGTCGCTGATACAGGAGCATCTCAAGTCCAAAGCAGCCTGAACAACTTAGTGAGACCCCATCTCAAAAATCTGTCAGTGACAGAAATTTTGCCTGATGTGTTTGTTCTAAGTCCTGGGTTTAATTTCATGTACCACACAAGGGGGAAAAAAAAAAGGAAGAAAGAGAAAAAGAAAGCCTGATGGGGCACACACATGTAATCCTAGAACTCAAAAGGCTGACGCAAGAGGATAGTTGTGAGTTCAAGGCCAGCTGGTCTCTAAAGCCATGAGTTCAAGGCCATTCTGGGCTCTATGGCAAGGCTTTGTGTCTAAACTGTTGCATTAACTCCCTCACTCTGGTGTTTCTGGTCTCTAATCATTTCTGAAATCATCTCCTAGGGTAACCCAGGACGAGACAGCGACATCAAAGGCCGGAAGGGCACCAAGGGAGAACAAGGAAGACAAGTAATTGGATCTATGTTACATAGATAAGTTGACTGATTCTGTTGTTGAGCTAAGTAAGTTTAGTGAGGTGTATGAACAAACACCCACCAAGTCATCTATAGATAGAAGAAAATAAGAAGGTATGTCTGAAGTAGGCTATACATTTGAGGGACAGTATTAATATTCTGGGAAATGATAATATACCTCACTTGTCACTATTTACCTACAGAATGTTGCTACCCCTATCCTGGTCCTTGTTGGACATCTTACTAACACTGTCCTCTACAGACTGGTTCCAGCAGGACTCCCTTATTCTGCTGTCTTGATGGCATTTGATATTTCATGGTGACAGCTTTATAACCTACTCAGGACTTATAACCTGCTTTTGACTTATGGCTTTGGGAAATTATTGTGTTTCTAGGGGAGAACTGGGCAGAAGGGGACAAATGGCAGTCCCAGCTCCAGAGGAAGCAGGGTGAGTACATCCCAGATATTTCTCTCTCTCCTTATCACTTGTGACGGACACAGGGACATGGAGACAGCAGATCTGTGCCTGGAAGGTACATTTGCAGGCATTCTAAAATCTCAATGCTACTCACCTTTTGGGCCTGAGAATTCTTTCTTATGGAGGACTGTCTTGCAATACTCCTGGGCTCTGCTCATCTGCCTACCCATATAACACCCCAAAATGTCTTTTCAGATACTGCCAAATGTCTACAGCTGCTGGTTGTGGGAGGCAAAATCATCTGTGGCTAATAGACTCCATTCTCCAGTCTGCCTTAACCCTTTAGCCTTTAAGATGTTTCTGAATGCCTTTGAAGAGAGCCGATACCATGAACATTCACACTCTCCTCTCCCAACTTAGCATTTGGGAGCTATGCCAGAACATTATGGACTGGGTGGACATAATCTCAAGGTCTTTACACATTGACAGTAGGAAGGGAGAACAGGAGTGGCTTCTTCCTGAATGGACTCTCAAACCCTGGCTATTAGGGCCAACATTGGCAGCCCACTCAATGGAAGCCCTGGGGTAGCTTATGTAGCATCTCGTGATATCAACCCTATCTCCCCCTGTCCCCAAATAGGACATTAGATTTTCCTCAATTTTTAAGAATCAACCAAGAAACCACATTACCTTTTGTGGATTATTGAAGTTAGAGATGATACGAAGAGAAGGGTCCTGGCACATACCCTTGGCTGGCCTGGACGTCACTATGAATAGACAAGGCTGGCCTAGAACTCACCTTGTAGATCGGGCTAGCCTCAAACTGACAGAAAATCCTCCTACCCCTGCCTCCTGTGTGCTGGGATTATAGGTGTCCCCCACCACAACTGGCCCAGGATGACATTTGTGTTGAAAGCTCCTCTGTTTCATAGTCAGCATGGACATGATCACAGTGAAGAATGTTCAGAGTCCTGAATTTGACCCTAATTTGTATGAAGGAAATAAAAATAGTTCGCTTTCTTTTCTTTTCTTTTGGATGGTTCTCAACCCTTGAAGGCCGTAGCCTGCTGCCCTTTTTCCTGGGAACAGAGACTCCATCCTAGCCCGTCTTGCCTTTGTTTATCCTGAACAGCAAAGATCCTAAGCCAGAGGGCCTGGTCTTCCCGAGCTTCTGGGACCATTCCCTAGGATTGTGCCTTCCAGACTCAAGTGAATTAAGATGTCATTGTGGGAAGGCAGCAGAGCCATGGGATGAGCTAAGTGTTATAAATTTTAGAGATAAATATATCTGTTGGCTGAAGAGAAAAAGGATTTTAGTTTAAATAGGTTTATAGCTGACACATAAATCATGCACTTTAAAAACAGATTCTTGGGGAGTAGGAAGGGATGAATCCGTGGACATAGTCTGTGCCTTTTAAATCACTGTAAGGACAGAAGGACCTCAGCTTCATCTCTATCCTTTACAAACGATTTCCCTGCTTTGTAATTTCTTTTCTTTGGAATTAAATAAGGCAACATTCATATTCATGGTCATTACCAAGCAACCCGGGGTTTCCAATGTGGGCCAGAATTCTGTTGTGAGATTCAGAGCCTCTTGAGTGGAAAATGAATTGTAAACAACACACCCCAACCCCAGGCATGGGTTCCCTGTGCGACCGAACTTCAACCTACATAAATTAATCATCACAACAGCTGTTACTAAAACAATGGCTCAACATACTGACAACCATACAGGAAGCCACATTTCAGACCCAGGGCCACGTGCAAAGGTGGCCACATGCGTAGAGTCTTTCTGACATTTGTACTTCTAATGTATCATCTGTTTTGTAGCAGATCCCCATCTAATCACTTTTAAATACTCATTTAGATAAAACCCATAAGACCCCTGCCAGGGTGGATTATATCATCATACCCGCATTAGACCCGAACAAATCAAGACTTGAGCAGCCTGCCCTAGGTCACAATATCTAGTAAGTGACTGAGCTGGGCTTTGAGCTCAGATGCTCCCACTTTAGAGTCTATGCTCCTGAGGACTATGTGAGGCTTACTGTACATTTTCTTTGAGCTACCTAGGCTTTAAATAGTGGGGCCGAAGGCAAGAGAGTGTGATATTTCTAAGGCTGTGCCTCTAAGGACAATGTTGTACAAAAACAATTTTACAAAATAAACATTCTTCCTTTCAGCCTTTCTTCTCTACAACCCCATCTTTTTTTTTTTTTTTTTTTTTAGAGGAAGAGTCTCTTTCATCCTGTAGCTCAGGCTGGCATTGAACTTACTATGTAAACCAGGCTTGTCTTGAACTCAAGGTCTTTGTGCCTTGGCCTGTCAAGTGATACGATTGTAGTCATGTACCACTGTGACCAGCTTATCCTTACTTTTATTTTTCACGTGTGTGCATGTGTGTGTATATGTGCACTTGCATCCAGGTGCCCATGGAGGCCAGAAGAGGATGCTGAGTTACCCCCTGGAGTGGGTCCTCTGCAAGAGCAGCAAACACATTTACCTGGGAAGAGACCACACTAGCCCTTAACCTTGCTTTGTGATGGAGACAGGATGGGAAGTTATGTGGAATGTGAGCAGTATCCACCTTCAATGGCTTTTCAATCTTTTCCATTTTCCTACGTCAAGAGCATTAACTAGTCAGATCCAGAGACAAGACGGCTCTGATGAGTTACAAGGGTAACTTCTCCCCAAAGGCTATTTTAAAAATTTAATACCTGATGGAGAAGATAGTTGGGCGATTTAATCTAAGGAATTGTAGGAGGTGGGCAACTCAGAGAAAATGGCAGTTCTGAAATAACTCATAATAATTAAATAAATGCAATTGTTTAACATAATTGTGGTTGGTTATCACAATGCAAGTTGGTGGTGGGGAGTGTGCCACAGCTTCTTCAATTAGATTAATGCCAGCAGATTTTTATCTCTGTAGATTGGGGAAAATAAGTTAGGATTTGGGGCCCAAGGCATAGTCCCTCTTGGCCTGGAGGGACTATGTCTTAACATAGTCTCCTCTGTTTCTGGAGTTTGCACTGGTGACATGAACTGACTCTCAGATAAGTGCAGGTAGAGCTGAGGGACCAACCTGGCTTTACTGTGGTAAACTTGATCAGTAGCATCTAGATCACACCAAGGAGCAGCTGCACCCCCAGGGATTCTCCAGAGCCAAACTTCTCAGGGCTCACGTGATGCACTGAGTGACGTACCGCAGTGTCTAGAAATTTTACTTTTCCCTCTGCTCAGCACACAGTGCTTCATAGGTTTGCAGGGAAGAAAACAGTTCTTCAGGGTGATCTGGACCTCTAGATAGCCCATTCGGTAACCATCAGAGAGTATCAGACTGGGGCGGAGGCTGTAGTGACTTTTACATTGGGTTGCCATCAGTCCCCTAAATGTTAATGTGATTAAAATATCCAATGGGAAACCTGCCCTGCCAAGGCTCCCAGAGAATGATCTATGAGCAAGGAATAGGAGAGACTGGTTTGCCTTAGGGACTGTCCTTTTGTCTTGGCATACTGACTGATGCTTTGCCTTTGGTGTTTCAGGGAACAGAAGGCCGGAGGGGGGCCCAGGGTCCTTCAGTAAGTATTCTTTTTATATTCTGTTCTTTGTGGCAGGGGACTATGAACGTTTCTTCTATGTAGATGGTGCTGGGTAAATAACATTTGACAGGATGTTGTAAGGATGCCCAGCCCTGGACACGAACCCCACTGTCTAGTGGGAAACACAAGCAGCTATCCAGTCAGTTTCTAGAAATAGGACACACTCATCTATGGCAAAATCTCCCTCAGAAACACCTCCCAACAAACAAACAGAACAGGAGCAACCCCAGCTATCACACCCTTGATTGACTCTCACATGCATTGGGAACCAGCATGAAAGAAGGTGAAATTCTTGCTGCTTCTTAGCTTTTATTCAAGTTATTATTATTGGTTACATATTCCAGGTATCCCTTTCATGTTTTATTTTTCCTTTCCTTTTAAACCTGATTTTAATTAGCATGCTAAATATTTGATATCATTATGGCATTTTCAAACAAATTTTTTTTGTCTTACTGTTTTATTGCTGTGAAGAGACACTCTAACAAAAGCAGCTTATAAAGGAAATCATTTATTTGGAGACTTGCTTGTAGTTTCAGAAGCTTCGTCCATAACCATTATGGTAGGGAGCGTGGCGCTAGAACAGTAGCTAAGAGCTTCTTCCTGATCCTAAGGCAGCAGGCAGAGAGAGGGTGAGACTGGGTCTGGTGTGGGTTTTAGAAACCTCAAAGCCCATCCCCAGTGACACACTTCCTTCAACAAGGCCACACCTCCTAATCCTTCCCAAACAGTTCTCTCACGTGGGAAGCAAACATTCAAATGTATGAGTCTCTGTGGCCATTCTCATTCAAACCACCACAGTTTGTTTGAGTCTATTCTCCTATGCACCCCCATCTTTATGATTATTAGAAACATACTTGAGTTCATTCCTGACATTAGGAACAATAAGACCCCAGGCTGTATAAGGGGAGAGCCTGGCAGACAAAACAAATGATCTATGGGAACCATGCAGAGAAAATCTTAATACTGAAAACTCCTGTTCATTAGGGGCAAGCAGGAAGCCCGGGGTCTCAAGGTGCAGAGGGACCTGAAGGACTACAAGGCCCACAGGTATGCTGGGTATTTCATAAATGTGGGCAAATAGTGTGGAGACATTCTGTTTGTAAGAAGGCAGGTAGCTCAGTACAAAAGCACACAACCAAGGGGCTGGAAAGATGGCTCTGTGGTTAAGAGCACAAACACTTTGCCATGGACCAGAGTTTGACATCTAGCACCCAGGTTGGGTGACTCACAACAGCCTATGACTGCAGCTCCAGAGGATCTGATACCCTCTTCTGGCCTCCCTGAATACCTGCACTTAAGTGTATAGACACAGACACACAGACACACAGACATACATACATACACACACACACACACACACACACACACACACACACACACACACACACACACAATTAAAATAAATAATAACAATTTAAAAATATATATAACTGGTAAAATATCAATCTGCAGACATCCATCACCATGTGCATTTCCCATTGTGGGAGATAATTCTGAATTTTGATTCTGTTCCATCAAAGCTGTTCCAATATTTGCAGCTCATATAATGACCCTTGAGAGGGGAAGAGCGCACTCTGTGCTCACACTGCATTGTGCCTAGGTACTGGTAAGAGTGAAAAAGTAACAGCTCAATAATATATTATTATTATTTTACATTGGGCTGCCAGCAGTCTCCAAATGCCATTGGTGGCACAGGTGTCAGAGGTGAGGGCATCTGCTCTGTCTTCTCTACCTAGAAGAAGCCACGACTACTTCTTGAGGCTGGCTTTGTCCCACCTGGGTGTTGTCACTGTGTGAATATCACTATGTGTTGAGCTCACTCTAAACCTGGGCTTCTTGAAAGAGTCTATGTAGAAAAGACCATTTTAAGGCATTTCAAAGACCTCATTTTTCTTCTAGAAAATTCCAGATTATTAACTCTAAATGAATTTGGATATTCTTGATTATTTCTGAGATCTAGTACATTTGCCAGGTTGAGTAACCATGGGATCAGTCTAGACCTGCCCAGGTCCTTATGGGACCGAGTGTGAGATGGCAGTCACTTCAGATGTTTTGAGATCCTTTGACACTAGTGGCCTTGAGGCTCTCTTGGTGATTTTCTGCTAGGCAGGGTCCATTTTAATTCTAGTCTCCCCAGCTATGCAAGAGAACTCTGTGAGACCCACACATAAAACATGGTTGAGAGATAAACTTTCATTCAGCCAACAGGCATCTGCCACTGTGTTCTTTAGCACCAACTTGAAACAACCATTTCCTGTATTCTGCACATTGAGAAAGCACCTTGGGCCAGTGAACCATCAATGAACTACATTTAACAGTTGTTTGTGTGTCTCTTTCTTCATGGGTTTATTTTTTCCCCCTTTGATCTATTTTTATGTCTCTCTGTAGAAGAAGGATGAGACTCTTTTGCCAAGGCAGAGAATCCCTTAATAAGATCTGTGCCACTGTGTCTGGGCTTGTCCGCAATTATTCTTCTAAAAAGGACTTAATCTCACAGCAGTAAGGTTGCTTGAAGGTGTAGACCATCCTCTGTCTCCATGGGGATGTTTCAAAAGCATCTACTAAGAGAGTGGGTTTCATTGACATCACAGCACATCAGTTTTTGTTGTTGTCTTGTTTTTTGTTTTCCCAACAAAAAGGGGTCAAGTGGAAATCGTGGCGGAAAAGGAGACAAAGGAAGTCAAGGGTATCAGGGACCTCAGGTGAGTGACCCGAAGACATTAGGGCCAATGACTTGCAACCTTTAGTTTGTTTTTATTCCAAAATGCCTGAGTGTGTAGTGTATTTTATGCTCTCTGTGGGACATTTATTTCATCTTTTTTTTGGTCACTATGGATACATTTTTTTTATCATTATTTTAGCTCAGCTCAGATCCTTTATACCTTGCTGACCCATTCGTCTTTCTCCTTTGGTGATCTTTTACTCTGAAAGCACAGACTCACTCCCTCAGCCCAAGGAAGTATTTGAAAACCTAAAATGCCACCAAATGATGGACAGGTCTCATACAAATGAATCATTCTTCCTGCACTTTTAAATTTTCTCTGTGCTGTGTGTCTGCCTCTCCACTGACCACAGACATTTGACAGTGCAAAGATCCATGCTTACATAGTTCTGTTTGTTTTCTAAGCCTGGTTTTCTAGTTCAGCATTTGAATGAGTTTCCCAAGTGAGGAATGAGAGTTTGGATGGTGAGAGGTTTATACGAAGCTCTTGATGCTATTGAGTTCTTCCGTTCTGCCAGTGAGAGCTCAGAAGGCAAGGGATGCCTGAATGTGCTCAGTTATATCTTCCTAGAAGGTTGGTGAGGGATGCTTATGCCCAGATTTAGATTGAGAAATTGAAATATGCCTTGCACACCATAACGGATGTATCTGTAGTTTTCTGGGACTTGCATGTGGCAGTGGTGTGTTGTTTTCTAACTTTGTAACGAGCTTCCCCTCACTTGTGCTGGCTGAGTCAAGCCTTTTGCCTCCCCCCTGACCCTCAAGGTCCCCTATGGACCAGTGAATTTCTGGTGGAGGCAGAGCCATGGTCCATTACCTAGTTTACCTTCTTCCCTGGCTCACTGCATCTTCCCATTAAGCCTTCTGGGATCTGGGACTGCTGGAAAAGATGTGAGTTGGTAACTTGTTCCTGGTGGGTTTCCAGGAATTGCTGTAACAGTGCTTTTTCATCTTCTTCTCTTTATTTTCAGGGTTCTCCTGGGCCAGTAGGACCCAGAGGCAGCATCGGAAGACCTGGGTTTGGGGGGAGAAAGGTAAACGTTATTTCTTGTTGGCTTCAAATACTGGGAACAAAAGCAGCAACGTTTTCTCCTGAGCTCTGTGAAAATTCCTCACATGCTCAACCCACCTGCATCCCACCAGTGTGTTCTTTCCATCCCCTGAGCAGAGAATTCCCTGCAGCTTCTTTTTAGGAGGCTGTCCTGATGACAAAGAGAGGCAGTTACCTGGCCATCACAAAACACTGCTGAGAAATCTCTTCAGCTCCTATATTCCCTGAGCAGGAATGAATTTGTTCGCTGAGATTAGTGGAATGGACACTTTTTGAACTCATCTTTGTACACCTTTTGGTCTCACCCAGGCCTGCTCTGGCTAAGGTAGCTGTGGTAGAGATAGCCAGGGACTCAACGATTGGTCTCAGGCCCACCTAACCGCTTTGCTTTCATCTTTTCAGGGGCTGAGGTTTGTATGGCCACAGCAGTGCCTTGCAGGGTTTTCTGCTCTCCTGTCAAGGCCTTGACTCTTTCATTGTTGAGCCAGGGACCTAAGGTTTCTTTTTTTACTGAGTCCAGAAGACTAGGCTGTCAGTTTTCTACTGGGAAAGTCGTCAAGCTTTAATGGTAATAAGATTGGGCTTGGGAGATGGCTCAGCTGGTAAAGGACTTGCTATACAATATGGGGACCTGAGTTTGATCCAGAGGTGTTGTCCAGCCCACTTAGCTGAATTAATCATCCCCAGGTTTCCTGAGAGAGCCTGTCTCACAAAATAAAATGAGAGTGACTGGGGAAGGCACCTGATGTTGACCTCTGACCTCCACATTGTGTGTACATGTGCGCGCACGCGCACACACACACACACATACACACACACACATCTGAACATACACACACTCACATATCAACAAGAAAAATACAACTCAAGTGGAACAATATTACCAAGCAGTGGTAAGAGATGTGTTAATACGATTGTGGCAATCATTGCAAAATTCATATGCACACATGTTATCATACTGTCTACCTTCAACTTGCAGTATTATTTGACCATCAACCCTGGGCCTGTGCAGGGGGGAGAAGATCACACAGTCTTCTGCATTTTCCCCTATTTAATTCCAAGGTTTCTCAGCTCAGCTTTTTCCTGACCCCAGACCCCAACCCCACGTCTCCAGAGTCAACCTTTCCCCTCTACCAGAGCCACTCTTAGTCTCCCTTGCTCCTTCCTCAGTGCACACAAAGTTCTCTGGGCTCCAGCTTCTTTGTCTCTCACTGGGAAGCCTCGTTGGACCCTTGAGTCTTTTCTCTGCTTTCACAAGAGGCCGAGGCTCAACACACAGGGCTGTGATTGTCCACCTCATTCTTTCTCTTTCTAACCACACTGTGCTCAGCAAGGGAAGGACTACATTTATCACACTGAGCCATTCATTTTTCAGGTCAATAAGTAAATATTGTGTGAGTAAATACACTAGCAAGTGAGCCAGTTTCCCCTGGAGTAAGCATTCTATTCTACCCTTTTCTCTAGTCCGTTGACACTAGGGAAGCAGGAAACATTGTGTGTACACACACACACACACACACACACACACACACACACACACACACACTGGAATACTATGCAGCCTTAAAAAGTCCTTAGAGCTCAGCCCAGCGCTGTGCTATGTGTATCCTGCTATCTTCTGGATAGACTGTATTGTGTCTTTAACCCTAGCCCTACCCAGGGCTGGCTGCTCAGTGAGGACCTTGTGTCCCCTCACTCAACAGACAGAACTGCCTGGGGCAGGTTTGACTTTGCTGACCTCTTTTACTCTTTGACTAGGGGGAACCAGGAGTTCCTGGAGGCCCAGGACCAGTGGGGCCCCCTGGACAACGAGGGAGACAGGTATGAGGCTTTGAGTACTTGGTTCTGAGGCAAGGGGAAATGGGGACAGCTTGGGCCCAGCACTTGGGGTAGAAAGATGTGGGCCAGTTCTCCAACTGTTGCTAATTTCCTGTGCACCTAACCTTTTGGTTGTGTGTTTGGGGGTGTGCATATGGAGGAGATGAGGTAAAGGTGGCAAAAGTAGCAGGTGAATGAGAATGGGGCGTTTCAATATTTTAACAACCAGCATGGGCATGTACATTCATTTTGGTTGAACCACAAAATAGTGCTTCTTTCTCTCCTTGCAAAACCCTAGGATGACAAGAAGCAGAGGAGGGTCAAGGAACAGGCTCCTGCCTTTCATGGCTTCCATGGCCTAATTGCTCCTACTGAGCCAAGATCCCAGCGTAGAGACAGCCCATAGGAGAGTCATTTTATGTTAATTATCAAATTATATGTGGATATTTAATAGTAGAAAAATTATCAAGTATAGCAAAGATATGCCATCAACTCAAGTGTCCATTCATGGACAGACAGCATAAAACCACTGTGATATATCCATGTGATGGGATACTATTCAGGCTTAAAAAAATATGGAATTCCTGCCACATATGGCAACATGATTGAACCTGTAGGCTGTTACATAAACTAAGGGAAGACAGGCACAGCATAAAAAAAAAAAAAGAAAAAAGAAAAATACAACTAAAATTATTAAAAGAAGGCAGGCACCAAAAGGCAAAAACCAGGCCATAGAATCTTACATATAAAATGTAAAAAAGGCTGAACTCAGAAACAGAAAGTGAAATCCTGAACTACAAGAGAGCCCAACTCAAATTAAACAAACAGAAACTTGCCTGTCTTTTTGTGATCCAGTTTGAAAATATGAATATTCAAAAGACAAGAGAGAAAGAAAAGGGGTGTGATTTAAGTTTCCTAGGCTTGAACATGGGAAGCAATGAAAAGAAACATTCCCGTCTTCTGGCCATCTTGAGGTATTTACCCTTAATATCCTAGACAGAGTCAAGATAAAAATGTGTCAACCAGGGTCCCTTTCCGCCAGCAGCTAGCTCTTTCCTAAGTCATTGTGACTCCACAGTCATTTCAGTAGTTTCAAAATACTCCCCTGAGGGCTTTACTGAGTCTCTCTCCTCCTCTTCCCAGTGTGGCCTCAGTGAGTAAGTCTCCTGAGCTTCCCACTATTAATCTGGCTTTTTAAATTGGCTTGTTTAGGACGAGCAGCAGAACTTGGCTCGGGCACAGGCTGTGTTTTTGACTGATCTCTTACCATTAGATATTTAATTTGTTTCAGTTTCTCACTGTCCTAAACAACACACCAGTGAATTCTTTTGAAGGAGTTAAAAGTTGAGGATAGAATCCCAGGGTTCCTGTGTGCCAGGCAAGAGCTCTACCACTGAGCTACACCTCTAATGCTCCAAGTAATTTCTGTGTGGAAAGCTCAAGAATTTTTCATAGCTAAGTCAGATAAGTATATATTGAATTAGGTGCTTGAGATATAGTTTCAAGCACTCTTAGAGAGATCTAAACACTACATGGGTCAAGTGTTATATGCGGGAGCCTGATTGTCTTAAGGCTACAGTTCTCAACCTATAGGTCACAACCCCTATAGAGGTCACGTATCAGATATTCTGCATATCAGATAGTTACATTATGATTTGTAACAGCAGCAAAATTACAGTTATGAAGTAGCAACGAAATAACTTTATGGTTGTGGGTCACCATGTTATGGAGAACTATATTAAAGGGTCACAGCATTAGGAAGGTTGAGAAACTACCTTTTTAGGCTTTCCATACCAACAATGGATATTGTAACTTCTTCTTTTTCCTCTTTACTATAGGCAAAAATGCTAACTCATTAATTGTTTTGATAACCAATGAGGATGAACATATTTCCCCACTAACATCTGTTCACCATTTATAATTCATTTTTAAAAAGATTTATTTATTTTAGTTTATATGTCAGTGTAACAAATGGCTAGTTGTATGTATGTGCACCATGTACTGGCCATTATGTATCAGATCACTTGGAACTGGAGCTAAAAATGGTTGTGAGCCACCATGTGGGTACTGGGAATTGAACCCAGGTCCTCTGCAAGATCAGCCAGTGCTTTTAACCACTGAGCTGTCTCTCCAGCCCTATTTGTCTTTGGTTGAATTCCTCAGTCATATTTTTTAGATCAACTCCTAATTTTCCAGGTAAGAAACTGGTGAGTGCAGAAATCTAGAGCAGTTATCCCTCTGCCTCCTGCAGGGGTTGTGGAGTGGAGCTAGCCAGGGAAGGAGGGTACACGCTAGGAATGAGAGGCTGGGATTGTAGCTCAGTGGTAGAACATTTGCCTAGCATACAAGAGGCTCTGGGTTCAATCCCTAGTACAGTAGAAAAGAGATAATAGGAACTGAGAAGCCCCCACCATCCATAGCTCATTCTTAACCCCACAGTCTCCCCATCTAGATAGCTTTTGAAAAACTGAAATGAACTGATGTGTCTGCAGGGAGATTATGGCATCCCAGGCTATGGTCAGACAGGACGAAAAGGAGTTAAGGTAAATATGCAAAATAATTATTTTTCTCAATTGATAAATCAAAATGATGGTGTGGGGAAAATAGTCTGTTGACTTACATATGTTCTCTGCTGAAAATTTCAGGGCCCGACAGGATTCCCTGGGGACCCAGGGCAGAAGGTGAGGCACATACGAATTTCTTCTCTTGCCATGACCAAGGCCTTCTTGAGAAATGAGATGAGCCGTTGGTCTGGGTAGGATGGGGAGTGGGGAGGAGCAGGGACGCAGGTCGATTGCTTCCCCTGCGCTTCACTAGGAAAGGCTATCGTAACCCTGTGATTCTTTATATCAGAATTCATCACATCCCGCCCTTGGTTGCCCGATGTCCTGCCTACCTCACCCCATATCCCTACCTTGAACCCTAACCTCCAGGCAGCCATCTGGATTAGTTCTCCAGCCTGGTGGTCTCATTTACCACCTTAGTTTCTGTTACTAATCCAGCATCATTGGACTTTGCTTCCTCTTTCCTGAAAATCCCATCTTTCTTCTTAGTGGTCTCCTATTTCCACCTCCTCTCTGTCAACTGGCCACAAATATCATGTTCTCTAGATTTTTGTCCCCAAAGTCTGACCTAATTATACTGTCGTCTTGATCCAACATCTCGCAGAGCTCTCATTGTTTATTAGATAATCTGTCTGCATGCCTACAGCCTGTGATTTCAGCAGGAGCTGGCCTCACTGCATCAGTGTATGCTAGGGTTCTGTACTATGATTTCCCAAAGCCCAGCCCGGTAATATCTCAATCAAGAAGAGACGACTGGGTCTAAGGTAGAATAATTAATGATTCAACCGCAGGAGAACAGCCGAGCTTCAGAACAAAAGTGTTCTTCACTGATGGATTACCTGAGGCTGACAAGAGGTTGGGAAGAAGCTACATAAATAACTCCCAGAAAAGAGTTCTCATTACAGAGGATCAATTTTCTGATTTACTGATAAAGGGAGAAATGTAACAACTTATTGATCGATGTGGTATTAATAAATAACTACTACCAAAGTCAGGTTGAATTTCTTTAAATAAACCTCTATGTTTTTTTTATTTATTTTTACATCTTAGGCTCTTTTCTTTTTTTTGTTGGTTTTTGAGAATTTTGTATAGCGTATCTTGATAAAATTAACCCCTCCCCTATTTTCTCATTGCTCTACTCCTTTTTTATACCCGCAAAACCCCGCCTCCCGCTTAAAAACAAACCACCAGATACAGCCTGCACTGCCCTATACTCTTAGATGTGTGGCCTTCCACTGGAGCAGGGGCCAACATACCTAGGGTGGCACCTTTAGAGAAAATTGACTCTCCATCCCCAAAATGCCATCAATTGTCAATAACTCCTTAGGTAGTAGTAGAACGTCCCATCTAGGGCCCCCAACCCCCACCATGCTGGGGTTTTGTCCTGGCTTGAATTTGAGCAGGTCTTGTGCATGCCTCCACGACTTTTAAATACACTCTTAAAGTTTAGAAATTTAGTGTGTGTGGAGGGAGAGGGATGCTAACACAGGAGTGCTAGCATTCCAGATGTAGGCCTCTACATCTGGCTTTTTACATGGATTCTAGGGAATTGAACTCAGGACCTCAGTCTGGAGCCACTAGCACTTTTAGCAGCTTCAGTTTTTCCAGAAATAACTCCTAGAACTAGGCAGTCCTGCTTTAATACCTTAGGTAGTCAGTACTCCATGTTTTCTAGCACAGTCTCTGGTTGCTTTTAGCAACTGGATGATCTCTGAATTGATATTTCTGTATAAATATTTGGATTATTCGAGTACTGGAAGTAGATTTGAGGATACCTAGCTGTGCCAATAGTTTAGTTCCGAATGTATGTCAAGATGTATTTATCGTTGTATTAGCCTTCATTACATAATGGTGACAAGATCAGTTTAAGTGTTGATTACAGAGAATTTTTAATCCTTTCATAGCAAAGATTTTAATATCTTGATATATGTGATCAGGGTGATGCTGGCGATCCTGGAATTCCTGGGGGGCCTGGACCAAAAGGATTCAAGGGACTGACTGTAAGTATCCAATGATTCCAGAAAAAAAAAAAAAAAAAGCACTTCTTTTGTAGAACTCAGCTTTTTCACTGTGATGATAAATGTGTACAATTTTGATTCATCCCAAGGGGATCTTGGAAGCCACCAACTAGTCATGTGACCTTGGGCACACCTACTTAGGACCTATATTTCCTGACTATCAGAACTGAACCTAGTGACACACTTGGTTACTTCAGGTCACTCTTGGAACTGAAGCATATACCTTCCCTGTGTCCCGGGGCTGTCTGATGATTCCACTGGGTGGTGAAATGGAGTGTTGGTTTAAGGGAGGATGCTGAAGTGTTCTAATTAGCAAAGCACAGAGTAAAAAACTATCCTTTCTAAGTACAACTGGCTGAGACAAACATCTATTTACTTTGAAGTCTGAGTGCAATGTCTCTGTTACCCTGGATGTGGAAGGGATGCAGTTGAACAGGTCCTTCACCCTAGGCTGCAAATAATTTGTCAGTATCTCTCCATCACTTTGAGTCTGGGGAATAAACATAGTCCACTCATGTACCATCTTGTATGTGAGAAGTTATTTTTATTATTTGATTTTAAAACATTTATTTTTAAAATTTGACTGAAAATAGATTTTTTTTTCATATAACATATCCTGATTATTGTTTCCTCTCCCTCTCCTCCTCTCAGTTCCTCCCCACTTTCCCTCCCATGCAGATCCAGCCTCTTTCTGTCTCTCACTAGAAAACAATCAGGTTTTTAAGGGAATAGAATATAATGAAGCAAACACATTGAAATAAGGCAAAACAAACACATGTATTTATTTATATTTTATATGTATGAATGTTTGCTTGCATGTGTGCACATGTACCAAGTATGTGCCCTTGGGGGTCCATAAAGGGCATTGGGTTCTTTGGAGTTACAAATAGTTGTAAGAGACCATGTTGGTGTCAGGAACTAAACCTGGCTCCTCTGTAAGAACAATGAGTGTTCTTACCCTCTGAGTCATCTGTCCAGCCCTTATTATTTGATCTTTATAGACTAAGAGGTTTTTACACAATCTTTGTGTGCCCTGTTTTTTTCCCTTAGCACCAATCCCAGCTTATGACTAATTTAGATTTAAATTTACAGCCAGTGTCAGAGTCATGTATGCCACTAAATAAAGGGGACAAGAGGGAGATGGATGTTTGTCAATGATTAAGGGTCAGTGGCTTGTATTATAGGCAAGGAATTTAATGCATATGAATAAGTTGCTATCTTTTATTTTTAATTAAACTGTTATTCATTATCATCATTATTATTTATGATTCTAAGAATGGGATCCATACATTCTAGGTAAGCACCCTGACACAGAGATATATGCCTCAGTCCAGATATTCTTTTAAAATTTTTGAGAACTATAACACCTTATTTAAACTAAGATAACTGTAGGGCCGGAGAGATGGCTTAGTGGTTAAGAGCATTTGCAGCTCTTGTAGAGGTTCCGGGCACTGTATATACGTAGTCTATATCCGCAGGTATGGGCAAAACACTGGCACATATAAAATACGAAGTTAAGACCTGAGATCGTCTCCATAGTTAGAAAATGTAGAAGCTACATTTGTGTGTTCCTCTTTTCAGCTCTCTCAAGGCTTGAAAGGCGGGAGTGGACTTCGGGGGTCTCAAGGCCCTCCTGGTCGGAGAGTGAGTATACTATACATGGGAACTGACCGGCATGTGGTGGTTTCTGGTATACCCAATGAAACGGATGCAGAACTTCAAGACAGAAGCACTGTGTTGAAGCCAGTCACTGTGTCTCTCAGTCTATTATTAAGATGAGTATGACACGTCCCTGTCCTAGCTGAAAAGGTAGCTGTGGGATCAGATGACCAAGAGGAGATGCTGTAAACTGCAAAGCAGTGCAGATACTCTGTTGTTGTGACTGATCACTGAAGCCTTTGTAATAGGCATAGGCCTGCCTGCTTTTCATAGAGGTCTCCTGACAGTTCCAGCATGCAAAGCAGGTTGACAGACAGAGTTTGCCAGAATCACCTTTGTTGCCTTTTTAGCCTTTATTTGGACTCTAGAGAGATTTGGAAATGTAACTACAACTTCCACTCTGGTTCCATTACAAGAGAAATGTCATCCCTGAAAGCACTTCCAGGCAGAGCCAGGTATGCCTCTGCAGGCAGACCTGCATCTGTTTCACCTCTTCTCAAGTGGTTGGTGATTCAGTGTCTGTCTTCTCCCAGGCAGCGTCAGGGAAGAACTAAATATGGCTGACACCTACTGTATGCAGGAGACCCAGGCAACATTGTGAAGAGTGCATGAAATAATGTTTATCTTGCTTTAGGCATTAAAGCATTCTTGAACCTTGGATCTAGCAAAGCAAAACTTGCCTATGGTTTCCTGGCCAAGTGACTCCATAGTAAAATAAAATAATAATTTGTAAAGGATGCTCTGCTATATGCATTTGAGGAATGGGAGAGCAGCTAATCTTGGGCCAGTCTTCTCTATCTGGGTTCATGTTTTCTCTAAGTTCTAGGGCTGTAATTACAGTGTCCTACACCTCAGTCTTGTGGTTGGCACAACTGGTCTGAATTGGTGTGGCCTTTGTCTCCAGTTCTTGGTTCTTAGCCTTTGTTAAGACCTTGCTTGGAGTTACTGTACTATTTATCTTGTGTATCTGCATGTATGTGCATGCTTGTGTGTTTGTCTATGCATTATGTGCATGCAGAAGCCAGTGGAAGTTGAAGGGCCTTGGATACCCCATAACTGGAGTTACATATGGTTGTGAGCTGCCAGTGGGTGCTGTGAACTGAATTTGGGTCCTCTGCAAGTGCTCTTAGCCTCTGAGCCATCTCTCCAGCCTGTAGAGTTACTCCTAAGTTCTTTCTTTTGGGACAAACTTTTCCTACTTTTGACCTCCTGCAAAATGTAGCTACTACTCTATGTGTTACCCAGAAACTGTTTCTCTGTGTGAGTAGTCTTACATTCTTTCCTGTTTTCTGTCCTAACTTGAAAGGAGGTTAAGCTTTCAAGACTCTTAGTGACTTCTCCACTGGGCAGAACCATGGACAGCGCATAGTTCTAGTTAAATCGGAAGCACACCACGGGCTATCCTAGCATTTAGCAGACCTTTAACCATTGTTGCATGGCTAGATGGATGGGTGGTTGATGAATTTATGGAGGGGTTGATGGATGAATGATGGATGGATTGATGAATGCATTGATGGATAGATAGATTGATAGATAGGTGATAGATGAATTGATGGATGGATAATGGATGGATTGATGGATGGGTGATGGATGGTCAGACAGGTAACTCAGTTGTCATTTAGAATAGAGGTTGGCTTTGCTGACATTTATGCTTAAGCATCTTGGAGAGGCAAGTGCTCAAGGGAATGCTTGAGTTTGAGTATATAAAGCATCTTTTCCCTGAAACGAACATGCTAGTAAACACATTAAAAGCCTCTGCTAATGAGAAGCCTGATCCTGGGGAAAAGAGGAGGAGGAGGAGGAGGAGGAGGAGGAGGAGGAGGAGGAGGAGGAGGAGGAGGAGGAGGAGGAGGAGGAAGAAGAGGAAGGAGGAGGGGGGAGAAGGGGGAAAGGGGAAGGGGAAGGAGAGGTAAAAGCAGACTCCAATGGAAGAGAACCAGGGCTGATGTCTCTCCAGAAGTCATCTCTGCTTGATTTCACCCAGCTATTTCTTTCTTTATTTTTGTTTCTGAGATTCTAATATAATTACAACATTTCTCTTTCCTTTTATTCCTTTTATACCCTCGCATATACTTCTCATTCACTTCCAAATTTATGACCTTTATTTCCTTAATTGTTATCGCATATATATATATAAATATTTTCCTAATATATATTACTAAATACATATATGTATACACCATATATACATATATTCATATATATGATATTCCTAAATATATATGTATGTATTTCTAAATATAGCCTGTTCAGTTTCAGTCTGTATTGTGCTATCTGTATGCATGTTTTTGGAGCTGACTATTTAGCATTGAACATCCAAGTGATGTTTTTGGCCCCTAGGGAGGACCACCTCCCCAACTTCCAGCTTCTCTCAGTTGCCTATAATTCTCTGTGGGTTGAGGCTCAGGGCCTTTCCCCTATTCACTTTGGTGTTCTATTGGTTTCGTCCTTGTTCAGTCATGTTAATGAAACTTTATGGGTGGCGCTTCTGACATTACATGGAGACACAGCCTCACAGCAAACTCTCTCCCTGGCTGTTTATATTCCTTTGTTCCTCAGCCTTGTGTCATTTATGAGCTTAGCATGTATGCCCTGCTTTTGTGTAAATCTTATTGCTATGCAATTGTCTTTGGTTCTTTTATATATACCAAGGCAATAAGCCTCTTGCGTTTTAAGCACTTTGGTTTTTTTTATATATACTGAGGCTTACTGCATTTTGATTTGTAAGATAATCTACCTCTGTCTGTTCAGTACATCT
Source organism: Arvicanthis niloticus (assembly GCF_011762505.2). Classification (NCBI taxonomy): domain Eukaryota; kingdom Metazoa; phylum Chordata; class Mammalia; order Rodentia; family Muridae; genus Arvicanthis; species Arvicanthis niloticus. The sequence goes on along the minus strand of NC_047678.1, from coordinate 26,091,990 downwards.
CCTTTGTTCTGCCCTGTGGAAAAAGTCTGCTACTTACAATTAGAAAAAAAAAAAGAAAAAATAATTTTAAAATACTCCTTTAGAGAAATTTCTTCTAAGGGTTGCATCTTTGATACAAACAAAAAATAATATACAACCTTGCTGTGCCTAGGAACAGCATTGTAACTGGCCCACCAGGCTCCATAGTGCTTGATATGAATGGGTAGTGCAATATAACTGACCTACCAGGCCCCACAGTACTTTAAGCACCTTCTGTCACTTCTATGTCCAAGAAAGGAAGAGGGGTTTAAATTTTTATTACTAAAGACTATAGTTCACAAATCAATAACTTGCTCTTTTTCCCCCCTTAGGGTCCTAAAGGCACAGCAGGGCAACCCATCTATTCCGTATGTATCTCTTTATTCATGAAAACAAAACCACTTCCAGTTCCTTGGGAACTAAACGCATCCACCAGAAGGTCTCTATACTCACGTTTATTCTTTCTCTTTCAAACTTTCCAGCCCTGTGAGCTGATCCAGTTCCTGAGGAACCATAGTCGTGAGTATCTGGGTGTTATAAGCAAGAACGTCGGTGGTTAGTGAGAACTTGGGTCTGGGTGTAGAATGGGTCTGTGGAATCAGAAGACTGAAGTCTTTGATGAGGAACCTCTGTAATAGTTTTGCCTTGAGACTGGAGGGACATCTCATACCCAAGGTAAAAGGAAAGGCATAAAAGCCCAAGGACACATGAATTAGCTTTATTGTGATGGCATTTTATATATATATATATATATATATATATATATATATGAATTATCATTATTAATATAACAATTATGAGCAAAATGATGGATGGCAAAGTACTCAAGGGATGGACCCAGGGATATAGATTTAGTTGGTTAATTATTTAACTATTTAGATATTGAAGTCATTTGTGTGGGTCATTCTTGACATCATAGAGATCATGATGTTCCCAAGGCTGTGAAACTAGAGAGATAGAAACTGAAGGGATGAACACATGAATGTGAGAAAGAAGGGTCAAGTTGCACAGAATGGAATCCCAAATCTTCAAAGAAGAGAGTTGACAGATCTGAGGGGTTGGGGGGGAGATGGCTCAGTATCTGGAAGCACTTGAGTATTGAGTTTGAGTCCCTAGCATCCACATAAAAAATAGCTAGGCACTTCCTTGTGTACATAGTATGCACATAGAAGGGGACACTACAGTGTGTACATCTGTAGTTCCAGCACTGGGGAGTTTAGAGAAAGAAGATCATAGAGCTAGCTGCTGGCTATTGAGCTATGCAAAAAAAAAAAAAAAAAAAAAAAAAAAAAAAAAAAAAAAAAAGGTGAGCTCTAGGTTCAACAGAGACTTATTCCCAAGGAAGAAGGGATGCTTCCATTTCTGACTTCTTCATGCACATGGGTTAGTGTACCTGCACAAATGCATGCATGGTGGGAGGGACAGTATGAAAGACTTTGAGAGTTAGAAGTCAAGACAGCACAGGAGAGGAGGCCAAGAGGAGTGGTAACAGGGGAAATGAGTGATTGAGTTTTCTAGGCATTGCCAGCCTTCTCATGGAGACCAAATGTCTTCCTTGGGAAGACCCAGGGTCAGTGAAGGGTAGTCCCTGGAGAGTTTGATATTTGGAAGGATTTGTTTTCTAGCATTGAATGAAATGATTCAGCCAGTATTACCTGGAGAACGGGTAGGTGGGTTGTATAATCTGATAGAGTGTTGAGTGGGTTAGCACTCAGCTCCTGCTTGTAAAGATAAAAGTTGGGTGGCAGACCTTCATGGGTTGGTAAAAGGCATCACCAAGGCTAGCTTGAAGTTGAACCCTGATCTCACATGTGTGGATCCCCTGTCCTGCACCAGCTCTCTTTCACCCAGGGACTAGAGACAAGTTCTAAACTGGTAGTTGGGACCCTCCACTGAGAACAAAATTAATCTAGGAGTGTAAGGGGCAGGCAGAAGGTGACTAATAATAGAACTGGAGGCTCAAAGTGTTTTGAGCAATGGCATATAAAAAGAATTTTAGGAAAATAAGCTCACTAAATAATATGAAGTGATTTCTCCCAGAGTCACCTCATGGATTCAAAATCAATACATAGAGAGATATTTTCAGCTCTGAGATTCGGAGAAGGTTGTAGGTTATGTGTCTGATGTCATCAGCTGTCTGATGGTTGGGGGCATCTTAGTGACCACAGTATTAAGACAAATAAAAGATGTTAGCATGACTGCTACAAGGGCTCACACGCCAGGATGGAAGGCGGCTTGTTACCAGTGCTAATGAACTTAAAAAAAAAGATTGGAATGATTCATTTGCTTCCTAGGAATTGAGTCAACTGAACATGGAAACTGTCAAGCCTGTGGTTTGTTTATTAAAGATTTTTCAGCACTTTCCTTGATGTACCTGAGATTTATAGTGAGGCCAGATGCTACCCTGCTCACAGAAATTCTTGGGAAAACTGCTGGAAGTTAAAAAACAAAACAAAACAAAACAAAAACCAGTTGTATTTTAAATCAGAGACAAAGGTTCATTTGAAAATCCCTGCCCTCTGTGGTTCTACAAATAGAGAATCCCAAGGCATTCATCAGGAAAAAAAAATCAGACCCCATATTTTAGCCTTGTGCAGTAGAATGAGTCTCTGAAGGCTCTAAGACAAGAGACAAAGCAAATTGGATTTCAGCTCTCTGGCCATTTAATCAGAGCCAGATCTATTCTGCTTCTTCAAGTCACCAGCATTTCAACTTCAGCTATAATTCTGCTGAAGCTGGCTGGCTCTGGTTCACAAGGGGAAATGGGCAGAGATGCTCGCATATGAATGCAGTTGTGTGGACAGCTTCTGGTCTTCTTAACCATGTCTCCCTGTAACTTAGAAATTAGCTTCATTTTAACTGAGAATTCAAATCATCATTTGGTTAGGATTCTATTATTTAGATTATTTTTGGGGTCCATGTTTCAAAAATTATAATGTACTCATCTCTCTCTCTCTCTCTCTCTCTCTCTCTCTCAGCCTGTTGGAAAGGTGAGTCTTCTGGCTATACTGTTCTTGAAGAAATAGCTATTGTAGTTTGTTAAGACCAATTTGAAGAGAGCCCTCCTCCCCCAGGAAAAAGGGACTTCCATCCTCTATGCAGACATTCCTCTTTTGATGGTGGCTGTACCTATCAGTGTCATGTTTTCTACCTGAGCATCTGCAGTGACCACACAGTCCCTCACACTGTTGTCCTGCCTAGGACCAAGGACCAATCACAGTTTCCTCCTCATTATTGTACAGAGTAGTTCCTGTCTTTCTTGGGTGGGGGCAGGAAGAGCTGAAGGTTCAGGGAGCAGGGCTCTAATTCCTCTTTACTGTTCCTGTCATCATTGGCTTCTTGAATGTGATCAATATCCTGCCACCCTCTGACCTACATCTCTGCCTGTCATTTTACCAAGTAAAATGCATAAACCCTATTTATAACCATATATGTATGATATATGTATATTATTTATGTATATATAGGTTTATGTATATGTGTATCTCATACATATATGGTTTATACATATATTCATATATGGTTTACACATACACATTATAAACCTCTATATATTATATATATGTGTGTATGTTTAGACATTATATATATACCTATATCATACACACACACACACACACACACACACACACACACACACACACACGACACAGCCACTGAGGCCTGGGCTTTACCTTGTCTGAACCAACTTCACTGGTGTAAAGGGTATGGGAATAACTGATCCAGTGAAATCTTTTTAATAATTTTGCTTTTCATTTTCATAGAAAAGTGTCCCGTGTATCCAACAGAGCTGGTATTTGCTCTGGACCAGTCCTCTGGTACCACAGAAAGGAGATTTAATGAAACAAGAGACACCATCACTTCAATTGTCAACGACCTCAACGTCAGGGAAAACAACTGTCCTGTGGGAGCGCGGGTTGTCGTGGTTTCCTATGACTCAGACACTAGCTATCTCATACGTGGGTCTGACTACCATAGCAAAAAGCATCTCCTTCAGCTTCTTTCCCAGATAAAATATCAAGTGCCCCGGAAGGCCAGGGACATTGGCAATGCAATGAGGTTTGTGGCCCGCAATGTTTTCAAGCGGACGTTTCCGGGAACCAGCACCAGGAGAGTTGCTGTGTTTTTCAGCAATGGCCAGGCAGCCAGTAGAACACCCATCCTCACGGCCACCATGGAGTTCAGTGCCCTGGATATCAGCCTTGCAGTCTTTGCTTATAATGAAAGAGTTTTCCTTGATGAGGCGTTTGAGGTAAGAATTTCCCTTGTTTATTTTTAAGCTAGTTATGTTGGGTAAGGCAACATGAGAGTTGTGTGGAGTCGGGGGAGCAGAGGTGGATCTTTGTTACAGTTCTTAATGAGTCAGCAGAGCCAGTTTGTTTGACTCTGTTATATGCCAGGCCCTGGAGCTAGAGCTTTATGTATGTTCATGTATTCACAAAACACTGACTTGAATGCATGCGCCATCTCCATGTTAGGAGAGCTGGGGTGTTCTAGGAACAGATTCACTTCTACATAGCTACTAAATGCCTAGGCAAGGTATTAACTCAGGTCCATCTGAAATAAAGGTATGTGAGTGGGTGTTCTGCTGGCCCTGAGGGCACTCTGATGACCCTGAGGGCACTCTGCTGGCCCTGAGGGCACTCTGCTGGCCCTGTGGGCACTCTGCTGTTCCTGTGGGTGTTCTGCTGACCCTGTGGGTGCTCTGCTGGCCCTGTGGGCACTCTGCTGTTCCTGTGGGTGCTCTGCTGGCCCTGTGAACACTCTGATGACCCTGAGGGCACTCAGCTGGCCCTGTGGGCACTCTGCTGGCCCTGTGAGCACTCTGCTGGCCCTGTGAGCACTCTGATGACCCTGTGGGCACTCTGCTGGCCCTGTGGGCACTCTGCTGGCCCTGTGAGCATGCTGCTGGCCCTGTGGGTACTCGATGGCCCTGTGGGCACTCTAATGGCCCCGTGAATGCTCTGCTGATCCTCTGTTGTCTAGCACTTTTCGGAATAGCTACCTGCTTGCTCTTGTCATTGCTCAGTCAATGAGTCTTAACCTGTAGTAGAAAAAGCTCTGGGGAGCTGTGAGCCCCTAAAGTGATATGGGAATATATATATATATATATATATATATATATATATATATATATATAATTGTTCCTTCATCTTTCTTTCTTATCTAAAACAAAACAACCTACAAAAAAACGAATTTTCAAAAACTGCAGACCCTTTTTGTCTACTGTCCAGTGACTTTCAGTATACTGACTACTTGGGAAACGTGTGTGTGTGTGTGTGTGTGTGTGTGTTTGTGGGTGTGCATGTGTGTGTGTGTGTGTGTGTGTTTGTGGGTGTGCATGTGGGTGTGCGTGTGTGTTTGTGTGTGTGCATCTTTTCTCGTTTCTGATAAGAAGCAACTTAAAAAAGGAAGGGTTTATTTTGACTTACAGGCCAGTAAGAATTCAGTTTGTGTGGTGGGGAGGGTATGGTGGGAAAGCCTGAGGCAGCTGCAGTAGGGAAGAAGAGAGATGACAGAAAGTGATGATCAGCCTGCAAGCATCAAGGCTGGGCTCCAGTGACTCTTATCTTCCAGGAAGGCTCCACCTCTTAAAGATTCAACAGCTTTACAAAACAGCACTGCCAGCTGTGGGCCAAGTGTTCAAATACAGGAGCCAGTGGGGAATATCTCACATTCAAACCACAGCAGGTTCTGGAGCTGGGCGGAGTCATCTCATTGCTCAGGAGGCTATGGAGATCTCTTCATATGCATGCATTTCTATAATAAAGGGGTGCAGGTCTGCTTGCTCCTGAATCACACACACACACACACACACACACACACACACACACACACACAGAGACAGACATGGACAGACACAGATACACACACACACACACACACAGACACACATACACACACAGACAGACAAACATACATACAAGAAACACACACAGACAGACACAGACGCACATAGACATACTCAGACACAGGCACAGATACACACACAGACACAGACACAAACACAAACACATAGACACACACACACACATTTTATGGAAGTAGGAAGCACAAAGGTTTCTGATAAGAAAGATCTTAGAAGTCAAGCTCTCCTGGTTCCTGGTTTCTCTTTCCAACTTCCCTGCCTTCTGCAAAAACAAACAAACAAACAAACACAAAAAACAACAACAACAAAAAATAAGTAGCACCTCTGCTCTGAGCGCCACATCTAGTTCTAGGATAGGAGAAATCTGAAGGATGTCAAATTCAGTTTATAGTCTCTGCCGGGACCACTTCCAAACTCCATGAAGGCCTCGGCACAGAAGCACTCCCAGCTGCTCTGTGCAGAGCACTAACCCAGGCAGCTATTCCTTATCGCTCTTCTCTCACCACATAGAGCCCTTCCTACTAACTCTAGTCACATGACATGCTGGAACAATGTTTCCAGCAGTCATTGCATCTATGCCCCTGCCTCCATGCTCTTCCCTACTCAGGAGACCTCTTTCCTCTTCCCTAAGTCCTCTATGTACTTTTCAACTTTGGATTTTTTATGTGTGTTTGAAAACATTTGCTGCCATGAGAGGCTGGAGAGATGGCTCAGCAGTCAAGAGCATGCAATGCTCTTGCAGAGGACCTGAGTTTAATCCACAGCACCTGTGTTAGGAAGCTCCCAACTGTTACTCCAGTGTCACGATTGTCAGGAGCCTCTGGCTCCCGAAGGCACTTGTCATCAAGTACCCACACACAGATACACACCTACACACATAATTAACACAAAAAATATTACTCATTTCACTGATGATAAAGAGCATCCCTCGGATATAACCACTATCTCTGTGTGAAGATAAATATACGTGGGTTTGGCTACTTTTTACCCTTCTGAGCCACCTCAGACTCCTCACACAATTTTGAAATAGCTTCTTTTGACAAATCGATTTGAAAATATTGTCTCATCTTTTTCATCTCTGTGATCTGCCTCAATTGGAAACCAAATTTGCAGCATATACCCCCTGATGTCCCAGAAATGTTGCAAGCTTTGGATTGAGTCTCTAGACAGCTTCTCTGCTCTGTGGAGTTCCCTCCCATGAGCTGAACAGAGTGGACAGCTATTAAGTATTCAGGCATTCCCCTAAAATGCTGCAGTTTTACTCTTGCTAGAGACTCTCTGTCCATGATAGATTATTTACCCCCTTCTGTCAAATCGTTCTAATCAAGAAAGGAAGAATGCGGTTTCCCTGACCAACTTCTTACTTTAGTTACGACACCATTTCTTGGCTCCCCATACAGTGATTTCTCAGGGAAAAATGTCTGTTTGCTGCCTGCAGCTCCTCTTCTTGCATATTCTCCCTCTGCCGTCTCCTCCCTCTCCCTTCTTCTCACCTGTCTTTCCTTCTTTCTCTCTCCCTCTCTCTCCTCCTCTTTCTGTCTCCTCCTCTCTACCTCCCCCATTTCTTCCTCTTTCCTTCCTTTTGCCCCTCCCCCTTCTTTTCTCCTTTGGTTCTGTTTCTCTCCCATCTTGATATGCTGTTTAAATTGAATTCATGGACTCAAGAAATTATCTTGCTTCACCATCCTGGAAGCTGGGAGCTGAGAGCAGGCCCAGACAACAACCTGGCTCTTACATTCTCTCTTGAACAAATCCTAGTCACGGATTATTCCTGCCATTGCCCTAAAAGTGCTCTTTTTCAGTCCACAGTATTCTTACTTTCTGTGGTTCTTACACTCGGCTCACACCACTATTAGCAAAGTAAGACAGCTGTGAACCCTGCAAGTTCGTGGCAACATTTCCCTCCACTGATTCAGTGCATGTTACATGAACAAACGTCTCAGACACCAGCGACAAAGCAAAGTTGTAACTCCACCCAAGTGTAGCTTAGCAAACCAATGGGATCATCGGGCTTACAATACAGGTGCACAGATGAGTGAGGGCTGTGGTGATTTAAATTAAAATGTCTACCGTAGGCTCAGTATTTAAATCCTTGGTTGCAGCTGATGGTCCTGTTTGGTGGCCATGAAGCCTTTAGGAAGCTGTAGCCTTGCTGGAAGGAAGCTTGTCAGTGGGAACAGCTTTGAGAGACTATAGCCCTACCCACCTGTAGTTTGCTGTTTGCTGTGCATTATCTCAACATAGAGATGATTTACTTATTTTTATGTGTATGATGGCTCTACCTCACTAGAGCATAATGCAGAGACATTTTTATTTGTTCTGCTCATTTCAGTACCCCTAACAACAAAACTGTACCTATAACATTGTTGGCATCCAATACATATTTGTTGAATTCAATCCATATTTGTTGGATGCATGAATAAATGATCATAAAGCATGTGATTCAATCCTGTGAATCGATTCCTTGGTTCACAGAGTAAGTTTGTAGTCTTTAGATGTGGGGTCAAAAATGGTCAGCTGTAGAGCGATACCCAAAGTGACCAGTTTTATAAGAGTTAGAGGAGTAACATATAACTCTCATTCTAAGGCTGAAATGATTACAAGTATATTCAGACACTCAGCACTTTCCAGAAAGGCAGAGGGTGTGGCTTTCCTCATCCCTCTGTGATCTGAGGGAGGGAGAAAAACAACCCTGAACTAAGCTATGGGTTGAGGGGTTGCCTGTCACCATCTGGAAATGATATGCTCCTTTCATTGTAATAAAGGCATCTGCTTTGCATAGGACCATAAAAATAAAGGACCCCAAATTAGGTATTGACTCAAAGGATTGGCTCAACGGATTAATGAATGAACATTGCATGTTGCCCATTTTGGTGAACATTAGAGCAAAACAGTAATCAAGAAACAGATGGAATGAGAATGAGGGGTAGTCATAGGAGAGGCAATGGAGGACAGAGGTCACAAGCCCTCGTAAATTCGATGTGAGTAAATTCAACGACTCCAGTCTATTGCTATTTGAAAGAGACTTTATTGTTTGGAATTGAAAAGGTCCAGGAGACGTCAGGAAGACGAACCTTTCTGATGGAGTGCAGCAGGAATGTTCTGGTGCCACCACCTAAAGTGGCTGGTGGAAACCTATGAATAAACAGCCTCTGAAGGGCCCAGCTTTAGAAGCTGGTGATATGTGTATTCCATTGTTAAACTCAGCCCAGCTTTGCACTTATGGGAAGGGGATGTTAAGACTGGATTGAGAAACGGTTTGGCAGTTAAGAGTGCTCTCTACTCTTTCAGAGGACCTGTGTTTGCTATCCAGCATCCATGTGATGACTTGTAACCATTTGTGATTCTAATCCCAGAGGCTCTAACACCTTCTTCTGGCCCCAGGGACACCTGGCATGCATTCAGTGCATGGACAGACATGCATGCAAAGCATCCACACTCATTTTAAAAATCCTTTTCATGAAATAGGGATGCTGGTGGTGTGTGTGTGTGTGTGTGTGTGTGTGTGTGTGTGTGTGTGTGTGATACACATGGGGGAGGGGAGAATAAACCAAAGGATTACAATACAAAGTTAAAGTGACAGTGAGCATTTTTTCAAGCTTTTCCTCATGACTAGCACATAATTTCCTAATAAAGGTTTAAATTGCACGAACAACATTTGCTTCTGCTTTTCAATGCAGTTTGATGACACCGGGGCATTTCAGGTGATTCCAGTTCCTCCAGTTGGAGGGTATGAGCCACTGGAAAAGCTTCGGCGCTGCACACTTTGCTATGGTAAGATCCATGGGAAGGGCTGACTGTGCAGGAGGCCTACCTGATGCCTTCCAAGTAAGCTATTGGATTGGGCTTCAGAGAGAGAGAGTTCTGTTTATGACGGCAGGTTCTATTTTCAACTTTCCAGTTTTGGAAAGTGCACTGTCAGGACTCCAATCTTTAGTGTTTATACAGTTTCTGTAGAATGTGAAAACTGGTTTTGAATATTACCTGACTGGTGTAGTCTCTCCTGGGACAGTGCTATAGTTTGTATTGAGAGTCTCTAAACTACTGAAAATACTTTCTATGGGAGTTTGGGCGTGATTGTGGATTTCAGAGACACTCGCCACCTAAATCTGTTTTCAACATAGATCACCAATCATTAGTTGCTAGCTGCCACAACAGTCCTGGGCCATTGGCCACTTCTTGTTATTTTAAATGTGAAATAGAAGTATTGATAAGCTTATTAATTCTTGGAAGCGCTCCATGTTTTGTGCTGCTACTGAACTCACGATGCATCTCTCTGTGTTTTCAGACAAGTGTTTTCCAAATACCTGTGCAGAAGAGCCTTTCTTTCCTGAGAACTCCTACATGGATGTAGCATTCCTCTTAGACAATTCCCGTAACATTGCCAGCGATGACTTCCAAGCCGTGAAAGAGATGGTCAGCTCAGTGATTGACAGCTTCCACATCACTTCAAACCCGTCAGCCTCTGGGTCTGGTGACAGGGTTGCTTTGTTGAGCTATTCTCCATCAGAGAATTCCAGAAGGAAGGGCGGGGTGAAGACAGAGTTTGCATTTACAACCTATGACAACCGATCAGTTATGAAGAACTACATCCATACTTCCCTCCATCAGCTGAATGGAGATGCTACCATTGGTCTCGCCCTACAGTGGGCCATGGAGGGTCTCTTCCTTGGAACCCCCAATCCAAGAAAACACAAGGTCATCGTTGTGATTTCAGCTGGAGAAAACCACGAGGAGAAGGAATTTGTGAAGACGGTGGCTTTGAGGGCCAAATGTCAAGGCTATGTCATATTTGTGATTTCTCTGGGCTCCACGCAGAGAGATGAGATCGAAGAATTAGCCAGCTACCCACTTGATCACCATCTGATACAACTTGGACGAATGTACAAGCCAGATCTGAATTATATTGTAAGATTTCTGAAGCCCTTTGTATACTCAGTCAGACGTAAGTCATTGTTCAGTTATTTTCCTGTGTTTTAATGGAGCGGTATTTGGTAGTAGTATTGATAACCTAAGATCAATATCATGAGATCTATAACTAGTCCAAATATACAAATTAGGTAGTGACTGGGGGCAAAAGTGAGTACATTTCCTGAGTGGCTCCTGCCTATGCCTTGGGTATAAGATGGTGAGGCTTTGCGGTGGTAGAACAGTTCTTGCCCAAATCACAGAGTGACTGGTGGTCTCCTGCGCTGTGTTTTCTCACCCAGAAGAAGTCCTGGCAGCTCTTTGGAAAATATGCTTTGAGCATTTAAATGAGTTCGTTTCCAAATCTTGGCATCGAGTGGAGAGTGGTGGGAGGGTGTGGTGATGACCAGTCATGTGTCATGGGGATTCTAAAAACCTGGAGGCAGCTCCTGTTCAGAAGGGCTAGGGTAGAGCCGGAGACCATTGGTCGCAGGCTCTTGAGTGATGCCAGTGTTGTGGTTCACAGACCATACTTTAAGGACTCTGGCTCCAGCCCAGCATGCTGTAACGTGTTACCCTTGGGATACAAGCCAGCCCACAAAGTGACCCATGAGGTGCTAAGTTCAAAGAGAGTAAGCACTAGAAAGCTTCTTAAGAACTTGACAATGATTGCTGGAACATAAAAGTGCAGGGTCGGGCTGGAGAGATGGCTCAGCAGTTAAGAGCACCGACTGCTCTTCCGGAGGTCCTGAGTTCAATTCCCAGCAACCACATGGTGGCTCACAACCATCTGTAATGGGATCTGATGTCCTCTTCTGGTGTGTCTGAAGACAGCAATGGTGTACTCATATACATTAACTAACTAACTAACTAACTAACTAACTAAATAAATAAATGAAACAAAAAAAAGTGCAGGGTCGGTGGACCCTGTCTCATCAGAAATGAGAAAGAGTAACAGTGTCAGCCTGCCAAGGTTTAGAAACAGCACCCCATCCTGTCTGGAAATGTCTGGAACAGTTTTCTGACTCTTACTACTTGCAAGAGCTGTTAATGTAAAGTAAGTAAAAGCCAGGGATGCTATCTATAACCACTCCACTGTTTACAGGGTGGACATCCAGCCCTCTGAACAAACATAACCTAAGACTGAAATGCCAAGAAGTTTGTCGAGGAATCCTTGTGTTAGTCTGCCTAATACAGAATTAAATACTCAAGGCAATTAACTGATAAAAAGGCAAGGTTTATTTTTGGTCATGACTGTGGAGTTTACTGTCCAGAGTCAGGTAGCTGTGCTTTGTGCCTTTGGCATATCATGGCCGCAGTGTGAGGAAAACAAATTTGCCTCCATCAGAAGCCAGGAAACAGGGCAGACCAGAAGCGAAGGGGTCCCAAGGCTCTTCTAAGGGTGCACCCCAATGACCTAGGGACCTCACATTAGGCCCCACCTCCTAAAGAGTAGGGTGTCTCCCAGTAACCCGGCCCATGAATCCGAGTCTAAACTCATGGACTTCTGGGGGACATTTATCCAAACCATGGCACTGTCTTCTGGAAGATTCTGGAAAACGGAGCCGAGCTTGTTCTTTCTGGAATTCTGGTGGGTTTAGAATGAGGTTCGGCACCTTTTGTTTCCCTAGTGTTGAAAAACTGTCCCCACAGCACAGCAGGAAGTGTCTCCTATGACTCATTCAGTGGTTGAACTCTTCCCATTTTCCTGGGAATGCTACATTATTGCTTTTAAGCCTAACATGGTCTCATTTGAATGCCATAAAAAGAAATTTTAAAAAGTGCCTTCAAATACATTTTGATGCCAACATTTCAATTAAAGAATTTTATTTTATTTTATTTTTATTTTTATTTTATAGTAATTCTTTTAGCTATACATCGCCATATGTCATTCTGGTGTGTGCATACAAGGAACACCTGTGCGGTAGACTGCCAGGTCATTCCCAAACAACTTCTCATCTGAAAGAGACTCTTGCAAACACTCAAAATTTAGAATTTTGATTTCTTGACCCAGAGGCAGGGCTGTCTGTTGATTCCACATGGTATTGTCTTTTGTGCCTTCCGGATGGCTAACAATGTCAAACGTTTAAAGACTCAGAGTAACTCAGGTCTGGTCCTACAGGGCTGGGGAAGTGGCTCTGCAACAGAACCACGCTCCCTGCCTTCCTGAATAAGGAACGCACTTCATCTGTTGGTGTTAACTGGCTGCTTTTGCATTTTCTGGTCCTTTAAGAACATTTTCCCCCTGAAGTGCCAGCCCCAGTTCTGGGCATTTTGGCTTTTCTGTATACAGAAGTAACAGCTGTGACATGATTTTTCCTTCCGCCCATAGCTACTGTCAAAGGAACTAATCAGAGACACAGTCTCATTTTAGACAAATAGAAAATAAAAGTGTATCCTAGAACCAGAGAAATGAAACTACAGAGATTCTTTGAGATGCTTTTATGCTTGAGTCTTAGATCTTCAATAACCAAGGGACTTGTTTCATCAAAATTTGTTTTCCTGCATGAGAGGAAAAATTATAGTCCTTGGGACACTATACAGCTTATAGACAGTACAGAAAGAGTTTAAAGAGATATATTATGTTGGCAGTAAGTTAAAATCCTTTCTGCAGCCCCTTTTCTTGTTTATTGATGCAGAAGCAAAGAAATAATATCATGTAATAAGACATCAAGTTTTCTATGTTTGAGCTGGTAGTTTAAGTCTGGGAGAAAAAGCCAATGAGAATCAGAATAGACTGTCTTTCAGATTTTGTTAGCTTGGGCATGCAGCACTCCTCATGTATTCCTGCATTACAATTAACCCACCCCTCAAGGGTTAACCTTGAGCATATTCCCATGATCCTTGTCACTCTTTGGCTCCTGAAATCCTCAGAAACTGAAGTTTCTAGTTATCAGTATTTTCACCCGTGGCCAAATGCTTTTGAAATGTGTTACTAATGTTTTATTGCCTTGAGAGGATTCCTGTTGGGCTTCTCTTTGCCTAGAAAACCCAATTTCTAGTTTGGAAATCAAACTATAACTTTGTTCCCTCCGTAGGTGGATTTAATCAGTACCCGCCACCAATGCTGAAGGATGACTGTGGGCGTGTTGATTTAGAGAGGGGAGATGCACTGAGCCATGGCCTCCGGTGGGTAGCCTAGCCTAGCTAAGCGTTTATGTTTACAAGTGCTTGTTAATTAACTGATGGGTGTGTGACTGGCTGATGGCAGGTTTTTAGGCAAAGGAATCTAACAAGGTCTCTGAGGTAAAGGCTCTTCATGGATTCTACTTTCCACAGCATCGGCCACACACCAGTATGCTTTCCAGTTTGAAGTCTTTTTTTTTTTTTTTTTTTTTTTTTTTTTTTTTTTTTTAATGAAACTGTGAATTTCATTAAATCTTCCCTTTAGAGGCATAAGTGTCTGATAAACTTTAACCCTAAAAAACAAACAAACAAAAGTTCACAGTTAATCTTAAACTTCAGCTGCCCAGAGCCGGAGGCTCTGAGTTCTTGTTGCACTGGACTGACCTTGTGTGGGCCACACCCTTTCACCTGCCTGGTTTCTGATCAGCTGCCTGGACTCCCATTCCTTCCCATAAGTCCCATTTATACTTAATGGTCCTGACTAAAGCGGCCTCCTCTGTGAAACTGATTCTTACCCCACACCATGTTCACAACCCACAGCCTGAGCATGGGGATGTACTCCCATAACCCTAGTTCCCTGGAGGTGGAGGCAGGAGAATTGTGAGTTCAAGGCCAATCTGGGCTACTTAGAAAGACCATGTCTTAAACAACAAAAACAAAAAACCCAATAGACAGTGCTCTTTCTGAACCCGTTGTACCTCTTCTAAGGTACTGTGGCAGCTTACTCCAGTGTCTCATCTCACTAAATCTAGATCTGCATCTGAGTTTTTATTTTGACCTCAGAGCATCCCACAGAAGATCTTACAGTACAATTGCACATGCAAACAATTTTCATTCATGTTGTATCTTGAGTACAAATATAACAATTGGTTGAATCTGGTCCCTCAAATACTGTGAGCATAGCCCTTATCGGTTGCTTTTAGCTGGAGCCTCACTGAGCTTGGATCCCTGGCCAAAACTGGTCTGGGTGCAGCATAGTTACTCCCTTATCTGAATACATTAAGCAAGATAGCTTCTCAGAAGAAGATATGGCTTCTTCCAGGTATCTGGAAGCATGTGCATACTCCTTTAATGCTGGATTCCATTTATTTGATAGTTTAGCAAGGACATGTCTGGCAGCAAACCCCTTGGAAAGACAGGGAAACTTTAATGACCAGTTGAATAGCTTCCCTCGAATAACCCACAGACTCTTTTAAGAGGAGCTGCAGACAAGATACATTGTTACTTACACATGTACAAACACAAGCCCAGCTGTAAATATAATGCTTGCAATTCTTTTTCTTTTGCAACTACTAAACCCAAACAACTTTACACATCAAATCTAAACAATCAAACAAAACAATGCCATGCTGACTTCATGCAGTGAGTGCTTTTGGTTTTCTAAAACTGGACATTTGAAGACCAAAAATGTATACATGCTGCAGATGCACTTGGGCTCGCTGGCTTCGGTTGTTGCCTGATAGCCTGGCTTCTCACCACAGACTCACACACACACACACACACACACACACACACACACACAAATACAAGATATCTATGCAGTGTGTCATTTGGCCTTTGTGTGTTGTGACAGTATTACTTCATAGGTTGCATCTATCTGTTCTGCCTCACAGCTAAATAATAATAATAATAATAATAATAATAATAAAAATAAATAAATAAATAAATAATACTTCTGGGTCCCAATACTAGTATTAAATGCAACTGCCAATACTAAATTAAAAGTGACATTGTCAAGAACATGCTTGTGTTTATTTTCTGTTATCATCTAAATAAAAACTTACTTCTAAAACATCACAAAGAACCCTAAACCTGCCCATCTAAATGCTAGCCCCATTCCAAGGGTCTCGTTTGTAGCCTCCTTCCTCTCAGAACAGGGCTTTGTCTATTAAATGACTATTTTCTATGGTAACTGGTATCAGTCTGAGGTATAATAAGGTTTTCCCAGGGGCTGCTTGATGGATGACTTCCGCATAATTTATTGACAATTCTATGCAAATCAGTCTTGGCTTAGCCCAAGGGGATATAAGGTTATATAAGTGAGCTCGAGGAAATTAATTTAGAATTTTCCAGCACCCAGTTTTTTCTTTCTCCGTGTATGTATGTGTATGCACATGGATATTCATGCGTGTGGGTGCTGTGTATATGTGTGTATGGGGAGGCTAGAAGACAACCTTGGCTGTTTTCTTCAGGTATCATCCTCCTTTATTTGGGGTTTGTTTTTGAGTCAGGGTCTCTCACTGGCTTGAGCTCACTAAGTAGGCTGTGCTGGCTGACTGGAGAACCCCAGGAGTCCACTCAGCTTTTTCTCCTAGTTCCTGGATTCCAAGCAAATGCTACTATGGGGCTTCGTGGGGACCAAACTCAGGTCTTAATGCTTGCAAACCAAGTCCTTTACCAAGTGAGCTATCGCCACGTATTCTTTTAATAAATAACTAAAGAACCATATTACAATGTTTGGATAATTTATCTGCATCTTTCCAACTTATTTGGACTCAGCTGAAACTTACCTTTTCCTCCTCTAGATTGACTGCTAAGCTGCGTGAGATCTCTGCAAGCAAGAACAGTCTGGCTGGCCAAGAGCTGAATGCTGGGAAAGACTTGTCTTTTGTGTTGGAGGATCATGGAGGTGGCAGTTTGGTTTACATTCCAAACCAAATGCTAGAGCCACATACGTTAGTGAGCCACCATGGAAGTGACCAGGAATCTGTAGCAATGGCAAGTCTCACTTCTGGTAAGAACACGAACCAATGATAGAATATTTCCAGTCATCCAGAGCCTTGTCTTTTAATGCTAGCATAGAATTAAATAAATTGAGGCTGGCCTCTGAAGCAATTTGGGATGACGGGTTCAGTGACAATTATCACAACAGAAGTAGTAGCGGGTGATGGGTAGTGGGTGATGGGTACAGCCATGGGAATCACTGTGCAAGGTCTCAGAAAAGCAGAGGACAGGAAAGGGGAGGGGATGGGGAGAGGGGAAGGGGGAGAGGGAGAGACAGAGAGACAGAGAGACAGAGAGAGACAGACAGGGAGAGAGAGACCTGACCAGTTTTACCAATGCATCCTGTGTGGTTGGTAATGGCTCCAGGATCACTTACAAATGATGAAGTGCATTCATTTACCAAACCTGAAAACACCATAAACTGCATCATTATTTTGGAGAGTTGTTTTCAAATAATTTTGGTGATACAGTTCTGGTATTTAAATTTTCTTTCAATTTAATTTTTAAAGCTTGCTTATAATAAACCCACCTAGAAACATAAAGCACAGAATAACTTTATTAAAACCAAAGGGCAAGATTGCAGGAGCTTTGGGTGTAGTGACTATCAAAGGAGGCAGGGCTTTTCTTCAGGAAGCAGGCCTTTCCTGCTGACTCTTGTTTCTGAGCACAAAATCTAAGAACCACCTAGAAAAATCAAGGCCAGGAGGAACATTTGTCCTATCTTCAGGGGAAAGGAAGGAATCTGTTTTAAAGTTATTTCTCCTTAACCGAGAAGAGGTTCTTACACCAAAAAATAAGAGGATTATAAGGGTTTCTGTTTCCCCTTGGCTCATTAATGGCATGCAGTAGTGTGCACCAACTGTGCCTGCCTCCCCTGCTTTCCTGGCCCTGGAACCCTTTAGCCAATGACCTCACCAGACAGAGGGGAGGACAGGCCTTGGCTACTGGTGTGAGATGGAAAGGTTCATAAAGTTCTGCCAAGTTCTCTGCAGATAAGCATGCTCGAACACAGTGGAATTGTCATTTCTGGGGCCGTCTGTAAGTTAGGCCAACAGGCTGCATTTTCTTTTCTTATCGAAATTCTGCAGAATTCACCATTGCAGGAAGGACTTTTTGTAGCCCCGGGAGTTTTTCTTCTTGTTTACTTATAAAGATTAAATTTGTATAGCGCTTTAATTTGTTGTGAACCATGCAAACTATTCCATTTTTTTTTCAAAAACCTTGTGAGATTGTCATATATTAGCATGATACTTTGTAGAGAGGAACTGAGACATGGAGAAGAGCCGGGGTCACTGAATTAACAGCAGGCAGAAATGAGACTCAGACCCCTCAGACCTGTCTGTAACCACGGCTCTGCAATGCCCACTGGAGGAAAAGGAAGACCAGTTTTATTAATGTCATGCCATACTTCTGTCAGAAGGAATACCAATAGATTGAAAACAACTTTCTTTAATCTAAGGTCCCTGAGCCTTTCTCGACCTGGTTAGTATATACTTTATGATTTCTGTTTGATGACTCCTTCTTCTGAAGGAGTCAGCCATGGTGACACATTTGGGATTAGATTCTGTCTCTACTCCTAGGCTTTCATTTTTTTTGGCAAAATCACTGGACATCTCCAAGCTTGGGTCTGCTCAGGTGTGAGGTGGGAGCAGTGGTAATCCAAGTCTCTTGCTAAAAGGAAGATTTGATGAGAGAAGGTTCCTGGAGACCAAAAATGGATGGAATACTCAGTTTAGTACCAGGAAGCAGAAACAAAAGAAAGCATTGCTAATGTTTTAGAATGCTGAGAAAATGTGGAACTTTAACACTACCAGCTATAGGGGGCTCTAGGGGCTGCTCAGTAGTTAAGAGCTTGCTGTGTGACGGGTCAGAGGACCTGGGCTTTGTTCTCAGCATCACATGGTGGTTCATAATCATCCAGTTCCAGGGGATCCTATACCTTCTTTTGGCCTCTTTGAGCACCAGGCATGCAGATGATACATAAGCATGCATGCAGGAACACATACACACACACACACACACACACACACACACACAAAGATAACACACACACCATTTTTTTATTTTTTATTTTTTGGGGGGTTTTTGGTTTATTTTATTTATTTATTTATTTATTTATTTATTTTTGAGACAGGGTTTCTCTGTGTAGCCCTGCCTGTCCTGGAACTCACTCTGTAGACCAGGCTAACCTCGAACTCAGAAATCCGCCTGCCTCTGCCTCCCAAGTGCTGGGAACACACCATTTTTTAAAAAAGAAAAATATCAGGTATTGTTCACATGAAAAGAACTCAATACATAAATTAGCTTCATAGCTTATTAAAAAAAAAGACTAAGATGTGAAGTGATGGCACTTGCCTTTAATCCCAACACTCGGGAGGCAGAGGTAGGCAGATCTCTGAGTT
Source organism: Arvicanthis niloticus (assembly GCF_011762505.2). NCBI lineage: Eukaryota > Metazoa > Chordata > Mammalia > Rodentia > Muridae > Arvicanthis > Arvicanthis niloticus. Next base: position 26,072,943 of record NC_047678.1, on the reverse strand, counting down.
TAAGGCCAGCCTGGTCTATATATCAAGTTCTAAGACAGCCAGGGCTATACAGAAAAAACCTGTCTTGAAAAGCAAGCAAGCAAGCAAACAAACAAACAAAAAAGCAAAACAATACAAAGCAACAATAACAATAAGCCCCAAAGAAGATAAAAGGAAATGAAAAACCCATGGCTAATTTTGTCATTGGTTTAATTCCAAAATAACCCACTAGATAACTAGATAAATAACTCACAAGTGTCTATGAGATTTCCCACAAGTGTCATGACACACAACCGTACTGATTCGGCACACACATCTGGTCCAGGGGGCTCATGCTCAGTAGATGCTCCCTGCTCCCCAAATTTCCCTTCCACCCCACCCCCATCCCCACTTGGCTCTACGCTGTACATCTTTGGTTAAAGTTGGGCTTATCTCTGGGGTGTACTTCCTGGGAACCCTGACCACATCATTCATCCCATCCAAGTCTTGTGTGTCATAGTAAGCCAGATATCAGCCTCTGCCCTTTTAACTCAGTTCTTCCATGGAACTGAAGGCAAGAATTTAGTTACGTTGACATTTTTGAGAGAACGTTGAGCATTGCTGCAAGCTGTGTGAGTGGGTTTTTCTTTTTAGGCTCCTGCCAGGTTTCTTAAAGGAGAAATATTTCTGAAGCCCGAATCTTCCCAAATTACATGAATTTAGACTCAAAATAGAACAATCCTACCTTAGGGTTGGACTAAATTTTAGAGTTTTCAAAGCACGGTCATCTATATTTAGTTTCTTTGATTTTTTTTTTTTTCATGAGAATCTAAGTACAGAGGGAACTTATTTTTAAGGTTTCTTGTAGGTGGTTTGTGCCTCTTTAGAAAAGGATTTGTTGCCAGGTACTTGGAGGGGAGAAATGAGATTTTAGTTTATTTATAAAAAGAAAACTGAAGATGAGATCATGATATTTCTAGGCATGCATAGAATGGCGTTTTACTGCTCTGGTCCGTCGGTCCTTCCTCCTCCTACTGTAGCATCTGTGCAATCATGGCTTCTATGTTTATGGAAGTCTGCTGGTTGGCTCCTGAAAAGACTGATAATCAATAGCTGGAAACCAGAGCTCTTGCTGGCACCACAGATAATGGTCAGTCAGGTCCAGAACGTCGAACTCCCAAAAGGCAGAAACGCCCATTCTATTCTCTGTACAGTCTTTCACATGCTGTGGCTGTGAATCTCGGAGACTGTTTGATGGTGCTGGGCGTTATGTAGCCCTGGCAGCAAAGAACACTACAGGACACACTTTTTGTCCACTGATCAACAGTCTAATCAGGATTTCCATCTGGACTATGCATTCAGTAAGAACTTCAAACTGGGTTTCTGGTGGAAAATGGGAGAACTGTACATTTCAAGCGAGCTTATGAGGTGCCAAATCCTGTTGGTGTCTATAAATATACTAAGAACCTAGTACATGTGTGAGCAGTTCTTTATGCTTTGAGAGAAGGAAGCAGTCACCCCACCCCCACCCCCACCCCAGTGATTAGTATTTCATAACAGAACCTCCTCAGGACCAAATCCAGCATAACCAACAGGGAAAGAAATCCCACACAGCTGAGACAACAGTTAGACAATGGGCTGGAGAGATGGCTCAGCAGTTAAGAGCACGGACTGCTCTTCCAGAGGTCCTAAGTTCAATTCCCAGCAACCACATGGTGACTCACAACCATCTGGAATGGGATCTGATGCCCTCTACTGGTGTGTCTGAAGACAGTGACAGCGTACTCACATACATAAATAAATGAGACTTTAGGAAGATCCTGGGAGATAGAGACGAAGGAAGTGAGCAGCACAGAGTCTCCGCTTTCCTGACCTAAGATTCTATGTGAAGTGAGTGAATTTTAGGTGAGCCTCGTGAGTTCTCAGAGATGAAGAAAGAGATCTGAGAATTCAGGGAGACCAACATCTAAGGTCACAGGACAGAGAAGAAAGCTGTACAGAGAGAACTCCAGAGTTCTGTAGAAGCTCTCCCGATGCTCTCCTGGCACTACTCACAGAGGCAGCATTAGTGTGTGTGTGCATGCATGCATCTGTGCATGTGTACATGAGTGCACTCTCACAGAGGAGGGCACTTGGTGCCCTGCTCAACCACTCTTTGCCTTATTCTTTTCAGGGTCTCACGGATGGAGCCAGGGTGGCAGCCAGTGAGCCCCAGAAACTTCCTGTCTCTGCACCCCGCAGTGCAGTTACAGGTTCAGTCATAGCCAACCTCTTACCCGGGTGCTGGGATTCAAACTCAGATCCTTGTGCCAGCACAGCAGGAGCCTTTATCCACTGAGCCATTTTTTTCTAGTGCTCAAGTAGTATCTGTAGAGAAGAAACCCATAGTGTTAGGAGGAGTATACCAGCGAGGAGGTTAACGGCAGGCAGCTTCGGCCTGACAAAAGAAAAAAAAATAGCAGGCCACTTGAAAATATAGCAATGGAAATTACTCAAATGAAAAAAAAGTTCAATAATTAGAATAAAAAATAGTGAGTTTCCATATTCTTTCCAAATATGTGATAGAAAAAAAAAACAACCAGAGAACATGATAACATTATCAGCTAATGTAAGCTACTTGGCACTCCAGAACATTCCACCCAAGAGCAGAGTGTACATTTTTTTGAAATGCCCATGAAATACTTGCCAAAATAGACCATGTTGTGTCCATGTGTTAGAACAATGCTTAAGAATGTTAAAGGATTTAAGTCATAGCAAGTATATTTTCTGACCCAAATAGAACTAAAGTCAAAATAATTTGTGGAAAGATCTTTGAAAAATCCCCAAGCCTTTAGAAAATAAATAAAACACTTTAAAATAATCTATGGCTGAAACAGAGATTGATAAAGAAATCGGAAAGCATTTTGGGAGAAATACAAATGAAACAGACATTCCAGATCTTCAAGACCCCAATAGAGCATAATTAGAAGAGACTTTTAATATTAAATGCTTATGCTGGTTAAAAAAAAAATACAAATAGCTTCAAATCAGTCACCTTAATTTCTATCTTAAAAAGCCAGAAACAGAAAGAGAAGCAATCCCAGAGTGGGCAGAAAAAAGCAATAACATTTAAGGACCTGATGAATAAAAAAATGATAAAAATCAGTAAAGCCAAGAGTCAGATCACTGAAATCAATGAAATTGATAAAACTATAGAATCAGACTCACTAGAAAAAGTAGACACAAATGACCAATGTTAGCAAAGGGAGAAGAGGCATCTTCTGTGTTCTACAGCTTTCAAAAGGGTAACGGGACTATAATGAGACACTTTTGTGTATACATTAGACACAATGTCTTACAATATGAAAATCACCACAGCTCATTCAAGAAGAAATAAGCTAACTAGCTTGTCAAAATGATTGAATGTGTACTTGAAGTTTTCCCATGATTTTACCACAAATTCAACAAATCTTCTAAGACATGATAAATATTAATTCTTTTTAAAAATATTTCTTTGAGTCAGGGTTTCTTTTTTTTTTTTTAACCCTTGTCTCCAAATATTTTAATTGCCATAAATTTGTTTAAAAATACACATTAAATGCATGTTTGACACTCTAAACTTTCTATACTCTCAATACCACAAAATACATGTAATATACTCTACAGATGTGGAAAATCTAGTTAGTAATATAATACTTTGCTCACCATTAACAGCTTATTATGTGAAATGTACACACTGACTTGAAATCCTAGCTTTTGAGCCCCAAAGTAATTCTGAAATTTAATATATTGCAACAAATAAAAATCACAGTATATAATTAAAAGTTTGGTTAAAAATGGAGTCAAGGTTTCTTTGTGTAGCTCTGGATGTCTGGAACTTACTCTGTAGACCAGGCTGGCCTCCAACTGTAGATCTGCCTGCCTCTGCCTCTCTGCCTCTCTCTCTGCCTCTCTCTCTGCCTCTCTCTCTGCCTCTCTCTCTGCCTCTCTGCCTCTCTGCCTCTCTGCCTCTCTGCCTCTCTGCCTCTCTGCCTCTCTGCCTCTCTGCCTCTCTGCCTCTCTGCCTCTCTGCCTCTCTGCCTCTCTGCCTCTCTGCCTCTCTGCCTCTCTGCCTCTCTGCCTCTCTGCCTCTCTGCCTCTGCCTCTCTGCCTCTGCCTCCTCAGCTCAGCCTCTTAATGCTAGTATAAAAGGCATGAACCATTCATTACTACCTGGCCATGAATATCAATTCTATACAAACATTTCTAGGGAACTTAAGAGGAAAGACTATTTACCAACCCATTCTTTGAAGTCATGTCACTTTAAAACCAAAAATCAGACAAAGAAATTCCATGAAAGGAAAACTATATATACAACCACTGTATTTTTTTAAAAATTAGATTTATTTACTTGTGTGTCTGGATATTTTATCTGCATTTCAATGTCCAGCCTCTCCACATGCATGTGCAAAGCAAGTACAGTTGTACACACACACACACACACACACACACACACACACTCACACACTTGTACTCACACATACAAACACACATACACACAGAGAAATAGACAAGTGTGTAAATTTCAGTATTAATTTCTTCACTAAGAATACTTTGTAGAAAGAAATTCATGTTAACTGATTAGCCAGTGCTTACTGATACCATTCGACCTCCCTTATAAAGTGAGTTCCTTATCTAGTCATGGGCTAATAACCACCCCTCAGAGTACGCAAGTCTTAGAGATTGCCATATCTTACATAGCAGCAAGGTTCCAAAGTCAGTACTGAGTTCCAATAGTCAGTAGATGTGAATGTGTGTTGCAGGCTTTGTAACCATGAGGAAAAGCTAAAACTAGGCGTATATTTCTCTTCCTGCATTGATATATTTTGGAGTCAAATCAGCCATTTCAGAAAAACCTGAAGTTAGTAGCAATTAGGTTTTTTATGTGATACCATGTGTCAGATAAGAATAACTCTGAACCAAGTGAAGGCAGATTTGAAGAATGTATTTCAGGACAAATACTGAGATTGATTAGTGATATCTGCTGTTATATTGATTAGTACTGTCTGTCATGGTGTGGGAAGGAAGATTAGTAGCATTCCTTGGCATGTGTTTACAGTCATGTCTTAGAGTTTCAGGTTAACCCTGTCACCATTAATGACTAAAGTTATTCTATTGCAGAACATGAAAATCATGGCAGAAAAGAATTGGGTCTTGCTCATGAGTCCGGGGATGTTTCTCTTCAAGAATATTACATGGATGTGGCTTTCCTCATAGATGCTTCTCAGCAAGCAGGAGGACATAAAGAGTTTAAGGAAGTGAAAGCTTTTATAACTTCAGTGCTGGATTACTTTCACATCGCCCCAGCTCCACTGACCTCTGTCTTAGGAGACAGAGTGGCTGTCCTGACCTACTCTCCCCCAGGCTATCTGCCAAATACCGAAGAATGCCCAGTCTACCTGGAATTTGATTTGGTCACTTACAACACTGTACACCAAATGAAGCATCATCTCCAAGAGTCTCTTCATCAGCTCAATGGAGATGTTTTTATTGGGCATGCCCTTCAGTGGACAATTGACAATGTCTTTGTAGGAACACCCAATCTGAGGAAAAACAAAGTTATCTTTATAGTAACTGCAGGTGAAACCAACCCTTTAGACAAAGAAGTTTTAAGGAATGCATCTCTGAGAGCCAAGTGCCAAGGCTACTCCATATTTGTATTTTCCTTTGGTCCTATACACAATGACATGGAGTTAGAAGAATTAGCAAGCCGCCCTCTGGATCATCACTTAGTCCGGCTTGGCCGGGTACACAAGCCAGATTTGGACTATATCATCAAGTTCATCAAGCCATTTGTTCACTCAATCAGACGTAAGTCACTCAAGTTTCTCTCCTTTGTTGTTTTATCAATGTCTCTGCATGCAGTCAATCAGCCAACTTAGTTGAATGCATCTCATTTTAGTAGAGAGTTCTAGGCAGGAGAGCCTTCAATAGTTGAAAGGTTTCCTTTAAGCCTAACTTCTGAACATTTGCTAAGTGTTTGGTTCTCTGACTGGCTACATCAGTTAATCTTCAGCATAGCTCTCAAAGGGAAGAATTTAGATCCCCTTTTTTTATAAAGGAAAAACTAAGTTTTGGATACATTAAATAAATTGCTCAAAAGCTCATAATTAATGCCTGGTAAATTCTAGACTCAACCCCACATACTCTGACCCTAGGACTATGTTCTTTTCTATTAAGCTGCACTTTAGTTACTAAACCCTTAACCAAGTGTACTGCAATAATAAATAACACTCCTACTGACATTACCCTCTACTTTTTCCAAGGACATCTGGTCTACCTTGCCATTATTCACCAGCCTTCATTCTGACTTGAAGTCTTATGATTTATAGATACAGATATTTTCTAGAGCCTCTCTTCAAGATCTAGCTTAAATGCAATCACATAGAGATTTGAAATGTGCCTTTCCACCATGGTACTCTGAGAGTAGTTGCTTTGGCTTCTGTCCTTGGTATTATATATAATTTCAGACAGGGGTATGGAATGGGCTAAGTTTTTAAGAGTATCAAACAAGTCCTAGCCTGTGCTAGGAATCAGGGACAGAGCAAAAGCCACACTGTGTGGTTATCTGCAGTGGCTGGGAGCTTGCTAGGGTTACCCAGGATTTTAGGAGTTCTGGCACACACACAATCCCAGGACTCAGCTTAGAGTTTAGAATCATGGAATTCAGGCAATATATTTACTACCGAGTCAAAAACAGTGCCTTCTTTCAACTGCAAGGTAGAAATAGGGAAGACAACTTCAATAGCCAACAGAGCCTATTAGGAAGAGCCTCCATTTCTGGGATTTGGGGATGAGGGGAGAATAGATAACAGGAGGAATTCAGAGATGTCCTTGAATTGTATCACCAGGCATGGGAACTTTTAACTCAATTATTGCTGTATCTCATTGACTTGGCAAGAACAAGGTCTTTCAATGCCAGCATGCTGACTTTGCAAAGTCCATCACAAGATTAATTTGGTTTTGAAGAGACTTCCATCTCCAGGATAAGATGAACTGACTTTTTGGATGACAGGCATTATGTGGGAAGGTAAAAACTAGACTAAGAATCCCACTCTATCTCCAGGTGCTATCAACAAATATCCTGGCAAAGACCTGCAAGCCAAGTGCGATGATCTCACCTTCCCTGGCCCAGAGAATGCTGGCACAGAAGACAGTGTATTGTGAGTTAAGAAATCTCAGATGTGGCATGTTCAGCCTAGGAAACAATCCTTAAGAATGCAAAGCAATATCTGGTCTAGTGTTAGTGGGTCATAATCTAAGTATGTGAAGTAAATGGGCATTTTCATTTCAGGATACAGGATTTGGGCTGGGCAAGGGTTTTTTAAACGTTGTGTTGGTGATGACATCACTGGCTAGCAGAAGACAGAACACTATCTTTATTATGCAGGACCACATTTTATATTACAAACAACCATATATGTTGCTTTTATTAAAGCTATCTCATATTGATAACTACATAATGCAACTCAGATTGGCTAGTGCCCAAGCAAAGCTTACAGTATCAGTGGTTGGAAGGAAAACATGGCAGAGAAAACATCCTGCCTTTCAGAAAAAGCACGTGTCAGAGCTGTAGGAATGATTCTGACTTTGCAAAGCAAAACCCCAAGTCTCCAATAAAACTTTAGCGATGAAAACATTCGTGTGGAATCCTAAACCCCTGAGACAAATATGGGTTTAATTCTCCTTCTGAATATTAGAAAACTTCCCCTGCATGCATAAACCCCACTAGGACTATTTCTATCACGTGCCTAAGATGGATTTCTGTTCGGTATGTGGCTAGATTTGCACTTAATCTTACAAGGGACTTGGCTAACCTTAATTACTTGTCTCCTTCATCCCCAGACTCATCCCTGAGGTGTACAAAATCGAGGCAGGCGAGAGTGAGCTGTCTGGAGATGCCGGTTCTCAGGAGCAGCATTTCTTCCTCCTGGGGAACAGTCATGGCAACCATTCGGAGAGCGCTGCTGATCTGATCCAGAAGTTGTACCTGCTCCTCGCCTCTGGGGAACTGATGGTGAATGATAAGGAAGAGTCGTGTTCCGAAGAGACCCCAGCTCCAGTGACGAGCAAACAAGGTAATTTGCAGTGTCCTTGTTGGAGACCCGGAAGGGCTCTTGTCTGGCTGGTCTTTTCCCATGAAAAGCATGGGGCCAAGGAGAGGTGCTAGCGAAGCTTATCCGGGAACACAAAGAGAGGAAATCTCAGGAAGGCAGGAAGGAAGCTGATTGTGTTCAGAACAACCAGAGAAGAAAGTAGCTCTGAGGATCTGAAGTGGAGTCAGGGAGCTGAGAAGCAGGGGGTGTAAATGAGAACCAAAAGTGTTCTAGGAAGGCAGGAGCTGCATCCTCAGGCAGGTGGGGAGCATCCTGACTCCGAACAGATCGTTCTACTGGCTAGTTTTTACTTTCAACTTGGCACAGGCTAGATTCATTCAGAAAGAGAGAACTTTAATGAAGAAAATGCCACCACCAGATTGGCCTGTAGGTAAACCTATGGAGGCATTTTCTTAAGCAGTGATTGATGTGGGGAGGGCCCAGCCCATTGTGGGCGGGGCCAACCCTGGGCAGTTGGTGCTGGGTGCTATGAGAAAGCAGACTGAGGAAGCCATGAGGAACAGGCCTGTAAGCAGCCTCCGCTTGAGTTCCTGCCCTGCTTTTCCTTCCTGACGTTTTCTGGAAATTTAAGGTGAAAACCCTTTTCCTCCCCAGGTTGTTTTTGGCAATGGTATATTATTACAGCAATAGAAACCTTAACTAATACTCATACGTATCTGTATGTACGTGTGTGTGTGTGTGTGTGTTTGTAAAACAATCTATACATATTCATACATACTAGGGTACTATTTGTAGTAGCTTCTAAGTGAGAACAAAACCACACTCCACACAAATGAGATCATCGTTCTAAGGGTGAGATACATACAGAGTTAGTATTATTCACAAAGCTCCCTGTGTGCTTCAGGTATACGGTCACGTTTTGAAAACACTGCCGTGAATCCTGCCTGGATCATTCCTGCTGCATGTCTCAAGGCAGTTCACTGTTGAAAATGCTCAGATCGGTAGAACCTAACCCCAGCAATATCAGCATCACCTAGCACTCACTGGATATGCAGATTCTCAGATCCTCCCTTAGATCTACTGAACTAAAGCTCTGTCAGTGAGAGCATGTGACAGCGTCACACAGGCTGATGCTTGAGACCCACCAGCCTAGTGTTGTAGATCCTGAGTATGAATCAGCTTCTTAAATAGGAGTCCTTCAACTAGATATTACAACGTGTAAGACCTCATACTTCTGGGAAACCACTGACCAGTAGTCTGTGTTTGCAAGAGATTTCATTGTCTTTCATGAGTTGGTAGTCACTAAGTCTGAGAGAGCAGCTATAGTCAAATCAGTTCAACCACTGTCTGAGGAGCCAGCTTACAGAGGTAGTGTTTTGTGCCCACTTTGGAAACAGTAGTTGAAGGTTTCTTCAGTCACTGAAGCATCTGACGTTGGGCGTGCTGCTGCCCTGCCTCTCTTGAGACCCCACCCTCACCCCCCGTTTCCTTGACTGCAAAGTGAAGACTTTAACAGAGCTTGCATCATAGCCTAATTCGAGCACTAAATGTATGTGACGAGCTTCAAAAGGCATGTGGCCTAGACTGAAAATTCAGTGAGTGCTAGCTTTTTGCTGTTGCGATGAGTTTCAGAGCTGACGGATGGCTGTGTGGACAGCTCACCAGACTGGGCACGAGGAGTCCCCAGTGCCAGCTTGGGTTCCGTTGTTAACCTAGTTCACAATCTCTAAAGCTTCTGTGGTCCTCCACCACGGCTAATGAGGAGCTTGGGTAAGGTGGGTCTTTTCCCTTCTGGAGCACATGCATCATCTCTAATGGGGAAACATAGAGATGTGCCAGAGTGTGTCTAAAAGGCCAGTCTTAAAGAGTATGTTTTATGTGTGAGATCTTAGAGGCCTTCTTTCATCTCTTACAAATGCCCTGCCCCTGCCACCCTCCATGACTATGGTATGTCTCTTAGCCATCCTGTATCTGATTAAGGTGCTGTGGCCCAGATATAAGATCTTCCTAAGAAGCTTTGGAGATTGGGTAGAAATGGTCAGGACAGAAATATAAATACTATTAAAATTATCCATGTAACTAATACATTTCCAATAAAAAGCCTACTTTCCCTTGCTAAAATGATCAAAGTTTACATATATAGGCTTGTGGTAAATTCTAATAATATCCTATCTTGACAAAAATTTTATACCTATACTTATAGACATAGGAAATTAAAATACAAACACATACACACACACACACACACACACACACACACACACACACACACACACACACACACAGAGTTCCCCAACAGAAAGGTATAATCAGGCAAATAATTTAAAGTTTAAAGCATACAAATCTTTTACAGTTGGGATGAATCCTATGCTGGAAGTGGGATGGAAGTAGAGGTTTGAGGAGAGACATGATGTAAACATCTTTTAGACAGTGGATAGCTGATATCAAACCACTATGGAACTTAGATCTTGTTGGATAAGATAAAAGAGAAATGTGGCTATGAATGGTGGCATCAGTTTGTGATTCAAGCCCCCTGGGAGGTCTAGGAAGCAGGATCAGGAGTTCATGGCCAGCCTGGGCTACATGAAACCCCATCTGATAAAAGAAAAGAAATATGGACGTGTCATTGAAAAACATGTTAAACTTTGTTATTGTATGTCTGGGTGTGTATGATGTATATGAGTGTGTTATGTGGGGCTGGGGTAGAGGTCAGAGGACCCAGTCTTTTCTCTCGTTTTTGCCTTGTTTGAAGGAAGAGGTGGAGGAGGAGGAGGAGAAGGAGGAAAAGGAGGAGAAGGGGGAGAAGGGGGAGAAGGGGGAGAAGGAGGAGAAATGCATACCCTAGGTTGGTTTTACCTGCAAGCTTCCCTCTGGGTTATTCTCCTGTCTCTGCCTCTCACTCCACTGTAGGAATGCTGAGATTCTAAATGCATGCTTTCACATTGGACTTTTGAACATGGAGTCCAGGGATTGACCTCAAGTCAGCAGGCTTGGCTTTTCCCTTCTGAGTCATCTCTCTGGCCCCCACAGGAGCTTTATTTTAAATGTCAGCCTTTACAGGATGTTGCGGTTGCATACTTTTAATGACTTTTAAATTGTTAAGAAAATTTAGATTTAGAAATTTAGAAGCTTTCCAAGGTGCAGGGGGAGGAAAAACAAAACCAACGTGACATTTCCCGTGGAGACAGGCACTTAGCCATCTTCCCCTGAAGCTCCCCCTGAGCTGACAACCTACGTTCATGAGATCCATTGGTGGAACAGTCACAAGAGAGTCCATCAAGCAATGGAGGAAGAAGCATCCTAGGAAAGGGGTAGACACCAAATGAGGTGCTATTTCAGAACTGTCCCATAGAGGGCAGCCAAAGCCTGGGTCTGGCCGGGAGTTAGGCTTCTGAGTTAGGAGGCAGAGCTATCCTCATCAGAGGCTGGAAGTTGGGTCTTCCTCCCTCCCAGATCCCTGATGGATGGACTGAGAGCTGCTTTAGGGCAAGGGCACACATCCTAGGTACTCACTGAGCCACTCTCTTGCTCAACAGCAGCCTCTGAGGAGAGTAGGTGCTGGGATTGGCAATCAAAAGCTTACCTTGGGGGAAGTCAGGAGCAGGTGGCTTGGGGTAGGGGAGGAATGTTGTCCTGTATATGAATGCTATAAAAAGGCCACAGGAATTCTTAGTAGAGCCAGATGTTGCAAACAGTCATTACCCCTTTCAAATGATTATATAATAATTGCATCTACTAAAGCCACTAAGCAGGGAATTTCAAATCATGGGTAGACCAGAGAGACGTGTGTTCACAGTCCTATGCATTGCACAGTTTTACCAGTGTTCATATTTTTCTCCATGGACCTCCTAGATCACTCTTTTGGACTTTTAGTGTGACTGTTGAAGGTAGCAAGGATTATCGTTGTTTCTTGTGTTTGAATCCTATCTGGCACCTACAGGAGTAGGCTTGGGAAGAAACACTGTTATCCAATGTTGTGATGCTAAGAGCAAGGTGTCGTTCATGCTTTCCAGATGTCGAAGATGCAAGATGAGCTTTCAGGAGAGAAGAGTGCTCACTGGCAGATGGGACTCCCTGCGGCAGTGGCTCCATCCAGAAAGTGTCAATCACTTATTAGAAGGGTAGGGGCAGGAACTAGGACTAAATTTACTTCCCAGTCCCAAACCTGAGGGAAAGACTCTTCAGGATAGAGATGTCAAGGAACAGACCTTCAAAACTAGGACTGAGTTTCACTCTCAGGAGGAATGGGGACACTGAACAAGAAGAAGCAACAGGCTTCCCCGTGACAGCTTGGCTCACTCACTTTGATCAGTTTGGATGATTTTCTGCCAAAAGAAGACTTTTGTCATGATTGTCATCACGTCTCCATCTCAAATTAGACCCTTGAGTAAAAGCAATTTGTAATTGGAATGTCCCAATTGTCTTTTTTAGCCATTTATACAACCCTAAACTCAGTGGCTTTGGTTCTCATAGGACCCCGAGTTTACATTTAGCAATGATTACCAGGACATTTATAAAGTAACAAATTCCCATAACAAAGAAAAGGGGAGGAGAGGCTGCTTAATGGACTGCTCACTTGTGTTAGGGAAACTTGTTTTCTATTTTAGTGTGTTTTGCATTGTGTGTACTTGAGTTTTGCTACAAAAGAAATCATGTCAACATATGAATATGGAAACAGGACTATTCTTAATGTATCAAAAAGTCTCTAAAACAAAAAAGAACAAAACAACAACATCAACAAAACCCAAATCTGACCCATAAACTTATTCTGTGCATTCTTATTAACTGTAGTCTAACTTAGATGCTTTCGAATACAAGCCTAGGAAAGCACATAAGACCTACTTAGAAAACACATATACAGGATAAGACAAAGCAGTAGTGAATTAGTTACACACTCATTCAGTTTAACAAGGCATACACAGGCAGTGGAGTGCTATTCAGACATGAAGAACAAAGTCATGTGACTTGTGGGAAAATGGAGAGAACCATAAGCTTTCATGTTAAGTGACATAAGCCAGCCTCACAAAGACGAGTATCATGTGTCTTCTCCCATATGTGGAATTTCAGGACTTGGGGGTGGGGGGGTTGGAAGATGAGAAGTAAAAGGGATTTGGAAGGGAGAGGGGAATAAAAGAAGATTCAGAGGAGGTGAATGTTATCAGAGTCTTTTGTATGCTTTCTGGAAGTGGCAATAATAAAACCCATTATTTTGTACAATTATTATATACTAATAAAATCATTCAATTTGGTTAAGGCAACAAGTAATTGCCAAACCAATGAGCATGCATTGTGCGAAAATGAAATGAGTATGCTGGTGGAATACCACATGGACAATTTCATATTTGTTCCACATAATTTTCCTTACTGTGACTGTTGTCGTTCACATAATTTAAAAATAACACAGCCGGTTAATTTTAAGTAGCCAGTTATTGCTTTGGAAATCTCTAAAACAAAGTCTATTTATTTAATAGTTTTGTTTGTCCCTAAGAACTTTTGTCAGTGTGTCTTAATAGAAGTGTGAAGACTACATCAGACCCTTAAACCTGAAAGTGATAGTGGTGTCGAAGAGTATGAACCAATAGACACCACACGGCTGGTGGAAGATCGTTATAGCACTGGACAACACTGAAGCAATATCCGTTCCATATCTAACCATATCCTTCAACTCAGCAACAGTCCTATCAATAGGTGGATATATAAAGCTTTCACACATATACACAGGAACCATAGGAAACTATGTGTTGCATCAGAGTTAAAAGCAACTATGTATCCTAATGTGTCATATGCACCTAACAGTATTTCAGGGCAGTCTAACCAATAAACGTGAGCTGCATTCATAAACATGTGTGAGTCTCAAAGAGAACATCAAGCCAGAAAAAGTTGCAGAAAGATACACTGTGGCATCACTTATGTATTTAAAAGCCAGAGAAGCAAAGGCCCCTGTCTTTTACTGAGGACTTTAGTAAAAGACAACAGTCAACAACAGGAGAGCCCAGGAATTCAGTGACAGGAAAATAGACACTTTGCAACATCTGAAGAATGTCCATAAAGAAACAAGATAATCAGAATATCCTGTCATCCCTCTCCTCATTCCACAGCCTGGGGTAGACTCTCCCCTTTGCAGGGGTGAAGGTGGCACTCCAGGGAAGTGGATCAACACAGGTACCAGTAATGGGTTTTCTAGCCCTGCAGGCCTATGGCCTAAATAGACAAGAAAGCTGAAACCTGCCCGGGAGCTGGGCATTGGAAAGGAATCTGTTCTATCTCCCCTAAGCCAAACTCCAGGCTCCACAGTGGAAAGAGGTGAGGTGGGGCATCTAATAGGCACCATGATATCTTATTTCTTCTAACGGGTTTAATAGAAATTCTTTATATGTTTAGATGATTGGTCATACATGGTTTAAGAGAATAACCGAAGTCATGGGAGAAAAAAAGCATATACAAAATTTAAGTAAATCCTTACATACATTTAAGATCATGTCAGGAATTAGAAAGGAAATTTAAAAAAATAGCTATCAAATCTCATTCACCTTGAGGAATTGAGTTAGTACCATTTAAGGGACAGTTGGGTGGTCACATGTCAGATGTTACATGTGAAGTCATAGAGTGGTCACAGACACTTGAGTAGTCAGTTGAGGTTGTATAGAGCACAGCACAACTTGTGTATAAGAAGCAAGAGGGACTGGCTGGAGAGACAGCTCAGTCATGCTCAGCTTGCTTTGCAAGTATGAGGATCTGAGTTCAAGCCCTAGATCCCCGTAAAAGAGCCAGCTATTACTGCAGATGCTTGTGACCCCTGCGCTGGGGAGGCAACAGGTGTATTTCTAGAGCTCACTGGCCATCCAGCCTAGACTATTTGGTGAGCTCCAGGCCAAGTTTCTCTCTCTCTCTCTCTCTCTCTCTCTCTCTCTCTCTCTCTCTCTCTCTCTCACACACACACACACACACACACACACACACCACACAGGTTGGGGGGGGGGAGGGAGGGAAGTAGATAACACGTAAGGAATGACATCTGAGGTATCCTCTGGCTGTCACACGTACAGCTCACATGTGCATATACACTTACATGCACACAGGCAAGAGGAAGATAATGGGCAAGCATTTCACTGTAATTGTGAAGAGCTTCCTGAAGGAAATATATATATGCCATTTAAACCCAAAATAATATATTTTAAATTTATTTATTTATTTATTTATTTATTTATTTATTTATTTAATGTGTGTACTCCCTTGAGTGTGGGGGAAGGATTATTGTGGATTACACCTTGAGGGTACCATTTATCATGAAGGGGTACACACAGTGGGAAGAGCTGAGGAAGCTGGTCACCGCCGCTCCCCCCACCCCATCTGTAGTCACAAAGCAGAGAGAGGTCAGTGCTGATGCTCATTCTTCTTTTTAGTCAGTCCAGGAGCCCAGCCCATACAATGGCGCCACTGGCCTTCAGGGTGAGTCTTCCCACCTCAGTTATGCCTCTCTGGAAACACAGACACACCTGCAGATGGGTTACTGTGATTCTAAACCCAGTGAAGCTGACAATGAAGATTAGCCATCACAGCAGAGTAACCCACCTACTGTATATTTCATGGTCCCCGGGGCCACACCCTCTGTGCTCTCACTGTGTTATAAGGACCCATGCACTTGTCGAGGCTGCCAGCATCTCTGCTTGGCCCATACATTCCCAGGACAGTCCCTGACACTTAGCGATGACAATCCAAATGAAGGGGTGGTAGAACAGAGTCATAGAAGATAAACACGATTTAGGGACAAGGAGGAGAGTGGCATGAGTGATGACAAACCCCGAAAAAATCAGAGCTGTGCATGTGTGCTCTGGAGAGGGCGACATGTTGACAGTCCCTGAGCAGAGCCTGTGCGTTGGCCAGTGTGACTGGCCTGGGAGGTCAGTGCTGCAGAAAGCAAGGTGAATGGTTGAGAAAACAATTTGTTGTTTTGCCTTTTTTTTTTTTTAAAAAAAGAGCAAACTGTTTTTAAAATTCTCGAACATTCCACAATATAGAGTCAATTTGAATTTCCTCAAAAGGAACCATGGTGTGTGTATTAAGAACCCATTTTGCCAGAAAGGTTTTTTTTCCCCAGAAATGACCTGTTAAGCCCCTGCAACCTTACATAACATGAGAGGATGCATTTAGAACAGCTGGTCAGAATTATAGATGACTAAGAGCCCTGTGATGTCTCTGGAAAACCTCATTCGCCATGCCTAACTGCGATTGCCGACTCTTTGATCTGAGTGTGAGCCTTGGGGTAAATGCTGCCTGGTGTAGCTGGAAGTCTATGCAGGTCTTGCTCAATCTCTTCGAATGGAAGCCCCTTCCCCTGAGTTTAGAGGAACCTGTCCATACCGTTCACCTGCTGCTGGAGCCGTGAAGATCTGACCCCAGACCGCTGACATCGTCACTGTCTCTGCCTCTTCTGTAGCTTTCCACTGCTCACCATGAGAACACCACATTAATCACTAGGAACTCAGGCCTTCGCTGGCAGACACCTAGTAATGATTAGTCTTTATGCAAAAGGGATTAAAAGAGGGAGCCTTATCTTGTAGAATATGGACTCTGCATTGAGAAAAGTTTTCTTTTTCTTTTTTTCTTTTTCTTTTTCCCTTTCTTTTTCTTTCTTTCTTTTTAAAACTCTCAGTTCTTGGCCTCCATACAAAGGCTGCTGATAAGGAATTCTTGTTGTTCGTGCTGGTGCTATGGTTTGAGTCTTCAGTATCTCCCCAAAGACCCATGTGGTTTTGGCATGGACCCCAGTTGTTACCATAGAAAAGTGGATGAATCTTTAGGAGGTGGGGTCCTAGTGGGGGGGGGGTTGTTAGGTCAGTCCTGGAAGGGGATATTGGAGTGCCCCTGAAGGGGTTATTGGGGTACCGGGTTCTTCCTTTTTCTCTTTAGCTCATAGCTGCTGTGGGGTGAGCAGTTTCCTCTGACACTGCACCTGTTGTGATGTCCTGCTCTGTCACAGGGCCCAAAGCAACACTGCCAGCTGCTAACAAACTGAAACCCCCAACAATAAACTGCTCACCTTTTAAAGTTGCTTTATCTCTGGATTCCAAAACAGAAAGCTGACTAACACAGACGGGGACTGCAGCTGTGCAGGGACAGACTCACAAGTGGACTGATTACAGTCTCTTTCAAACAAACAAGCCAAAAAAAAAAATAGATAAAACTCCAGGATGATGAATGTTATGAGAGCGGATTAATAAACAGCACAGCCCATCTCTGACCAGTTACTAGCATTCTTACAAAACAAAATGGTCTTTTCTAGCATGACATGAATTAACCTGCAAATGTGCTGCTTTTGGTTCTAACCACCCAAGTCATACCTGGTGGCCCATGGCCCAGAATGTCAGCATCAGAATGGGAGCCTGGAAGAAATGCAGAACTTCTGGACACCATGTCCACTCTGCTAGACTCTGCACTGTAACCAGATCCCCAAGTGACCAGTACAATCACACGACACTGAGATGACCTGGCTTAGACATCATTTGCTTGAAGTTCTATGGAGGAGCAGGCACACTTTGGAGCTCCACAGTTTTGCATGGTGTGGTGTGTGAGCATCCACCATGGGGCATGATCTAACTAGGACTGAATCAGGAAGGGACAGTTGCACTTTAGCATGGAGATGCTAGGGTAAGGTGGCAGAGAGCACTGTGGGACCACGAAACAGGAAACTGCATCTGGAGCCCAAACATTCACCAGGGCCCCTTTGGTCCGAATTAAAAAATGACTAGATACACTGGAAAAAGCAGAAATTTGAAAGGAATCCAAGGAGAGTGGTTTTTCCTAGCTCTTCATCCTCAGAAAGGGTCTGAACTATAAACACAATGTTTAGAAGAGGAGGGGTGGAGAGGAGGAAGACGATGGGGCGGGAAGGTAAGGAAGAGGAGGGGGAGGATGGGACAGGAAGGTGGGGAGTTAAGCACAGTGCAGTCAGGGAGAATCTTGCACACTGTGCACATTCTACTCTGGAAGCACTGAGGTGCCCTTGAGAATGGGAAAGGGATGCGGTTAGACTTGTTTTGAGGTTGGGGCTGCCTGCTGCAGAAATAGGGAATTGTAGAGGGAGAGCACTAGCCACAGGATTATCAGTTACTCAGGTAAGAACATATAATGACTATGTAATAAATCCTATTGGTAGAAATCTGTATAATTATTATCAAGATGAAGTTATAATTTCTTAAATAGTACAAAATTTACTTTGATTTCAAATTTAAGGTTTTCATTGGTACGAGCTTCTTATTGATATAAAAGGGAGATGAATATTGATACTCTCATGGGCATTGTGCCTGTATAACACATTTAGGAATACAAGGCTTAGACCCAGTCCTTCTTTAACTTTTTTAACTGATTTGAGACAGTTAGCCTGTGAGTTAAGGGACTAGAGCAAATTCATGGCTTTGAGTTTATTGTTAGGGTGTTTTCTATATTTTATTTAGAAATAGCTGAGAGGAGTTAACAGACAACAGTCCAGATTACCTTACATGGATAGTTGGTTTTCAAAATGTCAGAAGTCCATAGAATTGATGTTACAAACATCTCTGTATTAATGTTCATTTTGATTAGAGACCTGTCTGCTCCTGACAGCTTCCTGCCTTGGATTCTAAGAAGAAATTGAGCATCTTTGGAGTTACTCCAGCTGTGGAGAGACAGCCACTAGGCAAGAATTGCCTCTTTCCATCTACAGACAAATTACTGTCCAGAAAAGGACACACTTGCAGAATAGTCGACTGATTATATCTGCCAATACAGAGTAATCAGCCCTTAATAATTCTGTATCACTAGGTCTGTCAGATGATCCTGGGCCAGAAGGCTGAAGATTGGATGCTCCAACATTCTGTAGTATAGGGACTGTCCAGGTGTTCAGCAGTCTCTATAAATTGGCTAAGTTTTAGAAGCTATGCTTTGTGCTTCCCATAATTTCAGTTAATTCAGTCATTCTGGATTTCTGACGGGGTTGAAAACCTATAGTCTCATATCCAATCCTGGCTATTCACTTTGAGAGAAAAGATCTAAGTGGATGGTTTTCATCTGACATTCATTCTAAAGCCAAGTAAAAAGCCAGGTTCAAAACTAAGTGTTTTAGTTAGAAGAGATGACAGAGGTTCTGAACATACAAGGGACATGTGTAAATGGTAAAATTAGGGGGATACATTCATCAATTGGTTTGGACAGAAGAAGACAAGCTGCATCAGATTGTCATAGAGAGCTTGGGCCCACACAGGTTGCAACCCTCCCACCAGAAGGTCTAGATGTGGTCTGCATAGCCCTGTTTGTGACAAGTTTGAAGAGGATGCTGATGTGGCTGGTCCCTGGCTTGGCCTTGGAAAAGCATTTCATTAGTAGCTAAATGGCTCTCTCTTTTCATAGCTTACTAGAAGCCTAAGCCTTCGAGGGGTTCTTCAAACCATGGGCAGCTGAACCTCATCTTAGGGCGCAGCTTGACCATGGGCGTTTTTAACACTCCCATTGATCCTAACGTGCAGTTAAGCACGAGAAGAATCCAATTTACTATATTAGGGTTTCAGGCAAAGGAGAGATTTTTATGTTTCTTAAGCTTATTAGAATTGTTTCTTAATATTCTCGCTCTAAGTCCTTCACTTATGTGTATGAATACATGGTAATGTATTAGCGTAATATACACTGGTTATCATCTAAAAGGACAGATACTAAAAAGAGGAAATGAACACCATTTCTATACAAGGGGGAAAAGAAAAAGAAAATGAAAACAAACCCCCCAGGTTTGCTGAGTTTCCACTATGTACAAGATATTGTAATAAGTATATAATTATTACAATACAATTATTACTATACTATTTATTTATTTATTTATTTATTTATTTATTCTGTATGTTAGTATACATGTGTGTACATGAATATGCTCCTTTGTGGATTCATAGGCATCCATGTACCGGGCTTGATTGTGGAGGTCAGAAGACCTCTAAGAAGTGGGTCTTTTCACTCTGTGAGTCCTGAGGGTAGAACTCAGGTCATCTCCCACTGAGCCATCTCACCAGCCTGTACACCATTTTACTTAATGCCAACCAACAAGCATAAGATGCCACTCTCTCCATAAACGACAGATCCAGGACTCAGAAAGAGAAGGTCTCCCAGTGCCCAGTTAAGAGGGATTTAGATCTGGATTTGACTGACTCTTTCAAAGATTGTGGTTTTTTTCCCCACACACAGAGAAACATCTACAGAATTGGGCTCTCCCTGTCTCGAGGGAATCACCATGCCACTCATGAAGTTGGGATAAAGGCTTGGCATAGCTTGTGGAATGATTGGATGAAGTACCCAGCACAGTGCCTGGCATATGAAAGATTCTCAAACAATACCAGCTTTTATTGTCGACCTCTTCCTTATTATTATCAGTAAACTGATGGGTTTACACTAATTCCCCTAAAATTCCTTTCATTTGTACACACTGCCACTAGAAATTTGCTGCTTTCTTCAGCATCTGCAGCTACTTTCTGAGATTCTCCAAGCAGAGGGTTTGCCTTATTTTGGTCCTCACTTAAAAATCGGCTGCTCTTTCTGAACTCACACCCTGCCCCACACCTGCCAACCAGGCTTGTTCCTCAGCATCCACTGCAGACACTGAGCTGTGTCTCTGCCCTGTCACATCCCATGTGGTGTTTGCTGTGCTCTGCAATGTCTGCAGAGTCCATGTGAGAGTCCTTCTGCCGGGCCAGTGGGATTGCTGTCCGGTGAACACACTTTCTGTGATAAATGGCTCACTCTCAACTTTCAGTAGTAATGATCTTTCTCTGTTGTCTGATGCCCTAGAAGGCTTTAACGATGTGTTCAAAGTGCAATCTGGAATCACCAAAAGAGTAAGATTTGTTCTGCGAGCTGCTGGTTATCTGATGCTGGGTATGTGGCTTGACTTACCGGAACCTCCATTTTTCTCATCTGTGAAATTGGTTTTGTGAGACTTGGCTTGTGGAAAGCGCTTTCTCCAATGTCTGGCTTGGTACAGTGCCCCAGCAGAAGCTGGGAGCCAGCCTTAATGACTCTCTTTGTGACACTAGTGATAGATAACCTTCACGGCTGGCCAAGGAATGGGTGTGAAGAGCTTCAGAGAGGGCTGATGGTGTGATACTTTTGTCATTAGCAGAGCTGAGTGGCACATTTTACTTGAGCATTGGTTAATTTGTTTTTACCTTTATTTTTTTTTTTGAGAATTTCTTATATGAGTACTACATGTACATCATTTTCACCCTCCTCTCCCTCCAACTCTTTCCACCTCCTCCCTTTCAAATTCAAGACCTCTTCTTCAGCTACCATTACATGCATGTACATATGTGTGCATGAACACAGCCTGCTGGTTCATTCAGTGTTGTTCACGAGTGTTGTTTGGTGCTGACCTCTGGGGATTGGATATTGATGAGGAGTATGTTCCTAGAGACAATGATGTTCCATCCATGATGTTCCATCTTGAAGGTGCCTCCCAGCACTGGGCAGGTGGTTCAGAGTCTTCCAAACATCAGAGTGACATTCACTGTCTGCTATTGTCACCTGGGGGGAAGATGCTTTCTGATCACCTGAAGACTCATATTCTGTCTGTCTGTCTGTCTGTCTGTCTGTCTGTCTGTTTCTCCTTTTCTTTCTCCCTCTCCTCCTTCTCCCCTCTCTTCTCCTTCTCTCTCCTCCCCTCCCTTTCTCCCTTTCTTCCTTCTTTGGATAGGTATATGTCTACATGATCCATATTCATGTTTGTATGTGTAGTAACACACATGTGTACAGGTGTGTATGCACATGTGTGTGCATACCTGTGGTAGCCTGAAGCTGATGCCGTGTCCCTTCCATGATCACTGTCCACTTTGTGCATTGCAGCAGATTGTCTTGCTGAGCCCAGTGCTTTATCTGGCTGGCCTAGCTTGTTAGCTTGCTCTGGGATCCTGCCTCCTGGGTGCTGCGATTACAGGCAGCTGACATACCTGCCTGACTTTTATGTGGATTCTGGGGGTCTAGACTTAGGTCCTCACACTTGCTGTGCTGACTAAGCCGTATCCCCGGTCCCTGGTGACACTTTATTCCCAGTCCCACAGAACCACACATCTCAAACATTTTCTTTTATCTTCTGGGTCCTGGGGATTGAAGTTAGGGCCTCCTGCATGACAGGCAGGGCTCTACTACTGAGTTACATCTCAACTCTCAAGGATTTGTCATTTCTTTTCCATGGTGTCTTTACATTCACTGAGTAAATTTAGTTCACAAAGGGAACCAAGATCTCACCAGGATCCGTCTTAGATTGACTGACGTGGAGAAACTCACTCTAAGTGTTGGAGAGAGGGAACTGAGTGTTGGCATTCACTACTCCATGCTTCCTGGCTGGTGACACAATGTGACCAGCTTCCCCTCCAACCCCCTGCCTCTCATGATGGACTGCATCCCCTAGCTGCAAGCCAAAATCAACCTCTTCTTTCTTAAATTGCTTCTTATCAACTATCTTGTCACAGCGGAGAGAAATAACTAGCACAGTCTTTCATTTTTTTTCCAATTTGGCAACCCATGTCCTTTAGTTTGGAAAAAAAATTTTCACTTCATTGCACAGATGTTTCTTGCAGATTGCAATATTCCCTCCTGATAGGGGTTGGGAGGTGAGGGGTTCAAGAGACAGGAAACTTAAAAAAAAATTTTTTTTATAAGATTTAAGATGCTCAGAAATTAACCAGTTCCAGATGATGAGAACAGGAGGTAGAGATTGTGTGTGTGTGTGTGTGTGTGTGTGTGTGTGTGTGTGTGTGTGTGTGTGCAGTTTAGGGCAAAAAGACCCCATCTAAGAGTGAACCAGCTCCTTTCTTGGCCAAAAGACAGGAATGTCCTTGGGCCTGCCAGCAGCATCTCCACAGCTGGAGGCAAGAGATGCCAGAGGCTCCTAAGCTAAACATGTCCCTTGTTCTGCCATGGCCAGAGTCTGGAGATACCAGAACAGGAGTCTGGATTGCTTTTATCTCTTCCATGTTCCCGGAAAGCCCACCCAGGATGTGACTGGAAGTGCCCAACACCTCCAAATGGAAACTGCACAGACCTGCTCACTCTTGCTTTCTACCCCCGACTAACTTAACTCCAGGGCAGTGAGACTCGGTGGTGTCCACCCTTCTGCTGTACAGTAGTTCTGTTTTCCTAACCTCTCAAGCTCCCTATAATAAAACATTTCTTTCTTTTTCTCCCTATTTATTTATGTATTTTACATTCCAGTCACAGCTCCCCTCCTCTCCTCTCAGTCCCACCCTCACAAGTCCCTCCCCCATTATCTCCTTACCCTTGGGTACCAACCTGCCCTGGGACATCAAGTTGCAGCAGGACTAAGCCTGTCCTCTCCCGCTGAGGCTCAACCAGGCTGTCCAGTTAGGGGAAGAGGATTCAATGGCAGGCAGCAGAGTAAGAGTAAGTCCCCACTCCAATTGTTAGAGGACCCCTAGTTCTCTTAACATAAGCACAACAGAGTGAAGTTCTGTCCGTCTCAAAGACAGCCTCGTTCTTTTAGAGGAGCGATCTATAAGGAGAAGATAATCACTGAGGGGAAAGCTGGGCTCCAGCAAGGCAGTTTCTGTGAGTCCTCACCCGTCTGGGGTGAGGCTTTTCAGTGTTCTAACTGGCTTTGAGTCACCTATAAGTGACCCCCCAAAACTCATTGTTGGAACTGGCTGGAACTATTTCATTACTCTATTGTTTCCACTAGAAAAAAGAGCAAGAGCTATTTCTTTGATATTTTTCTCTTCTCCACTAAGGAAGGTGCTGTCTGCCAAACTGATCCTCCTAAGCTTCTGTCTGTCCTTGGTCTCTTAGCCTCTCCTCTTTCTGTTTCCTTTCCCAGTGATTAATCTGACTTTACTTATATATTCATTTTTGTCTTGTTCTGTTGCTTATTCTGTTGGTTTAAGGCTTTCTCATACAGGGACATTTATTCCAAAGTTCCTGATTCATGACTGTCTGTGTTTAGAATTGGGGGCAAAATGTCTCATGGGGAAACTGAGCCAAGGAGCAGGGAGGAAAATGGCTGACAGGAGGAAAGAGAGGAGGAGCAGGGAGCTTCAAGGAGAGGAAGGGAAACTGAGAGCCTAACCAGCCTGCCTGCAGGCAAGACTCCCCACTCCCACCCCATTGTTTCCCACCTCAACCACATCTTTCAGGGTGCCCGCTGCTATAAATACCAGGATTTCTAAAGGTTTTGAAGAAGACTGATTTATATCACCCCTCTCCCTCCTCCCTATCTATCTATCTATCTATCTATCTATCTATCTATCCATCTATCTATAGTGATACACACACACACACACACACACACACACACACACACACACATATATATAATCTCCAACCTAGGGAATGGTGCCACCCACAGTAGATGGGTCTTCTTATTTCAATTAAACTTAATCAAGATAATCTCCCAAGAGACTAACTTAACCTATAGAATCCCTCACAGGTAAAGATGTCAAGGCAGCAAGAACTTGAAGCAGGTGATCATACTATGCCCACAGTCAGGAAGAGAATGATGGATGCTTGAGACTATATATATATAGATATATATATCAGACACCCACAGTGTGCAGTTTTCTTCATTCTGCTAAGAAAATCACCACTCCAAGAAATTTCTTCCTTGCTGGTTCTCATTCCTGGATATGTTGTCTTTGTATGAACGAATGTTTTTCATCATTTAAAAGTACTTCAAGAAGAGCTAGCTGTGAGTGATTATATGCCCTACTGAAGCAGATACTTCTTTCGTTATTAAACCTACAACTTAAAACAAAATTCTGTTATAACATTTTATTTAGCCAGACCCCCTTCATACTTACTTTTCCTTTGCTGTGATAGAACACTCTGGCAAAGGCAACTTAAGAAATAAAGGGTTTAGGTTGACTCACTGTTCAAGGTACAGACCAGCGGGGTAAAGATGTCAAGGCAGCAAGAACTTGAAGGAACTGATCATACTATGCCCACAGTCAGGAAGAGAACGATGGATGCTTGTGCTCAGCTCACTTTCTCCTTTTTATATAGGCTGAAGTCCCAGCCTAGGGAATGGTGCCACCCACAGTGGATGGGTCTTCTTATTTCAATTAAACTTAATCAAGATAATCTCCCAAGAGACTAACCTAACCTATAGAATCCCTCACAGGTGGGCCCCAAGGCTTGTTCTTAGGTACTGTCAAATTAAAAATTGACACTAATCATCATATTCATGGTGTATGACATATCTCTTAACTTATTCCTATATCTGACTAAAAATCCTTTCACCGGCATCTCCAAGGTTACACTGTCTATTAACTTTCTGCTTTTAAAGGATGTTTATTTTTATTTATATGTCTGTCTGTCTGTGTATGTAACAGTCACTTTTATTCTCCTGATGTAATTGTTATCTCCAAGGCTGACTGCCTCCATCTGCTAACCTAGGCCTAGTCTTGGAAGCTTCTAGCCTCTGTACAATCTTATCTAAGCCTAGAATCTTTTCATCCCCTAAGACTTACTGCTGAATAAGCTCACTGATTTCTAGTTCTTTCTGAACTCTTAGTGGCTGATTCAGTTCAGCTGTTCTGGCTCATACTCCTCTCCAAGCTGACTGGTTCAATCTGGCTTCTCTCTTGGCCTCTGACTTTTTGCTCTCTTTGGCCTAAAAATAACTCTAGCAATCTGTTCTAATCTTCTGGCTTTTTCCCATTCTCTGGCTTGTTCTGTCTTCACCTGTATCATCTTATTCTCTCTTCAACCTGGGATGTAAAATTATCCCAGTAAAACTGCCTTTTTCCTGTTCTCCTTTAAGTAGTTTCTGTTTCTTCTTCCTTCTCATGAGAGTTGGGCATATCCTAACTTATCATATCTTTCTTTGATTTGTCACTTTTTCTGCCACTCATCACTTTCAAACATGGGTGCTTCCTTCTACAAATTAACTTTACTCTCATTGTTTGGAATTAAATGTATGTACTAAGGGTGTGTTTGTATTCCAGCCAGAGGGATTAAAAGTGTGTGTTTAAGGGCTGAGCTACACCACTACTAGAAACAGGTGGTTTTCTCCCCCATATTCTTGGGATTCACAGTGTGATCAAATATCATGCAACATGCGCACCTGTGCACTAGTGCCCAAAGAGTCCAGAAGAGGGTGTTAGATCCCCTGAGGTAGTTGTGAGCCATCCAACATGAGTACTGGGAATCCCATTTCTGTGAGAGTAGGATGTGCTGTCAACTTCTGACCTGTCTCTTCAGTCCCACTTCCTCTCTGGTTTTTTTTTTTTTTTTTTTTTTTTATGAGTTTGACATTTTAGATCCCATATATAAGTGAGGATGGCCATTTGTCTCTGTGTGTCTGGCTTTATGTAGCATCTTTCAGGCTCATGAATGTTGTTGTAAACAGTAGGAGGTCCTTTTTACAGGCTAAATTGTATTTGTTAGTGTGTATAAGCATATGCCGTATTTTTAAACTCACCCATCCACTAATGGACACTTAGGTTGATTTTATATCTTGACCATTATGAGGAGAACTGCATTGAACATAGGAATGTAGATGTCTTATCAGCATACTGGTTTCATACCATTTGGCTATACACCCAAGGTGGAATTATTGGATCATAGAGTATCTGTTCTTCTAACTTTTTGAGAAACCCCTATGCTATTTGTTTTTCTCTGGGATAAGGAACTGGTTGCCTTTTTCTCTTTAAACAGACAGAAACGGTGTTGTTGCTGGTGCACAGTGGCTCATGCTGTCTGCTTTGGTGATTATCTAGCATGAACTGGATAAGAAGTAGAAAGTCACAATTAGCTTCGACCCGTGGCCCCTCATGTTTCCCACTGTGTAGAATACAAGATGGAGGGTGATTGGTTAGCTAATTCATCACGCTAGTTCAGTTTCAGAAAGTCTCCATTGGAGGACTATTCTGGACAACTAACAACTGCTTCACTACAGAGGAAAAACAACTGGGGTGTCCACAAGAATGGCACCCTCTCTCCTCTCCTAGGCAAAAATAACTTCTTTACAACAGCAGGAGGACTGGAAATGAGCCTTTGCCATGGTGTCCAAAGACAGTTTATCTCTTTGAAATCTAAACTAGAAAGTCCCTCGGGAAAAAGAAAACAGGAAATCAGAGCCAGAATTCTGAGAGATAGGGACAAATTATTCATGGCTCAAGAAAAGAATTCCCAGAAAATGTGTGAATAATTGCATTTGAAATGCTAACCAGTGTTTTTGCATTCCCATGTGTAGATCCGGCTGCCTGGTGTCTGCTTGCAGTGGGCACTGCCTGATAAAATGTTATTTCTCCAGTAGCCTAGGAACAATTTTTCCTGAAAAGCAGAGAATTCATTTAAAGGCACGTTTGGGAACATTTTCACTATTCTTTCCTGATAGATGAACTTACATAGTCTTTTTGAAATAATATTATCCTTTATAAAAATACTGTGTCTATTATAGAGAACTCACCTTTTCTCTCTCCCTAATTCTCTCTCTCTCTCTCTCTCTCTCTCTCTCTCTCTCTCTCTCTCCCTCTCTCCCTCTCTCTTTCTCTCTGTGCTGAGATGACAAATTCATAATCCCCGTGTTAGGCAGCATCACTGAGACTTTGAGAAGAGCTATGGAGCATTTGAAGTTCTGAGTCATGTTGAATCCTCCCGGAAGGGGTCATTTTATTTAGATCTTCGCCCTGTTAGATGGGATCCTCCTGCCTCACATCGCAGTGAGGACACTGCTTTACTCAAATGCTACTGCTTTAAAAGGTAATTGCATCTAAAACTACCTTCATGGAAACAAGGGAAGGAAGTGAGCTTCCTTGCAGGAAAGATGCTCAAGCCAGGACTGGCTGTCTAGTGTTAAGGGCTCTCCTAAAGGAGTCCTAAAATTGGCCTATATTAGCCCAGAAAACCCAGAGATACTCTTATTTTGTCCTGTTCACTAACACTTGCTTTCTGTTATTTTCAGATGATATGATTATTTACATAGAAAACTGCTAGCTTTATTTTGTTTCTGTCAGCTTGACACAAACTAGGATCATTTGGGAAGAGAGCACCTTAATTGAGAAAATGCTATCATTGGATTGCCCTGTGGACAAGTCTGTGGGGCATTTTCTGGATTGATATATGATGTGGGAGAGCCTCGCTCTCTGGGGGGAGGTGCTATCCTCAGGCAGGCAGTCCTGGGGTATATAAGAAAGAAGGCTGGGCATGCTATGAGCAGCAAGCCAGTAAGCAACCTTCCCTCATGGCCTCTGCATCAGCTCTTGTCTCCAGGCTCCAGCCTTGAGTTCTTGCCCCAATTTCCCTCAGTGATGGACAGTGGCATGTAAGTGTAAGCTGAAATAGATTTACGCACAACAGTTGCTTTTGGTAATGATGTTTATCACAGAGGTGGAGAGCAAGCTAGGATGAGTATTCGAGGTCAGAGTAATGGATTCTGACTGTAGCTGGGAAAAGCTGCTCAGCCATGTAGTTGGTTATACAGGCATAAAAAAAACCAAAACTACAGCCTTTGATGTAGTGATAACCATATTCATACAGCAGCGTGAAACACGTAGGTGTAAGCATAAGAAGAGATGGAGAGAAGCCACAGAATTCCACAGAATAGTGTGAAAGTTGTCCTTTCTCCTGAGAGCGGCATGTAATTGAACGTGTTGAGCAGGGTGGGAGTAGAGTTTGAGGATTTCCATAAACATCACCTGATGATGAAGTTACTGTTGACTGGCAGGTGAACTGAGTTCAATTCCCGGTGTTGTGGGGTTGGGAGGTGGGTGAGGCTATCAGAGACTGCCACATAGACGGTTTTAAAGCCAAATTGAAAGTCTTTATTGCTGCCCAAGGAAGTTGCCCAAATCACACAGCAGCAATCCTTATGGTTTCTTAGTCTTTTATGCACAAACCCCACATCCTGGTTGACACACTTCAGTTAGCAAGAACAATTAGCAAGAAGCTGAGCTGCAGAAGCCAAGAAGCAAGGGTAGTCCATGGACCAGGTCTTTGATGGATTAGATCTTTGTTCCCAGTTTGGTGGGTTTTTTGGACCTATGTGTTGGGTTTTAAGGTCAGAATGGTGCCTCTAACATGAAGCCAGTTGTGCTAAGGTCTGGGGGCCTGTTACACCAGGATCCACATGGTGTAAGGAGAGACCTGACTCTTTAAAAATTATTTCCTGCCCTCCATAGGTGTGCTGGGAACAAGCATGTCAATGTTCTCTCTCTCTCTCTCTCTCTCTCTCTCTCTCTCTCTCTCTCTCTCTCTCTCTCTCTCTCTCACACACACACACACACACACACACACACACACACTAAACTGTGGAACAAGCATGCCAATGTTCTCTCTCTCTCTCTGCCTCTCTCTCTCTCTCTCTCTCTCTCTCTCTCTCTCTCTCTCAGACACACACACACACACTAAATTGTGGAACAAGCATGCCAATGTGCCCTCTCCCTCTTTCTCACACATTTACAGAAGTTTCTCGTGGACATCTCTGCTTCTTTTAATTGACAAAAGTCAAGGTCCCACCCCATTTCTAGTTTTTTTTTTTTTATTGCTTGTTAGTTCTTTGATGGATTGTAATTCATATATGTAATTCATATATTTTACTGGTTCTTTTCCTTGTCTCTCACTGAAATGATTTTAATACTGATCTGAGGTGCCGTCACTGATCAGTCTCAAGACTCTCGCCAGGTTACGAGGTAGTTTAAAGCCCAGTCCCCTAAAAATCTCTAAACACTCATTGTGAAATGAGATGGAGAGCTCATTACTTCAAACCTGGGCTCAGTGAGGTCTTGATCAGTAAATTATGGCGGGTGTAAAATTGGGTTTTCTAGACCCAGACTTCAAAAAGCTGTCAGCTTCTTTATCTCTTGGGATATTTCTTCTTTGAATTGATCATGGTGCCAAGAAGAAGCTGAGAAGCACTTGATGCAAGGCCAGAATGGAAAGACACGGGACTTCCTGCCATGGGCTCAGAGACAGGAGGCTTCCTGACATGGGCCCTCTCAGAGCTCCCAGCTGTCAGTTAAGCCATGTGTGGGATTGTTGTGACGCAGGTCCTGCAACTCTCCTGATGCAATGGGGTCAGAGGTTGATTGGCCCTACAGAGTCCTTCCCAGGTTAAAATTTTATGAGTGAAATAAGTGATTACGGTATTCCCAAGCCTTCCCGTTCCAGAGTGTTTTATTCCATAGCCATAGATAATAAATACACAGCGACACAGTAGAGGATTTCCTTCTTGCTTACACACTCATGTTTGTTGCTGCACTATTCATGGTAGAAATGGATTCAACCTCAATCTCCATGAACATGTGGGTGCATAAGGAAAACGTGGTTTAGAAACACGGAGGAACTTCAATCCTCTATTAGAGAAAATGAAGTCATAGCATCTGCGAGAAAGGAATGGAGCTAGAAATATTTGTGTTCCATGAAGCATCCTGGGTTTAGAGCAGGGTTGGTAGGAGGACAGTAGGAACAGAATGTGTGTGGCGTGAAGGGAGCTATTGGGGGAGAAGGGAAGTGGGGGCAGAAACACTAGAGGGGCAGACAGAAGATGATTGATGAAATCAAACTATGGATGAAAATGTCATAACGAACCTGTTGCTTTGTGTGCCGATTTAAACAACAACAACCACAACAACTAATTAAGAAGCAAAGTTATAGTTCAGTACTGATGCAATGGCTAGGGGGACATACTTCCAAATGGTTGTTAGAGGTGTGAAGCGGGAGGATTCTCCCTTTCCCGATGCTGCCCATCTCTTATGGAGAAAGCCACTCTGTGCAGAAAGAGCAAGGGCGGTGTGCAAACATCTTCTCAAGCTCTTGGGTTGGGAAGAACGCATGCTCTTTGTATTTCTATTGACTTTAGCCATCATTCATGTGTGCAGTCATGGGAAGGAGCCCGAGCACCGTGATTCCTAGTTTCCCAGAAAGACCTCACTCTGGAAAGTGCAGCGCAGATCATGTGTGGAACAGCTATAAGGCACACGTCAAAGAAATAATGGGTCCTTGTTTTTAGAATATGGCTGATAGTTGTCTATTATGTCATGCTTAGATATGTGCATATATTGCATGGTGTTTAAGCTGTGTGAGACATGTCCACCTACTCACATGCCTCGCATAGCACGCCTTCATGGTGAAAACACATAGCTCTTTGGGATCTACAATATAAATTGATCACTAGTCACTGAGGTTACTTTCCTCATTGCTGCCACAAAATCCTCGATGAGGGCAGCCCCAGGAAGGAAAAGAGTGGAGTGAGATTGCATGGAGTTAGAGGCTCTGGTCACAAGGCAGCATGGGGAGCTTGAACAGTGGCTCACACTGCATCCTAAGTCAGAGAGCAGAGCTGAGCCAACACGCATGCTCCGTTCACTCTCTCCTTCTCAGTCTAAGACTCCAGGCCAAGAATGGTGCCATATATGCCTAAGATGGATCTTCCCACATCAACCCAACCTAGAAACTCCCTGATGAGTTCCAAGAGTTGTCTCCTAGAAGACTTGAGACTTGTCAAGCTAACATACTCACTATTACACCATCCTACGACAGGTCATAACAGAGTCTCCAATACAGGGTTATGTGTTTATAAATCAGTTAAAATAATTTTTAAAACAACAAAACATATGTCAGACTTGGCAAACATAGTACAAGCATATGATTGTAAGACATTTCTATTTATTTGTGTGTTTTCAAGTTGAAATAATATTTTAAATATATTAGTTTTACATAAAATATTTGATCAAAATTAGAAAAGGGATGGCTAAATATTTACCTTTCTAGGGCATGAGTTTGATAATGGTAAATTAAATAATTTCCCATTAGAAAATTTACTATAGAGAACTTAAAAGGAGGCTTCCCAGATGGCAAGTCACGTGTAAAAAGCACAGAAGAGCCTTGCTCTGCCACAAACTCTGGTGACTGTTCTTGCCTCCTCCAGACCTCATTACTTAAAGCGGAAAAGAAAAGAGTTAGACTAGATAAATTTGAAGTTTATTAAAAAATATCATCTATGAGTTTGGACACAAGTAGAGAGAATGTTCCAGTATCGGAAAAATGAATATTATACCACGTGGTGCACCACCGATGGCCAAGTAATAGTCTCCTTGGTGGAGGAGTACTTTCCATAAGACATCAGTGGGAACTGTGGGCTCTCCCACTGTCCCATAGGGCTCCCTGTTGTATAGGATTCTCCTTTGAGCTAAACTCAGTTGAACCTGCTAGCCAGAGGTCATCATAGCTGGGTTTTCCTTTTTTGGAAGGAGAGAGAGGGGAGGCTCCTGGGACTCTCACCTGAGTATCCAGATGACCCTCCCAACCAGTTGTATGCAATTCTGTCCCAGGGCTCCCAGTATGTGGGTGACAAGTCACACCTCTGAATGAGTTCAAAGCTTTTAGAGAGCAGGGTGAAGGAAGAATTCTGTATCTAGTACTAATAAGTTCAACAGAAAAAAAGCCATAGAATGAAACTAGCATTCTTGATAGAATGAGTTTGGTGGGGCTAATTTTATTTGGGAGAGGGGGCATGCACATTATTTACAAGGGTTTTCCTGAAATAAAGCCTAAGATGTACACACACACACACACACACACACACACAGTCAATAATCTTCCTTACAGAAAATGGCTGATCGGAAAAATGACCACTATAATAAAATACACATGTCAGTACTATAATAATAATCACTGAAAATTTCAATGTCTTAATTATCTTCCTTAACTCACTCCAGTCTATTATAGACTATTCTAGTGAAGCTGATAGAAGGGCAGGGATCCAGCTCCATGGTAGAGCACCTGGCTAGCACCCACAGGTACAGACCCTCCCCACCAAAAGACTCTAATGGTTCTCAAACCTGTGGGTCATGACTCCCTGGGGAGTCAAATGACCCTTTCATAGGGGTCTACATATGAGATGTTTATATTACAATTCATAACTGTAGTAAAATTGCAGTTATGAAGTAGAAATGAAAATCATTTTATGGTTGGGGGTCACCACAACATGAGGTGCTGTATTAAAGTGTCCTTAGGAAGGTTGAGAACGGCTGCTCTAGTTAAGTTGTTATTAAGTGGGTGAATCACATTCTTTGGAAATCTCAACTGACTTGTGATTACTTTGAACAATAAAGATTTGCTGTTTCCTTGGAAGCCTGGAATTTAGTTCGGGCTCGTTCAGATACCCCATCTTCTACAGCTGAGGAAATGATTAGAGGCTCCCTCTTTGGGGGCATGGCCTCCACCTCTGATTCAGTGGAATAGTCTTAACAGTTCTAATGAACCTTATCTGAGCTCTTTTGACTGTCTGCTCATCAAAACATGCTTCTCTCCAGATTCGATATTTTCCTTCTCATGCCTTGGGAATGACTGCAAAGTTGTGTGATTGGGGAAGTTAGGGGTGTGGCTTTCCACGCTGTTCATTGTATCCTAAAGCCTGTGTCATGGCTGCTGTCTTCTGGTTCCTTAAACACTTACACAGAAGATGCATGCCTCCAGGGGAGAGCAAGCTGCCCAGTAATCTCATATCTAAGTTGATATTTGGAAATTTCATTGTTCCTATGTGAAAGTATAGCCTCAAATTATGTGATCTCTGCACTTATGATAGAAACATAATATGCCTTAGTTTAAAATCATGAATATTTAGAAAGTGAGAGAAGAACAGCAAATTTGCTCCAAGTGGACCTGGAGAGGGCTGGATTCCCAGCACCCACTTGGTAGCTCACCACCATCTTCAACTCCCGTTCAGGATATATGGTGCCCCCTTCTGGCCTCTGCAGGTGCCAAGCATGCACTGGTGCATAGGCATCTATGCAAACATAAATGCTTAAGTTCACACATAAAAAAAGAAAAAGAATAAATAAAAATTGCTTTCTAGGAGTATCATGCATAGTACCAAGGGGTTTCCTTACAAACCCGTCAGAACTGCAGATTCATAAGCTCCAACTTGTTGATACTTTGCAGTACAATAAGGAGAATAAGTGATAAGAAGCTGTATAACATATGGTATCATTTATATGTGGGGTATGGGGGGGATGTCAGACTGGGAAGCAGAGTGGAATGGTGATCCTTGGGGCCTGAGGAAGGTGGGTGGGGTAAGACGAAGGTCAAAGGGTACAGAGAATTATAATAGGACTATGTTCTGAAGGTTCAGCATGTACTCGCATGGCAGCCACAGCTAGCGGTGCTATATTTTACAGATGAAATCTTATACATGGAAGAATGACCTTAAGCATTCTCACGCAGAGAGATACCTATCTGAAGTGATGCATGAGTTAGCTTGACCAGGTAACCATTTCATAATACATACACCAAATCACATATACTTCAACCAAATACAATTCTGTATGTCGATGACTCTCCAATTAAGCTGAAAGAAAAACAACCCTATTTAAAGGTGATAAAAATGAGGTAATTGTGGTGGCGCACGCCTTTAATTTCAGCACATGGGAGGAAGAGGCAGGTGGATCTCTGTGATTTTGAGGCCACGCTGGTCTGCACAGGTAGCCAGGGCAATGTAGCGAAAGCTTGTTTTTTTAAAAATGAGGTAAAAATTAAAATGGGGCATTAGGGTGGTCTCTAATCCAGCAAGCCTTTCGGAAGAGGAAACAGGGCCACAGGTGCAGAGGAAAGACCCGTGAACATGGAGGAAAAGGAACTCTGAATCAAGGAGCAAGGACCTCAGAGAGATGATCCTGAGTTAACTTCTAAAAGTCATTTTCTTCTGTTTCAGCACTAGGAAAACTTTGAAAAATGCAGTCTACAAGAGTAACCTGCCTCTTTGTGAAAAGAAAGTATGTACAGCTAAAGTGTTCCCGCTAGAGTTTAACCTTTCCTCTTAATTCTATGCTACTTCTGAGTCAGGGGGACTTGTTACTGTAAATTGGATAAGCAATCGAAATAGCAAATCCTTGAAGACTTATCCAGAAAAATGGCACTTGTCAGGTTAAGGTTAATCACATTCTAAACCAGCATTTGATATACTTTTCAATAATTCCTAATGAAACTAGGTATCGGCAAGTGTTGGTTTTTGTTTTAGCACAACTCTAACCAGCCCCACGCACATGACTCAACTTCTCTGACTGGCAGAGGGTTTCTTCTGCCATGCCAATTTCCCTTAAATATAGAAATAAGTACCTCACAAGGGTTGATAAATGTTAGCCCGCCATCATCATGAGCATCAGGGGACCAGTCCGGTCAACAACGCTGAATGGGACATAGTTTGGGACAGGCCCACACTCGGAAGAGGGGACAGTGGGCTAGGCTCAGCGCTTCCTTGCACACAACCTCAAGAAGAGTTTTTACATGCTGCATTCTGCTTGGTCTGGGTAATGCAAATCTCAATTGTGTCATAATTTCCCTTGCTGTTTTGCTGTTCCACAGTCTCAGGGGCTTGCCCAGGCACACAGACTGGAACATTATCTCCAGCAGATGTTGTCACTGTGCCCCCTCTCCTCCTCTCTCCATGCTGGATTCCATATCTGCTCCCAGGGCTGGCCACACTGATTGCCAAAGAGCTCAACCTTCTGAGCTCTCAGCCAATAGCACAGCAGGATTTGGCAGCGAAGTAGAACTGAGTCTATTTTGCAGTTTCCCAGCATTCCCCAGTGGGACTGAGCTCCATCTGTTCACTGTCCGGTGATCTCTTGATCACATATCCTGTATTGGCTGTCCTCTCTTTCCTATCTCGCTTCTCCTCTCCCCTAGAGGTATTGTCTGCGGGCACACAAATCCTTGTCTTGAGTTCTGTTTTCGGGTGGGAGTGAAGGGGAAATGAGACAGTCCCTGTGCCGAGCACAGGGAAGACAGCAAAGCTGTTCAGCTGAATTGTACAAAACAGAGACAGATTACAACTCTCTTTGGAAGTAAAATCCATCACTCACATACTATATGCTAGCCTGCTTTATTGTGTGTCTTACCTCCATATGCTTTCCGCTCCATTTCCCGAGTTTTCAGTCTTGGTTTCAAGTTAGTAGCCGTGTGACTCAGCCTGGATCTGTAAAGCTATCTCCTGCATGGAGGTAACTCATCCTTACATCTCTGTTAACTTCCTGGGCTTTCTAGTACTTTGTTATGACTCAGAAATCAAACCAAGGGAAGGTTTTGAGTCCCCCACCTCCCCCGGGCCAAATAATTAAGGAGAAAGTTGCTGTGAACTAAATAAATCTAGGGGTCAGCGGTCAGACTCACAAAGTCCAGTTGTCCCTCTCTCACTTGTCCTGGAGAGTTACAGAGTGGTTGATTACAGTGAGGTTCTGTTATGGAAGGTCTGCGAAATCCTACCCTCTCCTGGGTTCTGCTTGTTTTCTGTTCCTTTAAGCACCACCAAGTACTTGCCATTCAGTCCCAAGAAGGGAATTTAGAAATTTCCTATTGAATCCTAATTACCCCCCAATGGCCTATAAAAGCGAATTGACCTCTCATAAATCATACAAATGGAATAGCTTGCAGACTGAGGGAATTTGGCTCAGGGTCTCTAGCTTCTTGCTGGTTATGTGACTGAACAGGGAGACAGCCTTGGGGGTTCGAAGATGACTTGCTCCCAGTGACTCAGCATGGGCTCGAAGTAACTGTGTCTGTACTCTTGGTGAAAACTGGAAAGTGTAGTCTGAGGATTAGTTAAATTAAAGTTGGATTACTGCAAAGTTGGTGAAAGATCAGTATTCAACACACTCTACATAGTCACAGAGGGCCCCAAAGGAAAGGGAGTGACATCTAGTGATATCCATTCTCTTTTCCCAGCTGACCTCTCTAGCTCTCCTGTCCACAGTAAGAACTCGATTGTCTGTATTGGTTATTCTTATTGCTGTAACAAAGCATCTGACTTTTTTTATTTTTAACAGATGAGAAAGGGTTTGTTGTGGCTGACAGGGCAGACATGGTGGCGAGAGGGTGAGGTGGCTAGTCATACTGAATCCACCATCAAGGAAGCAGAGAGGAATGAAGGCTGGGCTTCTGCTTGCTTTCTTCTTTTGTATTTAGTCTGGACTACAGTCTGTTCAGGGTGGGTCTTCCCTCTTCAGTTAAACTTTTCTGGGAATGCTCTCTTGGACATAAACAGGCATTTCCAGGGTAAATCTTGTCAAGGTGAGAGGGAGTATGATGCCACCTCCATCTTAAAACAAGGGTTGGTGGCAGGTGGGAGTCAATCTCCTTTGGTGAATGGTCCAAAAGCTACCCAGCCTTGAGCTCACCACACTGCCTGAGCATCCCATGTATTGCCAATATGAGGCTGCCCTGGAACTCTCCCTGCTTCTCGACTACATGCTGTAAGACTCTTCCTACAAGCTGTCAGACAGTGGACTCTGGGCTAGGCTGTTTTCTGGTCTCTCCCTCACCAGCCACTTCTTCACCATTAGTTGTCATGTGCTGGAGTCTTAAGTTCTAAGCATTCTTAAGATGACCTGTATTTGACCTCCACCAACCTTCCTACTGGCTCTCTTTGCCTCATCCCTTAAATGGCAGGTATTTCCCAGAACTCTGTTTTCTATCTTTGTCTTACAGACACCTCATCAGCAGATGTCACACCATGTTGCTCTGTTCCAAACCTTTATTTCTCCTCACAACATACCTCCACTCATCCATCACCTGTCTGATTTCATGCCCCCTCATCTGCTTTCTCACTCTCCTGCCTTAGCCACATTGGCTTTGTCTTTTGGCAACAGTGCAGAGATGTTCCTGCTGCACGAAGGGTCTTTGCATAGACTGTTCTCGCTGCTGCAACTCTTTCCCTCCAGATGTCTCTGAGTATTACTTCCTGTGAGCTTCCTTCCTGTGAGTATTGAAAGCTCTCCAGAGGCAAGGGGCTCAGTCCCTAGCACCAGAAAAGAACAAACCAGTTATCTCCCTGCCTTCCAATAAGTTTCTACGAGTCCCTCTCCCAAGATCCCCAAGGGAGTGCTTTTCCTTACTTTGTTCCCTGGTGTGTATCATTAGGGGTGAGGACATTGCTTCCCACAGACTGGATCTCAGTGTACTTCTTCAATGAATGACTGGGTGTTGTTGAGCTGATGAATGCTCTTCCGCCACTTTATACACCTGTGACTTTAGTTACCCATTTCACAATGAACCCAAATCCATGTCTCCAGTTCAGAGCTCACACCCAGGCCTGGACCTACCCCTGGCCACCTGGCTACTCAGCCACACATCACCTGAACGGCTCCCAGACAGCTGAAACTACAGTATCCAAGATAGCATTCCTTCCTGCCACCTTCTTGCTCAGATATCTCCTCCTTCCGTGTTCATTGTCTCAGTGGATGGGATTGTCCATGCAGTCCCCCTGCTTCCTCTTACTTCACTGTGTATCGTGCCCCTCCTGGCATCAGTGGCTTCCATAATTGTCTCATTCTGTGTCACTGTCCTTCTGCTCTCTATCATTCTCCTTCAACGCCAGGTCAAATGCTTGTTTCAAGCATCCATTCCTTACCAGGAGACTGTGCCTTATTTCCCAGTGCACATCGCCCTTTATTAAACTGAGGAATAGCTAACATAGTCATCTCCAACACTGATTCTTAGGTCCCAAAGGCAGAATCTATGGCTGATTGTGGTTTTTATCTACCACATTGAATCCTAGGTATCTAGTATTCACCACATAGTAGATATTAAACAAACCAATAAATCCTAATAATCCAATAAGGTATCTGATTTATTATTTGAGCTTCAGACTTATTATGTAGCTCATGTATAGCAATTAGGAAGCCATGATATGCTTCTCTTCCTTCCACTTCCTAAATGCTGAGGCTATAGGCAAGTGCAATCAAGTCTGGCCTTGAATATATCATTTAAATTAATTGTGTGTGTGTGTGTGTGTTTGCTTCTGTTGGCCTATGTGCACACATGTGTATGAAAGTTTCATTACCTCAAATTGACAATGGACATGATAAGCAACAAAAGAAAACACTTAGGTAATTGACCCTCATCAAATTGAAAATATGCTCTTCTAAGGCCACTCGCATGAAAGTAAAAGAGCGTGTTGCGGGAGAGAGCGCTGATGGACCATTCAGGTAAAGGGGTGCAAATGATGGAGGAAGCCTCTAGAATGTGATAATACACAGCCAGCCTAATTAACCTAAGGGACCAAGTTAGGCTGGGGAGATGGCTCAGTGGTAAGAGTAATTATTACGCTTGTGGAGGACCAGGAGTCGGTTCTCAGCATTTACATGGTCATCCGCAACATCTGTAGCTCTGGTTTGGAGCATCTGACACCTTCTTCTGATCTCCATAGGCACCCAACACACACACACACACACACACACACACACACACACACACACACACACACACAGTACACATATATACATGCAGACAAAACACACAGGCAAAGCAAAAATAAATAAATAAATCCAGAAAGAAACTGAAATGGGCCAAATCTCTAAATAGCACATGAAAAGTTTCTCAGCACCACCAGAAAAAAAAAAATCTAAACTACACTTCAATGGCCATCATTAAAATGTCAGATGACAACCATGGGCGAGGATGTGACAAAATCAAAGCTTCCTTGTGCTGCTGGTGGGAATGATGTAGCCCCTTGGGAAAAGTCTAGCTGTTCCTGCAAAGTAAGAGCACAAAGGTCCCGTCTCAGACAGCCCAGTCATGGCCTCCTAGATATGTCCCCAAAAGTAAAGAAACCATATGCCCACACAAATCATGCACACAAAAAGCATGCTTACAGTAGCGTTCTTAATGAGAAAAAAATTGGGAATGTCCCAAGTGTCTATTGGTTGAAAGTGTTTAACAGCTCCACAGAAGATATTATTACCCACAAAAGGAATCAAGCACCAATACACACCACAACATGGATAAACCGGAAATACATACTGAGGGGAAGGTGCCAGCTACAGAGTCACATATGGTTTCTTTTCTTTCTTTTTTTTTTTTTCTTTTTCTGAAATACCTGGAATAGGCAAATCTTTAGAGGCAGCAAGCAGGTGGCTAGTAGCCAAGGGCTTGTGGGTATGAAAAATTGAGTACTGACAACCAGCAGGCAGGGGGCTTCTTTTGAGAAATGTCCTAGTCTTTCTAAAGTCACATGTATCTGAGGACATACTA
The DNA here is from genome assembly GCF_011762505.2 of Arvicanthis niloticus. Taxonomy (NCBI): domain Eukaryota; kingdom Metazoa; phylum Chordata; class Mammalia; order Rodentia; family Muridae; genus Arvicanthis; species Arvicanthis niloticus. Next base: position 26,032,921 of record NC_047678.1, on the reverse strand, counting down.
AAATAGTTGAAATGGGCAGATTTCATATGAAGTATAGCTTTAGAAGACCATTAAGAAGAATGTGTGTATGTATGTAAATGTGCAGATAGAGTATTACTATAAATGATTCCACTCTTCACAATGCTTGTCCTTTAGTAATTTTATATTTAATATACAGTATTTAATGGATAGACAGTTACTGGCTTATGATAGTTCAGCCTTGAATTTTCTTTTGACTTTATGATACGCAAAAGCTATATATATTTGATAGATACTTAATTTTAAAATTTAAATATAGGGTTTCCGCGCACCCCACCCCCCAGGGCTACCAGTACTCTCTTGCTATGCTAGGTAGTGGCACTGAGCCAAAGCTCACAGCTTAGATCATTAAGGGCAGCAGAGTGATTGATCAGCAAGATGGCTTACAAAGATGTTTGCCAGGGCTAAGGATGAATTGGCAGGGGTTGTGTGAGCTGAGAGGGAGAAATATTGGACCCTGGGAGACCCAAGAGAAAGTGACCTGGGTGGCTTGTGGATTTAAAGGGGGAGATCCAGCTGGGTTGAGGTCTGAAGACGGTTCTAAAGTCAGAATGGCTCCTCCCGGGTAAATAGTAGCTGGCTTTCCCCAGCTTTCATTTGTGAACTGCCTGGCTGGTTTTTGAGCCCTACACAGTCCATGGTGGAGCAGCTTGTCCTCCGTTGTGATTTATCTCTTGTTGGATGAGGCTGTCACAGATTTCAAAAGTGCACACATGGCACCCAGGCTTTCCCTTAAGTTACAGATGTTCCTGAAAAGGCTCCGGAAGTACAGCAGAGAAGCGACCCACTGGCTATTGGCCCATTGTATCCCCTGTCCAGAAATCATGGGTTGCACAATGGTGAAAACTTGGGGTCACTCATTTCTTTTACATAACTCAAGAGCCTCATTTCTTCCTGTTGTTCTGATCTAAAATGGGGAAAGGGAGACCCGTTCTTTGAATGCTGGTCTCAGTTTGACACAGGTGTGCAACCAGTTTAGACATCCTAGGGCCCAAAGCATAAGGATGCTTCAAACAGAATGTCAAAGAAGTTCACAAGCCTTCCATGAGCACTGAGCCTGGAGTTTATTGCTTCCTAGCAGAGCAATGAGTCTCAGGCTCTTGACTTCCGGGAGCCCTCCTGTCACACTGGGTTTTTATGAGAAAATTACAGAACAGGCAACATTCAAGTGTGTAGAACATTTTGGCAAGTGACTTTGGGTGGACAGGCAATTGATGAGAAACTCTGCCACTCAGAAATCTCAACTCTTTGCATACTGACTTCAGAGTCAGGGGAGTGTCCTCGGGTTCTAAAGTGCACTGTTACAAATAATAACTATAGAAGACTATAAAGCTGTGGGCTGCTTGATTTTAAGCATGTGATACCTGCTAATGGCGACTAACTCGGTGTCCCCTCAGCAGCCCTCTTGCCAAACCACAGGAAGCACAGAACCATCATTTTGAAGCTACCTATCCTGGTGTGGAATCTCTGAAACAGAACAGCACAAAGTCTTTGATTGATCCAGGACACACAGTGAAGGACATTAATGCATGTCTTTATACACCATTAAGAAAGAACCCGAGGACCTCACTAAAGGGTAGTGGATTAGGCTATGTGTTGCTAAGCTGGTTGACTCCAGTTTCTAGTAGAAGAGGAGAATCGACTCCATAAAGCTGTGCTTCTCTCTCTCTCTCTCTCTCTCTCTCTCTCTCTCTCTCACACACACACACACACACACACACACACACACAGACACAGACACAGACACACAGAGAGACATACACGCATGCACACATAATACATAAGTATAACTTTAAGGAAGAAACAAGGAAAGAAAAAAGAAAAGGAAAAGAAAAAAAAGAAAAAGAAAGTAAGGTTGAGGATGTGGCCAAAGTTGTAGCTGGCACAGTCTGGCAGACACTTAAGTTATTCTCTGTGGCAAACCACTTCTATCTTGAACTTGTCCTCTGTGAAGCTGATACTGGGTAGCCCAAATGGAACAGGTGGAACCCATTCCAAAACGAGGCTATCCATTTCATGTTCTGTCTCCAAGTTTGTCTCTGCAATCAGACAGTGAGCAGAGGGTGCAACTTCATTGGTTTTGTGGCTGGGGCACCTAGTCACAGCAGGTGGTCAGATACTTGTGCTAGTTGCACAATACAAGGATGGATGAATGAAAAGAAAGCGAATAGAGTGACTACTTTCAGGGCAGGGAGAAGGGAGAAGTCTCTACCATTCGAAACTTCTTGGACTACCTCACTAAACCCCATTCTTCTCCCAAGAAGTCTCCTGAGCCTATGCAAAGCCTCCAGGATAGCAGTTAGCACTAGGAGCAGAGATTGGTGTGCTCCAGCCCGGAGAGTGAAGGCAAGCTCCAAGCATGCCCCAAAGTCCCCGCCCTTCACTTTCCCCAGGGTCTGCAGCCCAGGGGTTTGGGGGCGGTCCACATCGCAGAGAAGCAGGCGGGATAGTGCCAGCCTCCAAGATTCACCCCCACCCCCAACACACCCTTAACTCTTCTGTCACCTTCCCAAAGCTTGAGACGTGCGTGCGTCCTGGGGGCCACCAGGGCGGGGAGAACAGCATTCATTTGCTGAGCCAGGGGCGTGGGAGCTGCAGCCTGCAGGACCCCAGAGGCTTCCCTGCTGCGCGGAGTCACATCCATGCTCCCCTGATCTCCAGCTGCTAAGCTATCCTGTGCTGGGGACCCTGCACTCTGGCTGTACACTCCTCAAATCCACCGCAGGGTGCGTAGAAGTTTCCCTGAGGTAAGTTCAGCAGCCAATGTTCTCTGGGAAAGAAAGAGACAGAACAAAGTTAATAAATAGTCAGTGGTGGAAGGCAGGGGATCAGCCCGATGAGAGAGGCTAGGGAGAAGGACTAAGGTGAAGGAAAACACTGTATTTAAAGGTCTTAAAAGTGCCTCTTTGGAGGTTTTCATCCACTCCAGACAGAGTGAGGTGAGCTGAGTTCTCTGGGCTCTGTTAGTTCTTCTTCTTCTTCTTCTTCTTCTTCTTCTTCTTCTTCTTCTTCTTCTTCTTCTTCTTCTTCTTCTTCTTCTTCTTCTTCTTCTTCTTCTTCTTCTTCTCCTCTCCCCCCTCCTCCTCCTCCTCTTCTTCTTCCTCCTTCTTCTCCTCCTCCTTCAGACTGCTGTAAAATCAGCAGCATGAACTAGTCATTTCTTGATTTGGGTTGGGAGTTCCCCACTACACACTTGGAGTTCTCCAGGGATGAGAGGTGCCTTGCCCAATACTGTGTTCCCACCCTCAGCATATGCCCTGGAGTGCGGTGGATATACAGGGCCATGTAACCAGGGAAAGCCGTTGCCAAACCTGCAGGTACCCAGCATCTAAATTTCCCTGCCCAGTGTCACACAAATCTATTAAAGACAACGTCGGGGGTTTTATTGTTGGTGCAGGGGATGAGGGAGGCAGGCAGAGCGTGTCTTTTTAAAAATCAGTTCCCAGTGACATTCTACTATGAGTGGAGCCCAGACTGCCTGGCTCATAATCAACCTTGGAAGTAATTCTGACCAGAGGAGACCAGAGGAGGAAGGGAAAATCCTGGAACTAGGAAGTAATTTTTTTGTTTTGTTTTGTTTTTTTCTTTGTGGCCTCTTGTGATAGGATTTCTTGTGGGTCCTTTTTAGAAATCTTTAGTATGGAGATGTTTAAAGAGGAAGTTTGTGAATGCCAGGGAGTCAACAGGAGGAACTGGGTGTCACTGAGACATTGTGGTGTTGCTGATTACCTAAGACTAAAGACGGGACATTAGAAGGCTGTTCTTAAGGTTGTTTTTGTTGTTGTTGTTGTTGTTTTGTTTTTTGCTGTAGAGTACAGAAGTCATATTGCCAGTTTAATTTTTAAAGATTTATTTATCTTTTAAGTGTGTGTGTGTGTGTGTGTGTGTGTGTGTATGTGTATGTAAGGGGAATGTATCAGTGCTGGTGCCTGAAGATTTCAGAAGAGGGCTTCAGCGCTCCTGCAGCCAGAGTGACATGTGGTTACGAGCTGCTCAGTGCAGGTGCTGGGAACCCACTCAGTCCAGTGGAAAAGTAGCACAAGCTCTTAGTTGCTGAGCCATCTCTAGAGCCACGTGCTGCCCATCTTGGAGGATCTATTTGATGAGCACCCCTTTCAGTTTTGTTTTTTTCTCTTTGCATTTATTCCCATGCATAAGCATTCGCTTCCTCAGTTTCCTCTAGAATATTTCTCCCTTCTATGTGACATCCTTTTCTGGGGTAGGCAGTTCACTCCTTTTGAGTCTCACGTCCACATGGCAGGGGACACTGAGGTATGCAACAGTCCTGCTGTGAGTGCTGTACATGTGGCTGGGCATCATGGGTACTTGGTTCACCCGGAGATGATTCATGACCAGAGAATCCACATTCAGCTCCTTTTCAGATGCCCTCTGCAGTTTTAAGCAAGTTCAACTAAATGTGTAATGCTCATTTGGACACCTTGAATCTGTGCTGCTGGGCCTGGGGACATCTATTTGCAGGTTTGTCCTGCTAGGGTGGCACCCACTGCTCTTCTTCTTAATTCATTTATTTAGCTTTCAATTGTGTGCCTGCCTGTGTGTCTCTGTGTGTGTCTGTGTACATGAGTGAAGGTGCCTATCAAGGTGTCAGATCCTCTGGAGCTGAAGTTACAGACAGTTGTGAGTCACTGGCCCTGGCTGCTAGGAACTGAACCCTGGACCTCTGCAGGAGCAGTAAGCACTCTAACCACTGAGCTTTCTCTCCACTCGCGTCCTCTGGAAGAACAGTGCTCGCTCGTAGCTGCTGAACCATTCTCCCACCCCACACATTGCCTCTTTAAGGTGACATCTTTCAGATACTTGGTGGCTTTTCACATATGCACACTTTTGATGGGCTCGGTAACTTCCTGGGTGCTCTTAAAGTGAACATAAAGATTTCACCTCTTGATTATTATGAGTTTGTTGGGTTTCTGGTCAAGAGAGAAGCCAATTGTTTTCACCTGTCACCTCAGGCTACTTATGGGTTCGTTTTTTCTCATAATTCAGGGCACTTTAAAAATGTGGGTGCACATGTACGTGTGGGTATAGTTGGCATGTATGTGCCTGTGGAAGCCAGGGATTGATGTCTGGTGTTGTCCTCCACCATTCTCACTTTTGAGAGGGGGTCTCTCTAAACCTAGGGCTTGCTGCTCCAGATAGCCTGACTAACCAGCGAGGCCCTGGGGTCCTGACGCTGTTCTCCGCTGCTGGAGTCACAGAGGTGCTCACAGATGTGCTGGGATTTTACATAAGAGCAGAGATCTGCACTCAGGCCCTCGTGTTTGTGCCACAAAGACTTTACTCACTGAGGCAGTTCACTGGCTTTGAGGTATTGCTTTTAATACTAAATTTCAAGTGTGCCAGTGTGGAGTTACACTGTTATGCTTGTCGTTGAATAGCTTTATTGGGACTGTGTTCATAAAAATCCAGAAACTTAAAATAGCGGTTTGAAATAATAAGCCTGAAATGTTTGCACCATTAGACGAAAGCCTGTCATTTTCTTCTACCCTTTCATAATATCAGAAATGCAGAGAGGGACCAGTGGGATGGCTCAGGGGGTAAAGACACTTGTCTCCAAGCTTGGAGACCTGAGTTCTATCCCTGAGACCCACAAGATAGGAGAGAACTGGCTCCCTCAAGTTGTCCTCTGACCTCGTATATGTATATATGTGTGTGTATGTATATGATATATGTATGTGTATGTATATGATGTATGTGTGTATGTATATATGATGTATGTGCATGTGCACAAGTATATGTATATAAAGACACACAGACAGACAGACAGATACACACACATACAGAACACACAGAGACACACAGACATACACACATACATAAACACACATACGCACACATAGAGATACAGACAGACAGACACATGTACACATAGAAACACAGACACATACATATACACACATATACACATATAGAGACACAGACAGACACACACATAGAGATACAGATAGACACACAGACTCATACATAAACACACATACACACACACATAGAGACATAGACACACACATAAATACACATACACTCACATACACACACATGTACACACACATAGAGACACAGACAGACACACACATACATAAACACACATACTCACACATAGAGATACAGATAGACAGACAGACACATGTACACATAGAAACACAGACACACATACATATACACATATAGAGACATAGACACACAGATACACATGAACACACATACATACACACATAAGAGGTACACACACAAACACACATACACTCACATACACATACATACACACACAGACACATAAACACATATATACTCGCACATACACACACACACAGACACATACTCATACTAATGGAATGTAACAGGGTTGAAGGGAGGAAGGAGAGAACCTGGATCAAGGGTTCTTTTCCACTCATAAGTTTGGTATACTTACTGTGCCATAAAAATATCAAATTTTATGATTTTCACAAAGATTTTGTTAAGCATTCATTAGGGGATAAACTTTTGCTTCAGGAAAAGTCTTTTGGTTTTGCTAAGTCGTCTAGTGCCATAACTCTACAAGCACACTGTTGTTAAATGCGAAGTACAATTTTCTTGTCTTGATCCCTTAGGAGAGTCTAAAGTTTTGAAAGTTTTAGTATTTGCAATATTAATAATAATGCAGGGAATGTGTATTTGTGTAGACAGTACTGGTAGAAGCTAATTAAGTCACCAAACAAGGACCAGGATGCAAGAACTATGACTAGAGGCAGGCCCAGCATCCACTCATCTGTAGACACAGTGTGTACACAGTCCCACTAATATAAAGCTCTTAAAAATGGTGGGGTGGACCCTCAGTAAATATGACCTGGCTCAGAATTTCTCAAAAACTAAAAATGATGTTGTTAACTATATTCCAAGGTAAGTAACTAAGGGCCCAGTTAATGGTTATGCGTTTGAAAGCAACAGACCTGCACTTGGCTGTCCCCAGAAACAAGTATGGCGACCATTTTAGTTTTACTTCCTTTTCTCTGTTCTGGCTGATTTGATCTGTCTCGTTCTTTGTTATTTGTTTGGAGACAGAGTCTTACCATGTAGCCCTGGCCAACCTGTGAAACTCACTACTGTATTGACTGGGCTGGCTTCACACTCATAGAAATCCTCCTGCCTCCTGAAGGCTGGGATGAAAGGTGAATACCACCACTCTGAGCCCACTTACTCTTTCGTATGTGACATAAACACGGCATTTCCTTTCCGATTAAATGTTGGACAAAGTTATTTTTTTTAGTTTCTTACTACATTTTATTTATTTTCTGTGTATGTGGATGGGGGTGGGGTGGGTGGGGGAGCTACACAGAAGCCATGCCATATAGCTGGAGATCAGAGGGCAACTTACAGAGGTCGGTCCTCTCCTTCCACAGTCTCTTCCTGGGGACGGATCTTACTTCAGGCTTGTTTGGTAACTACTAACCCATGTCCCAGGGACTCTCTTGACTTCTCTGCTTGTTGTGACTGTTGTTTTTTTGTAATGGGGAGTGGCCTAAGTTTTGAGTGACAGATGAGCCTGATGAACCCTGACCTTGACCTCTTAGAGCTTTGTTTTGCTCACCTGTCCCCTCTAATAGCTTTAGGAGGCTGAGAGTGCTCTCCAGTAGGGGAGCAGCAGGAAAACCATCAGGCAGACACCACTGTTTGGGACAATTCACAACTCGGTCAGTGTTAAACCCAATGTTATCCAGTGTTGCAAGCCCAGTGAACAACTTGTTTCCATGGAGGATATCACATGATGAGCAGAAACTTGGGTGCAAGCTCTCTTTTTTTCCTGGAAGTGTTCCAATTCATAAAGATTACTTAAGAAAAGGCCTGTCACTCAGGCATTCAGCTATCCTGGAAGAGATGTTTCTGGGAGGGAGGTGGCAGAGTGGGGGAGAGGTTATCTGTGCTGAACTCACAAGTCTTCAAACCTTAAGCTTTAAAGTTTGAGGAAATTTTTTCCCGGAGAAATCAAATTCTCCCCATAGGTAGGTGACTTTAAAAGTCATGCTTAAGGGGCTAGAGAGATGACTCAATGCTCAAGACCGCTGTCTGCTCTAGCAAAGGGCCTGGGTTTGATTCTCAGCACCCACATGGCAGTGCGCAACCGTCTTTCACCCTCTTCTGACGTCTGCTGGCACCAGGCACACGTGTACTACAGACTTACATGCAAGTGAAACACCCACACATATAAAGTAAAACGATGAAGCATATTTGTTGCTTTTGACTTTGTGTATTATGGTTCTGTGATGCTAAAAATATCTTTCTAGTCCACACTCTACTCTCTCCCCCTACCTGCCACCCACTCTTGCCACCGTTGTGTGTAGGTTGATGTCAGGTGGGTCCCTCAACTGTCTGCTCCATCGAGTTTTGAGACAAGTTTCCCAGCCAACTTGAGCTCACCAATTCAGCTAGACTGACCAGCGAGCCTCAAGGAACCTCCCCATTCCTCCCACCCCCGTCTCTGCCTCACCAGCACCGAGACTACAGTCATGTGTCCTAGTACCTGACCTTTTATTGCAGAGGCTGAGGATCCCAACTCGGGTCTTCATGTTAGCTCCGTAAACACTTTAGCCTCTAAGCCATTTCCCCAGTCCCTCTTCTGACTGGCAGCAGAAGGGAATGACTGTTAAAATGTAGAACTGCCTTGGTGTGGAATGAGCACCTGAGATCCCTTCCCTTGAAAGGCAGAGACAGAAGGATCAGGGGTTCAAAAATAACCTCAACTAGAGCTAGGCCTGTATGGGACACTGGATAGATAGATAGATAGATAGATAGATAGATAGATAGATAAATAAATAAATAAATAAATGGAATAAAATTCTTCCCTAAGTATGAAGTATATCAGGGGTATTCAGAATATCTACTGAGGTGCAAAATGTCAGGGTACATTAAAAAAAAAATCCATAATGTACACATACATTTTCAAGATTTTAAAGCAGTCTTCTATAGCTACCTCAAGCTTCTCAAGGGGAAGAGAGTGAAGATACGGAGGTCCTTTGCTACAGAGTGGCTGTTTAATAGGCACGCCTAATGAAGAAGTAATAGTCTTCCCCGCAGTCATTCTGCTGATTTCTTACCCTCTTGCTGACACTGGGCTTGGAGTGAGCTTACAGCCCTGGAATGAGAATTTGGAAAAGATATCCACGGGCAGAAATAGATACTCTTTAGCCAATACAAGCTGTATGCCAAAGGAAAATATGCCCTGTGCTTTCCTTATCCTTAATGTTTCTCATGGTACCTTGTCACTTAGTAGGTACTCAAATAGTTAGCAAATAAACAGCTGTTAGGATTTCAAAACTCTGGCTGGAGTATGTGTCTCTTTGAAAGCTGGGCAGACGCTCTTAGAAAATTCAAGAATGGGCAAAACTTCATGATGGTCTGAAAATCTGTAAGCCATACAACCTCAGGGAAAAACTATTAACATGCAAACTCTTAGCAGGGAAAAGGAAAACATAAATACCACTGTTCACGCTGAAGGTCCGTCTTGCCAAAGTGAGGTGCTGCCAATCTGTCATTTTGACTCTGAACCTCACCTTTGGAGTGATCCCGATTGGCCAAGATAATGCTAAGAATTAAGTACTTTTTATGGTTCCAAATAACAAGTCTCTGGAAATTTTCTGCTTTACTTTTGGCAAGAAAAGTTTTTCTCCAAATGTACGAATGGCAGAAGAAAGGGAAGAAAAAATAGAGCACTAAAAATGAATTTAATTAATTTAATTGGACGTCAAAACTATTGGCTCACAAGGTGTTAAATGTATTTAACACAACTATTTAAGCATTTATAGGGAAGGACTCTTCGTTGACTTTAGCGCATGCTGATAGCTGTGTTCTCTAAACTTTAGAGTGGGGAAGGATTTGCCAGGATTAGTTGACAAAGGCATTTGTGTTGGCTTGAAAAATCATAAGCTAATCATTTGTTGGGTCCTTAAAAAAACAGCTTGATTAATGTTTGGCTAGAAATTCTGACCCAGAGTCTCCATGATTTGAGTCCTAATACAGCTGAACTTTGAAGTTCATAGAAAAATCATCATTGTGTTTGGTTATTGTTCAATGAGGAAAAAAAATCACACGGAACATCTAATGGGCCACGGTAGTCTTTTCAGTACTCCTGCCTCACCCCAAGCTAGCTTGTATAGGTGAGTGCACAGTCCATTTACTTCTGTATTTTCTTGGGAACAGTTAGTATTTAGAATGCTATGATGACAGGCTTTAAAGCAGTGTCCAGATCTCAGGGTCCAGCCTTGCTCTGCTGGCTGGCAGATGACGTCAGGGCCCTGGCTGTGTTCTCCTTCATTTGTGTTCAGTGCATTCTGCAGTCTTCTTTATTGGAACGCTGCAGTTTTGCCTGACAGTTTTCTCTGCCTTAGGTGTCTATCTGACTCATGTGGGGCAGGTTCATGAGTTAACATTCCTGGGAGTGATGCTGTACCTAATATCAGGTTAAAGTCAGTGAGGGAATACCCCATCTTTGTGAACAACTCCCTGGGTCTGATCTGTCCATTTTGCTGAGGGGGCCAAGGGAAGAGAGTTCCAGGTGCACACAGTGGTAGATTGCCTGAACTTTAATGTTGGTTTCCTTCCCTCCTCTGCCTTCTTTTTCCACTTTCATGGTTTTAGGAGTCACTTCCCAAATAACTTGTTGTCCTTTTATTGTTAGTGTGAACAGAATCTATAGTGATCTAAGTCAAGGAATTGTCTCAATAGGATTGGCTTTAGGCCAAGTCTGTGAGCATTTATCTTGGTTTATGGTTGATCTAGAAGGAGCCACTGGAGGTATCACCAGTCCCTAGGCAGGGGTGGGAGTGGGGTGGGTGGGGGTGGGCTGTATAAGGAAGCTATCTGAGCATAAGTCAGTGACAAAATTGATACGCAGTGTTTCTCTAGTTTTTGCTTCAATGCCTGCCCTGACTTCTTTGAGTAAAGAACTATGACCCAGAAGTGCAAATCAAATAAACCCCATCATCCTCTAAGTTGTTTTTGATCAGAATGTTTTATCACAGGATCAGAACGCAAACTAGGGCGCACAGCCATATGAATTCTCATTCAGGGTCTGCTTTTGAGGAAACTCTTGCTACTACTTCAGTGCACATGGAAGATTTAGGTAGCTCAACTCTAGATATAGCCATATTTTCAATACCACTGGAGTCAAATATTAAGAATGGAATCCCTGCTTTCAGACTAGAGAACAGAATTATGTGCCCAGCTAAAGCTGTTTCACCGTGTCTGGCTTGGTTGGCTTCTTGGTCCTGACTTTGCTCCTAAGTTCCCATTAGCATTTAGGAAAGTGTCCTGGAACATGGAGGGAGGTGGTGAGGATTCAGTGTGATCTCAGAGCAGAGGGGAGCTTGCTGCAACCCCATAACTAGAGAAATACCAACAAAAACACATTCTGCTGTTCATAGAGATTGCTCAGTGTTCTCATGAATGTGAAGCTGGCTCCTACACATTCTTTCTTGTCTGACATTCCAGTCCTCTCTGTGGTAGTCATTATTTGTTAAACATGATTTTCTTATCTGCACCTTCAGGCCTCTCCTGAGCACCCTGTTCTGGATCTCTGACTGCCCATAAGGTACTTGAACTGCACATACTGCAACCCCCAACAAATCCCACACAGTATTCAACCCCTTCCTCTCTTCCTATGAATGGCACAATCCAGTGGCCTCACCAGAAGTAGCCTTGAAGCCCTGTCCTTTCCCCCACCCCCATGAATGACCCCAGCTCATCAGTTTCTAATTCTAATTTCCAACAGTTTAACTTGATCCCAACTTTAGCAAACCTTCCAGAGTCCCTTGTTTAGTGACTCTCTGTTCCAACAGCGCCCTCTCTCTTACCTAACACAGGCTTCCTGGTCTCCCTCCCCACCTGCCCTCTTGCTCCTCCAATCGCAGCCTCCACATTTCAACCCAGGGAATCTTCCTAAACCACCTGCTTGCACTTTTCTCTATCTACAATGCTCCAGTGCTTTGGATAAAACTCATCCCGATCCTGGTTAAAGTCTTCTCATTACCTAACCCGAGTTCTATCTTTCCTGTCTGTCTATACCTGAGTCTCTGCCTCCAGCTCCTTCCTCTAGGTTTGTAGGGAGACTCTACTCTCTCCCACCTCCTGCCATTTGCATCTGAGATTTCTTCTGCCTAGGACAGTATTATTCTCTAGACTCCAGGGCCTGGCTAACTGCATCTATCCATTGTCCGCATAAGTACTTTCTATACCCATTCCTAAGAGAAGCATTATTACCTACTGGGAATAGGTACAGTGCCATGATACTCCTTAATCAGACTGCTCTCCAGTAAACTGGCTGCTCTGATTTGTGTGTGTGTGTGTGTGTGTGTGTATGAGAGAGAGAGCATGTGCATGTGTGCGAGTGTTCTCCAGGCTGGCCTAAGCTCTGGTCACTCAGTAGATGCTCCACTAATATCTCCAGATAAATAAATGAGCTAGCATCAAGTTCTTTACTAGGTGACAACCACTGGCAACTCACAGACACTCTTTGAACTGTAACTTTCCCATTGAAGTAGGATAGTGGAAACAATAACCAAGCTAGGAAGAGTGAGAGGATTTGATGAAATTATGGGTTTGGGGTCTCTGGCATGCACATAGCTGGTATTTAGTAATAGTTACTTTGGAGTCACCAAGATAGAAAGATGCTTAAGTTAACCCAATCACACTTTGAGATGAGAAAGGCCATGTTCTAGGAGGTAGAGGTTGAAGGCTCTCATTGACATAGTATGGTTGGGTGAAGCCCAGAGGCAGAAAGGCATTGGTAATCCAGCTAAAACACCAGCCTTTTTTGATGTCTTTTCAATCCTAGCGTGGGCTTTTGGACAAGCAAGTCTTGCCATACTCTTCCACCATTTTCTCCAAATGATCCTTCCTCCCAGCTGTCAACCTCTGCATTCCCTGGATCAGAGTGGCAATGGAGCTATTTCTAAGAGTTTCTGACTTAATAAGCCTCTCCCCACTGAGAAGGCTGCTTGGCTTACTCCCTTCTCCCTGATTACTGCCATCATCCTGAAGTGAGGCCATTAGGCATCTAATTGTTGGGTCTCCCGGGAACCGTTGTCAGGGTGCTCCTAACGTGTTAGGCACGTTGGCCGATGATTTAACTGGCTGGCGATGCACAGTAAATGAATTCCCAGGCTGCTACCACCTGGTGAAGAAGGTAAAAACAAACTCAGATGTATGTAGTGGACAGCCATGGTAAGAAAGCAATTGAGGCAGAAACTGAGATACTGGCCCCCAGGGAGGTGTCAGGGTTGAAGGACTTTTAGCTATATTTGTCAAGTTACTGCCTTGGCACACTTCCCTTAGGATCTGTAACTAGGCTGTTTTCAAGATGGCAGCGCCAGGGGTACCACAAACTTTGCAACCCTCAGCCCCACCATGTTCATAGTTCCAATAATTACGGGACACACAATCACTTGTAGTGAATGGTCACTATAAGGAATGTAGGTAAATTAACGACTAATGACATATATATTAAGTTCTCAGAGCAGTTTTCCCTGATAGACCAAACTAAATAAATCCACAAATATTTATTTTGTGGTGCAGAATACTTTAAATAGTTGCTCCCTTGCTCTCTAAACCTGTGGGTTTTCAAGTTTCTGCTCACTTACTTCTTCCTTGGTGCTCCCACAGGCACCTTTCCACTATTCTCTTTCTCTCATTTGCATTTGTGTGTGTGTGTTGCATATGGTATGCATGTGTATGTGTGCTTGCATGTATGCAGACACACAAATGTGTGTGCATACATGTGTGTGTACATATGTGTGTGAAGGCCTGAAGTTGGCATTGAATGGCCTAAATTGTACTCCTGTAGATTTATTGAGATGGGGGCGAGTCTCTTCTCAACCCAAAACTCACCTCTTTAGCTAGTTTTAGCCATAAGTTACCAGGAATCCCGTTTCTGACTCCTGAGTTCTGGGATTGCAAGCATGCTATTGCCTGTTCAGCTTTTACACAGGTACTAAGGGGTCTAAAGCCACTCCTGTCTGCATAGCAAGCATTGTATCCATAAAACCATCTCCCCAGCCTCTGACCTCTCTATTTTTTATGAAGAAAGCTGCTGTAGACATAGCCCCTGCTGCTGTCACCACAGTCAGACGAAGCAGCAGGGGTTGGCTGTGTAGCACACTGGATGCACAGCAAGCATCTGTGATGTCCTCGCCCTGGTACCTGCTGAACTCCCCATGAAATACAGTTTGCTGAGATGAAGATGTTCAATGAGAGGGATGGCTAGGACCACCCCTAGGAGGAGGAGCTGGGTCTTCAGGTCTTCAGAAAGGAGATCTTTGAGTCTTCTACCCATGGAGTTTTCTGTCAGTGAACGTAGACCCTCCAAAGCACTGTAGACATAGCACTATATGGTCCACCATTATCCCTCACTCTCAAATAAAGAAAACTAGGGTAACTGATGATTGATGACAGGTATATAAGGGTCTCAAGGAACAGCTGTTCTTAAGACCACAGCTGGTCAGTGGGAAAGATTTGAATCTGGGAGGCAGCCAGCCATTGGCCTTGGCCACTACTTCTCCACCCTGGAGGGAGAAGTGGAAAATGCTCACAAACCGAGAAGCTTTCTGCTGACACTTGAGTTACATTCTTGCCTGAGCAGAATAATATAGTTCAGACGTCATTCTTTCATGGTAAGGGGAAGTTTTCAGTAAGTGGGGTTTTTGTTGTTTGTTTGTTTGTTTGTTTGTTTGCTTGTTTTTTAGAAGAGGGGAAAAAAGAGAGAATGATCACTGTAGTCTGGACATAAAGCTCCAAAGTGGTTGGTGATGGGTGAGAGGCCACAGGACTCAGCAGCTCAGGGCCTGGGATTCAGTTCGGTGGTAGATTCAGTTCACTTGTTTAGTGCGTGCTTGAATGTCTGCCAGTAAGACTCACTATGGTTAATATTTCCAGGAATCTTGTCTCATTTTATTGTGTGGCTTAAAGCAGGGACTTAATAAATCTTTTCAGATTTTCTTTGGTAAGTAAAAATGATTGGTTCTTTCCCTAACTCCCCCAGTTAAAAATCCGATCATAATCTAGGAATAAAGACTTTACAAAGCATGAATGGCTCCTAAGCAGCCATGAGCAGTCTGGCCACTTCCTGGTATCCAGCTTCATTTAGGGCCATGATGGCTAATTTTATGTCAACCTGACACAAGTAGAGTCATTTTCAAAGAAAAGACCTTGGATGAAAAAATGCCTCCACCAGACTGGCCTGTAGGCATGACAGAGGTACATTTTCTTGATTTGATGATTGATATGTGGGTGGGTGTGGCAGCTCTTTGTGCCACTGTGGACTAGTTGCCCTGGGGGACATAAGAAAGGCTGAGCAAGCCATTGGGGCAAGCCAGTAAGCAGCACCCTTTCATGACCTCTGCATCAGTTCCTGCCTCCAGGTTCCTGTCCTGACTTCTGTCAGTGATGGACCCTGGGAGGCAAAGCAAAATTCACCCTTTCCTCCCCAAGCTGTTTTTGTTCATGGTGTTTTCCATCACAGCAATAAAAACCCTAGCAGTTTTCTCTATGTTCTGTTTGTGTAGATGTCCTTTGACACCCCCACCCTCGTGTGTGTGTGTGTGTGTGTGTGTGTGTCTGTCTGTCTGTCTGTCTGTGTGTTTCAGCTACACTGAGTGTATGCATGTGTAGAGGTCAGAGGAAAGCCTTGAGTACTGTTTCAGGAGCCCTTCATCAAACATAACTTTGGCTCTTTTCCTTTTTTTTATAAAACACAACATTCATCCTTCTTTGTTTTCTTATGAAATCATCTCTCATTGGCTTACAACTTGGCAAGTAGGCTGGCCAGTAAGCCCCAGGGATCTGCCCATCTCTAGCCCTGCAATTAAGTTCAGGCTACCGTAACCAGGTCTTTTGCTTGTTTGTTTGATTTTTTTTTGAGGTCTCTGAAGATTGAACTCAGCTTCTAATGCTCACATGGAAGTACTTGACCAACTGAGTCATCTCCACAGCTCATCTTTTAATTTCTTGACTACACTGTTTTCCTTCCCACCTCAGAGCCTTTGAGCAATCCCTGGTCCCCAGCCAACTCCACACTCCTCTTGGCCTGGTCAGCTCAAACCATTCTGTCCAAATTGTGCTCTCCTCCAAGCCAGCTTTCCCTGATCTTCCTGAAATAAGTCATTCTTAGCATGTCAAGACTTACATCATCACAGTATAGGATACCAACAAACATTTATTCAGCATCCTTTTATGTCTAAAGTCTATTATAGATAATTTAAAATGATATGGACAGAGTCCTACCTCCAGATAGGAAACAAACAATAACAAAGTCAAGGGGTAGCTTTCAAGTGGAATTAAATACCACCTTAGATAAAGGATAGGTTAAGGGGCTGGTGGCTGACTGTATGGGTTGGTGAGGTGACTCTGAATGAACAGGAAAGACTCTCTGGGAAGGTGACATTTGAGCAGAGATCAGGGTCCCTAGGTGTCGATATCTCAACTTCTTTGAGCAAGTCAAGCTATCTGGGGCTATATCCAGATGCATTACCATGGGGTCCTCTTCAAGCAGGGAAATGATTCAGTTCCAGGGAAATGAAACTCAGTTCAGCCCGACTTAGTTAACCAGTGCTGGGCCAAATGTCTAGAGTCCGACACCAGGTGATTTATTTTAGCACAGCACAATTCCAGAAAAAGTCACCCAATGTCAATTAAGACATGTTTACATTGAAACCTTTTACAAGATACATATGGCTTCTTTCATAAAGATGGGTCCTGTTGACTCAGAAACAATGTTCAACATAAACACAATACCCATGGGGGTCAGGATTGGCCTGGCACTAAGATAACATGGAAGTCATCTAGGCTGTTGTAAAGTACAAGTGACGTCTCTCATAAGATTGGGTTTTATGGACTGAGAAGCAACACTCAAGATTTATTGGAGGGAAGTCTGGGATAAACAAATATAATATTCTGGAGGATTGATGTGAAGCCAGGCCCTATAGGTAGCAAAAGATCACCAGGTTGTAAATTACAGTTTCCCTCCAAAGTTCTGGGTAGAAGACAGGCCATCATTTCCTTCCTTTGAAGAAACAAGCTTGTGCGTTTGACTTACCTGGCTACCCCAGTGCTTATCAGTGTGACAAGACCTCTTACCCACTACACACTGGCATGCTCAGGGAGCAGGGAGACTGGTATGGCTGCAGTGGAGGGGTGAGAGGAAAAGCCCAGCAGATGAGGTCCAGACCCACCCCCCAAGAGCCTTCCAGAACCACCCTTTAGTATGAGCATGATGGAATGTCACCAGGGACTTTTCACATAGCGCTGATTGACCTGATTCATAATCTTCAAAAAATTGATTGCTGTGTGTAGATTTGATGGTGTGTGTGTGTGTGTGTGTGTGTTGTGTGTGTGTTTGTGTATGCTTGCTGCTACAGTAATCCAGCTAGAAGCGATGATGACCCGGCCTTAGTTGGGGACTGGCATTGGAATGCATTTTGAAGGTGTGGGTCACAAGATTTGTTGATGGGTTAGTTCCAGGGTGTCAGAGGAACCCCTTCTCTGTATACACTGTGGTTCTAATTTTATATTTAGTATAACTCCACACAAACATCCCGTTTCTTCAGTTGATTGCAAGTTGATTTTATTGGGTATCTTCTGCCTAGCACACTGCCTGCTATTTAGTACATGCGTGGTGCCAAGAGCATGGGAGTGCTGGCCCTGCCCCTCACCCATCCACAGCACTGTAGTAAGTGCAGGAGAACAACCCCCACCCTGCTCTACCCACATGGCTCACCTCAGCTGATGGCTTCTGGGGCAGATGCAGGGGGAGAAAGACTCATTCTCCTGTGAGGAGGTGGCCACTAGGAATTTGACTATGCGCCAGTGAGTGTAGAGACCACATGAAACAAACTTTTTTTTTTCTTTTTGATGGGGCTAGGGGAAGGTCATGTAAGACTGGGAGGTGGGTGTGATCCGGGCACATGATGTGAGATTTCCAAATAATCAATTTTAAAAAATCACTTGAATGAGAAAATGCATGAGAAGTGGTGGGATGAAGGTGTGAGCCAACACTGGTTTCATTTTACAGATGAGGAATGATGAGCCTCTGGGGGTTAGGTGAGGCGGTCACCTACGCTCTCTGTGTATCAGTGTAGTGCTTCACACTCTTCCGGGAGTTCCTTTAAGTCTCACTCTCCTTTACCAGTAAGAGAGAGGGCTTACTAAAATGCACTTAGAACCCCCCCACCCCAGATAAATCTCTGTTTAGGCACCTACCCATGACAGCAGCATTGTTCCAATTACTTTC
Source organism: Arvicanthis niloticus (assembly GCF_011762505.2). Lineage (NCBI taxonomy): Eukaryota > Metazoa > Chordata > Mammalia > Rodentia > Muridae > Arvicanthis > Arvicanthis niloticus. Next base: position 26,014,635 of record NC_047678.1, on the reverse strand, counting down.
CGGACAAATCTCTCTTTCTCTCTCTCTCTCTCTCTCTCTCTCTCTCTCTCTCTCTCTCTCTCTCTCTCTGTGTGTGTGTGTGCACACGCGCACATATATATATATATGTTGTGTGTGTGTACATGTGTAGGGAGCCAGATGTCCACACTGGAATGTCTTCGTAAGTGGCTCTTCCCTTACTTTTTTTTTTTTTTTTTTGGACACAGAGTCTCTTGTTGAACCTAGATCTCACCAATTTGGCTAGCCTGACTGGCCAAGGAACTCCAGAGATCACCCTGTCTCCACCTGCCCAGTACTGAGACTTTAGACATACACTGTGGAGTCCAGCTTTTCCCCCATGGGTGCTAGGGATCAGAACTCAGGACCTCATGGGTGAGCACTTCACCACCTGCTCTGACTCCTCTGCCTGTATCTTATTGAAGCTCCTTTTCTTCTGAGTAAAAGTTATCAGTGTTAGCTCTCCGTGGGTAATTGTGATGCAGGGACCTAAGGGCAGTTAGCCTAAACCATCCAATTTGGGTCCTGTTTTGAAAGACACTACAGATCAATTGCCAGGAGCTGTTAGGGCACTTAATCTGCATACAATAAGTTAGCCATTCAAAAGTGTTCCCCACAAGGGCACTTTGAACAAAATCAATGGAAGAGAGCTCTCATCAAGAGGGAGAGGAGCATAGAATGCAGCCAGCTTTCCTTTGGTCTCTTGGGGCAGAGCAGCTGCCTGCAATGTAACTTTCTCAGGCAGGATCACATTCTGGGCTTTCTAATTAAATTCCTGATATAGATGGCTATTTCACTTAGTGAACAGCTGGTGAAATTGGATCCTTGCTCTGCAGAGGTTTCCCAAAGCCCTTGAAAATTTCTGTGTGATTGAATAGGACATTTCTGCGCTAGAATGCAAAAGGAGGGAATTAAAGCCTCCTGCTAACCATCCCAGGCCGCCGAGGCGCCACCCCCCTAGTCTCAGAGCTTCCTAGTAACTTAACTTTATTTATTGACTTTCTTCTTTTGGTTGTTTCCTACTTGCTATTAAGTCAGTGTGGTTTCCACTTCTCTGTGTATGTGTGTTGTTCACATGCATATATATGTGTTGTACATGTATGCTTATACAAGCTGTGTATGTATGTTGTACATGTGTCATACATGGGACAATATTGAATGTGTGTGTTGTACATATGTGTGTTTATTGTATATGTATTGTTTATATGTGTCTATGTATGTGTTGTACACGTGCATGTATGTGTCTGTGTTATAGATATGTGTGCATATATACATGTGTGTCATACATGTATGTGTGTGTTGTATATGTATTCACATGTATGTCTACATGTGCACTTGCCCATATGTGCACATGTAAAGGCCAGAGACCAACTTCAGATGTCTTCCCCTATTGCTTTGCTTTATCTTTTTGAGCCTGATATTAGTCATTTGACTGGCCAGGGAGCTGCTGGGACCTGCCTGTCACTGCCGCTCTCATGGCCCATTTCAGATGTGTGCAGATATGGCTGCATTTACTTGAGTGTTAGAGATTTGAACTCGGGTCCTTGTGTTTTCCTGGCAAGCACTTTGCCCCCTGAGCCTTCTCCCCAGCCTAGATTTATGCTTTGTTTGCTTTTGACGTGGGGTCTCATATAGCCCAGGTTGGCCTCAAATTCCCCACACAGCCAAGTATGACCTTCAACTCTTGATCACCTTGCTTCCAGCTCCAAGGACTAGGATTGTAAACCTGCATCAGCATGCCTGCTGATTTGCCGTTTAGAGCTATCTTACATCCCGAGCTCAGGAGGCTTCCAGTTTCACAGAGGAACAGACGTCAAAGAGAAAATCACTCCAGTGAATGATTGGTCACCGATTTAAAAGTTTGCTTTGAGGGAAAGTGATAAAACACTAGGAGGGCAAACTCAGACAGAGGACCAGGGGAGAGGAAAGGGATAAAGATGACAGATAGCAGTCGGTGAGAGAATTGAGAGCATAAAGGCACTTGCCACTAAGATTGATGACCTGAATTCAGTACCCGGAACCCACATGTGGAAGGCTAGAACCGACTTCTGCAAGCTGTCCTCTGACCTCTACATGTATGTCATAATGCGTGCACACACTCTAGCACTTATATGTCCCCACACATACATGCACACAACAAACAAACAAACAAACAAACAAACAAAGTAATACAAATAAATCTTAAGACTAGAGAGGGTGGCAGTAGCCGGTAGGGCACAGGGCATGACTCCTCACACCTTGGCATGGATGTAGGCCACCTGGGGCTTAGTTACACTGCAGATTCTGGTGGAGGATGTAGGCTGGAGTCTATGTTTCTCACAGCTTTCTGACCATGCTGATGATGCTGACCAGAGGACCACAATTAGAGTAAATGGAGGCTATGCTTCTGGAAAGATCCAGAATAACAAGCCATTTAGAGCCACAGCCACTCAAGGGTGCCGCTGTGATGTAAACGAAACTGCAGCTGGTTCATACAGGGTCAGGTGAGGCTGAGATCTATTAAAAACTTATTAGCAAAGCAGACAGGCATGTTAGATTGGCCTCCCAGGCTGCAGCAGGCAGATTCCTGGTCAGTAGAATCAGGCAGAACCTGTTTGTTCCCGATCAAAGCGCTACCTAAGCCTTCTGGGTTAAAAACAATCCATCCTCCAGCCCTTTCAGATCAGTCAAATCATGCTTTCCAGGGTGGGACCAACTGTCTGGTGAGAGGGAAGTAGGTTCCAGAGTGAGGACCACAGGTTAGAGTACAGAGCCAGGAGCCAGGCCGTCTCACTCCACATGCTGGATCTTTAGCTTGTAAGCTGTTTATCTAGTTCTTGGCAACCTGTCTTGCAGCTGTGTCTCAGAATCTGGCCAATGAGATAAAAACTGATAAAAATCATAGTGACTTACGCAGTTGGGTGAGAAGAGATAAAAAGAGCGGGACTATTTCCTCACTGCGCATGTGCAAGGTCGGTCAACAAGGCGCTAGCAAGTGTCCTGAAGCATGCACCTCGCGTGGAGTATTTGATGTCTTTGTTTTATTTCCTCATTTATAAACAAGTGTAAACTCTTCCTCAAAGCTATTCCGAGAATTAGATGATTGTCGTGATAATTTTCAGAAGTGTTAAATATTTAACTCAGGAGATGGTGGTGGGATCTGTCAGTGGGAAAAAAAAAAAAAAAAAAAAAAAAAAAGCTGGAGGTTTCCCCAAAGAGAAATCCTCCATGCAGATGGCCTCCGCAGCGGAAGCTGAACTTTAGTTACAGTTGCCATGTGATTGGCAAATTGGGACCTGCTAGCCTTGTGATTGGCTGAGCCAACTCCTTAACACAAATCTCTTTCCATCCCAAGCATACTCTGTCCCCGGGAGGAAGCCACCGTGCTCAGTAAGCTCAGGTTTCTCAGCCCGCATCATTTATCAGTCATTGGCATTTGCGCACAGTGATGCTTTGTTGTAGGAAACTGTCCTGTGCAACTGTCCTGAAGGAGTTTTAGCATCGTCCTCTGTCTCTGTGCGCAGGATAGCAGAACTCTCTCTCATCTCAGCTGTAAAAATCAAAGCTGTCTCCAGCCTGTGTCAAGTGCTCTGTAAGAGTGGAACATTGTCTCCAGCGCAGAGACTCTGACACCAACAAGGACAAAGGTCCTTCTTCCTGCTTCACTCCTGAGGAACCCACCGTGACCTGCTGCATATGGACACCACAGGCCCTTCCTCATCCATAATTTTCTCTGAGATATGGGACTTGAGTTATTTTTATGGATTATGTGTGTGTTAATGGTGGAGGACAGTTCAGTAAATTAGAAGCGTAATGGTCAAAGTATGGTCTGGAGACCATGTGAGCATCACCTGGATTCTGGTAGACGTGTAACCCTGGCCAGAGCTACTCATATAGCAAACGTACCACGTTCTACAAGACTTAGCTCAAAACCCTACCATCAAAGGGGGACTTGGAACCTCCCAGCTCCCACTTTCCCACCTGCATCCTCAGCCTTCCAGGGGCTTTCACATCTCTGCAGAACCTTCTGGAAGGCTGGGGTGGTCCTGAAAAGAGAGGGAAATAATTGGAATCCAAATTCTGCTGCTTTTCTATATCATGGCTCAGAGAGCAGAGTTCTTCATAAGTTTCAGTGTTAGCATCCATAAGACAGGAGTGCTGGGAGTACTTTATAGGCTAGTGTGGAGTCAGAGAATCTGAAGCACGATCATGCCCTCCTTTCTGTGCAGGCACTAATCTGTGTGCAAGTGTGTGCTTAGGATAAAATGACCTTTGAAAACTACAAAATGAATGAATTTACATGTTGTATTTTGCATTCTGTTTTCATTTATTTTGTTGAAATCATGTTTGAAGAAATATATAAAACAGTGGTTCTCAACTTGTGGGTTTTGACCCCTTTGGGGGTCAAATGCCCCTTGCACAGGAGTCAAAAGACCATCAGAAAATACCAACATTTACATTATGATTCATAACAGTAACACAATTACAGTTATGAAGTAGCATAGAAAATAATTTTGTGGTTGGGGGTCACCACAACATGAGGAACTGTATTCAAAGGTCTCAGCATTAGGAAGGTTGAGAACCACTGATGTAGAGTCTTAGCTGTGTCTTTCTGAGATTAATACATCACCCAATGGAGCTTTTGCCAAGGCAAAGCAGTTTGCCTAGTCCTTGATTTCAAGTTAAGAACTCATAATTTCCCTCCCCATCTTCATTGCCTAGGTCTTTATTTCCTCTGGGAGAGCCTGTGTTTGACACTACTCAGGTCAACTACAACATGGAAGTAGAATTTCAGGATCCCCACCAGCTCTCCCTGTAATGCACTGAGATGCCTCAGTCCTGCTCTCTTCCCCTCCCCCATCCTGCATCATATTGCGTCAGGTCCGCATGCCTCACTCCTAGCACACTGAGTTCCTTAGGTCCAGGGCTGTATGGATTGGGTTTATATTTCCAGGAACTGTTAGACTAGAGCAGCCAAACATACTTATATAAACAATGATAACATACTCTGCTCCAATACGGCATCTATCTCTGCCTCTGGGATGTCCCCACTCAATGATCTGTGGATGCCTCCAGCTCAGCACCTCAAAAACCCAGACATGGAGTTTATATATATATATGTATATACCATGTATATGTATATACCAGTTACCTGTATTTGTAGAACAATTCATTTCAAAAAGTAGTGGGCTAAAGTAACAGTCATTTCTTGTGGTTCTGTGGCTGGGCTAGGCTGCTGACCAAAGTCTCCTGTGGGGGTCTTGGTCAGCAGGTAGCCGACCAAGGCTGTAGCCATTGAGATCTTTTTCAGTTACGTGCCTCACACCTGGGCTGAGAATGGCTGAGCCACCTGGTTACTGGTACAGCATCTCTCCCGAGCTCTCTGCATGGAGCTGGCTTGTGTTTCTTCAGGGCACGATGGGCTCAGGAGAGTCTCTTACAGGAAGACTGGTTTTGACTAGCATAGATGATCTTAGAACCTGGTGTATTATTGCACATTTCCCTCTTAACTTCTAGGAGTGGAGCCTTTCCTGTGCTCTCTAGCCACTTATATTACTTATCTTCAACTGTGAACTTCATGCTCCTCTGTTGACCACTTGTGCTGGGATTGGTGGCTTCTACAGGTTTGTCAAAATACTTCATATATTCTGATAACTCCACTTCTCCTTTTTGATCTATACTCTTTGCTTCTTGAGAATTTCTTCCAAAGACAATATTGGGGGCTGGGGGAGGGGGGGAAAGCTTTTAATATGTTGCCTTTTGAACGTCTCTCCTGTGATATTATCACAGTTCAACCTTAGCATCTAGGAATCCCTTGAATAATATACAAACTTCAAAGTTGTTTTTCTTAATTGCTTTCTCCTCTGTTTCAAAACACCCCTGAATTTTAATTTTTCCAATTAGTTCTTGGACTGACTGTTTCAACTGCCTCTTAGATTTACCACTGTGCTTTCAAATTCCTTTTCTATTGTTTCCTGCACTCTATTTTTCTTTCTTACTGGTTTTAATTTTCTTCTTACTCGAATATATCCTTTTGTAGCGATTTAGGAAAAAAAAAAAAAAAAAAAAAAAAAAAAACCTAGAAGCAATTTCTGTCAGTTTCAAGTTGTCAGATTTAGCAGCCCAGGACTCCCTTAACCTTTTAAGAATCCTGACTCAGGCCAAGTCTCTGGATTCCTGGCTTCAACACAGGGAAGAATCTCAGTGCTGGCCAGTGTGAAGTGGCGTTACAGTTTTATAGAAAGAAGGAACTTGTAAGGAATAGAAGCGGCACCAGGAGCATGGGCGTGGCCTTTTCTAAGATGGATTTGCAGTGAGCAAGGCAAACCTCAGTGGGGATGTGGGCTCCTCAGAAGAGCTGCAGTTGATTATCATAACATTAGCTACAGACAAATGGTATTTGTTGGCTTTTACGTTAGATCTGGAAACACTGTTGAGGCCCTTGCCTGCCTTTCCCCTTCTTGTTCCTGTTAGCTGAGACTGGAGGGTGGCTTCTCACAAGCCTTGAGTGGATGGTCTGATAACCTCAACCTGGGGGGCCGGGGGGGGGTTGCACAAGGAGTGTTGTTCAGGCCCTTTCCTTGTAAGTAAATGGGGTTTCTAGTGAGATTCCTAGAAAACCACAGGTTTATGGCTCTGGAGAGAGAGAGAAAGGTCAGAAGCAGTTCTTAATTTGGTGAGTCTTGTTTCATTGCTAGCAAGAGTTTGTACCAGGCTCCAGGGCGAGGGGATCCTTCTCATGCCACAGCCATCTTCCCGCTCGTTCAGTTTATTCTTCTAATCAGTAAATATTTTTTTATGTTTATCTCTAATTATAAAAGATCTCCATATAAAATGTTTCCTATGACAGAAGAGACTTAATTATTCTCTGACATTTGTTGATGTGAATAAATCATCTGTGCGGCATATCCCCTTCAACACTGATACATTTTTACTACCTCAGAACCGTTTGTATTTCCTTGACATTTTGGTTGTAAGCCCAGCCTTTAATGGCTGAGCCATCTCTCCAGCCCCGATGATTTGTACTTTTAATTCTAAAACATTCCCACCCACAACCTCGTCAAAAACCACCTCCTCTTTCCTATAATCTTCCCCGGATTTTCCATTAGGCCCGTGCCAGCTCTCTCTCCACACTGTTCCTTCTGCGTTAGATAATTATAAAACTGCCTTTGCTGCCTGCTGGGGATGCAGTTGTTGGTTTTAAACTTCCTATATGAAGGAGGGTATTTACCACACTCGATCTAGTTCCAGTGGATATACTTTAAACGGGTTGGTGTTTTGATGTTTGCTTTCAAACTCTGTTTTATATTCTTTGGGTTCTAATAGTTTCATGTCCTGTGATGATTGCTGTGTGTGATTGCTACTCTTTCCACAGTCCCTTTAAGCACCTTTCATGTATTTTACAGCTGCATCCAGAGGGTCTTATTGCCTCGTGCCTGCGTGCTACATCTCTTTGTGTTGCATCATGCCTCCTCCTCCAGGGGTCCTTACTTTCATAGGTTCCCCCCCCCCCCGGTATCACATCAGGGGTTGTTTCTTTCCAGCATATGAGAGATTCTTATGTGTCTAAAGATGTGTCCTGGAAGAGTGGCTTTTCTTCTGACAAATAATTTTAAAATATTTCTATTTATGTATTTATTTATTTTCCCCTTCCCTTCTCCCACTCTCTCCTGCCCTGCTTGTTCTGGCCCAAAGGTTTTTATTGATTATATGTAAGTACACTGTAGCTGTTTTCAGACACCCCATAAAAGGGCATCAGATCTCATTATGGATGGTTGCTGGGATTTGAACCCATGACCTCTGGAAGAGCAGTCAGTGCTCTTAGCTGCTGAGCCATCTCACCAGCCCTCTAAAAATATTTTTAATGTGTGGGGTATGTATGTATGATACTTGTTTGTGGTATGTGTATGTATGAATACAGACATGCATGAGCCTGACATGAGATGCATGTGGAAGTCGCTGGACAGCTCAGGAGTCAGTACTCTCCTGCTATGGTGTCTCTTTGCAGCAACAGTAACTCCTAGACAGTGGGTTACAGGGACTGAACTCAGGCCATCAGCCTTGTGCTTTCAGTCACTGAGCCATCTGACCCGGTCATTGTCTTATTCTTTGCTTCTGCTGTTTGTTTGTTTGTTTGTTAGTTTGTTTGTTTGTTTGTTTTGGTAGACTCTCATTTGGTAGTTAACTGTCCTGGAACCCACACTACAACCCAAGCTGGCCTTTAGCCTCTGACAATTCTCCTGCCTTAGCTTCCGAAGTGTTAGGATTGCAGGGATATGCTGCCATGCCTGCTGCCTGATGTCATTTATGAGTGAGCAAGAACCTAGGTGAGGAAACGCATTGCCCCATAGCCTCTCAGATGAAGATGCGTTCTCTAAAGAGAAAGAAGACAGTGATGGTGGCCGAGTGGGAGAAGGGAATGGGGGAGTTATCGTCAGTAGAGATGTGTCTTAGCTGCTTTTCAGTGGCTGTGATAAAATACCTTCATGAAAGCAGCTTAAGGAAGAAACAGTTTATTTTGGCTCCTAGCTCCAGAGGGATGGAGTCCATGGTGGTGGGGAAGGCAGATGTAGGTGCTGGCACAGGAGGCCAGCTGAGCACATGGCATCTGCCCCGGGAAAGCAGGAAGTCGCAGGAAGTACAGCTGGGCTATGAAGTATCAAGGCACATCCACAGTGATCTACTTCCTCATAAAGGTTCTACAACCCCCTCCCCCGCTCAAAGCACCATCAGCTGGGACCAAGTGTTCTGATACATGTGCCAATGGGATGCTCACATTCAGACCACAACAGGATGCTAGCCGCCGATCCCTCCAGGGAAGACCTGTCAGTGGAGGGAAATGAGAAGATGCAGAGGCTCTGAAGGACAGCAAGACTGTCTCACATAAGGAGAGGCAGGCTCAGTGAAGCTGGGGTGGCATGGGCTGGTAGGAAAGGGGTGGGGACAGAGGATTAGTAACACTCCGATCCATGAAGGCATGACAGATGAGTTAAGGAGTTTAAGTAAGTGTGGGATAGGCTTCTTTTTTATTTTAAAACAAAGCATTCTAGAATAATAGTTGATCAAGAGTAGAACAAGAAATCTAGGCATATTTTTCTAAAATTCAGGTAAATGAGGTCTTAGGTTAGAATGGAAGTATTAAATGTACTGGGAAATGGCTGAATTCTTGACCTATTTTCTAAAACTAAAACCAACAGCAAAACTCAGGAACATGAGAGAGAGAGAGAGAGAGAGAGAGAGAGAGAGAGAGAGAGAGAGAGAGAACTTAGTGATTACCTCTGAGTTCCTACCTGGACATCGTGCTGAAAAGGGATACTAGCCAACGATTGGCCAGTGCTTTGGGCTCTGAAGAATTTAGTAGTTACTCATTATGTGTGCGTTTGCTACAGCTCAGAATTAGATGGTAGGTCTCCTGTTTCCTGCAGCATAGGCAAGCAGGGCTGGAATATTTGACTAAGGTGAAACCTTTGATAGCAACATAGTTTCTGGCAAGCTACTCAACCTTTGAGCTCAGTCTTATCTGTAAGACAGGTTGGGTAATTTTTAATACTCCATTGGATTGTTGAGAATTGTAGCCCCTAGAACAATGTCACATAAGTAAGTATTGAATGTTCACTGTTCTTTTCATTTTCTTTTCTCTTTAGAGACAGGGTCTCATGCAGGCCGTGATGGCCTAGAAATCTCTATCTAACTCGGTGGATCTCAACCTGTGAGTTGTGACCCATTGGGGATCAGATGACCCTTTCATGGGGTCACATATCAGATATTTACATTATAATTCATAACAGTAGCAAATAGCAATATACAGTAGCAACAAAACTTATTTTATGGCTGGCAGGGGCAGGGGGGTCACACAGCATGAGGAACTGGATTAAAAGGTGGTAGCATCAGGAAGGTTGCAAGCTACTGCCCTAACCAAGGATGACCTTTCACTACGGATCCTCCTGTCTCTACCTCCCAAGTTCCGAGAACACAGGTATAATGATACCAGGTTTTGTGGGATCCTGTAGCTCATACCCAAGACTTCGTGCTTTCTAGGCAAGCACTCTGCCAGCCAAACTATACCCCTGGCCTTGCTCTTCCTCATTTCAGGAATGGTCCTGTATCCCACCCATCATGGTTGCTTAAGCCAAGGGATCTTACACATCATTCCATGCTAATTTTGCTCAATGCAAGGTTGAAATATATTGTCCTTGGTTCCCCACTCTCAACTTCTTATTGCTGTTTTTACTCAATATGTCAGCTGATGAAGAAAGCCCACACCAGCCTTATGAGGTTTCTCTCTGGGGGATTCTTTTTAGTGATATTTTGCTTTTCTGAATTTGAATCTTATAAAGACAACAGTTAGCAGATATTTGATGAATGTTTATTTTGCGCTTAATTGCTGAGCTGGTAAACAGGACCAGTTAATCTTGAGCATATTTCCTAACATACTAACCCAGCCTTGCTTTTGATTTAGCCATAGTTAATAAATATTTTATCAGTGACCAATGTCTTTTATTACTTCTCTGGTCCTCCTGGATTTTGTTGAACAGATTTCAGACTAGCTGATGTCATTGTTGGCTTTTGTAAAATTGTATTGGTTTGGTTTTTGTCCATTGGGTGACACAGAAAAAAAAAAAAAAAGCAAACTGGAGAGCGAGCGCCTCTCTCATACTTTTAATGGGATCAGCTGTAGGCAGAGAGATTGCCTCAGCTGGTTTCCCTTCACTGATGCAGAAGGCAACTTAAAGAAACAATTTCAAGTAAAATAAGATCGCTGCAAACATAGATCACCCAGGGCTTTCAAACACATTAGTTAAGATTCCTTTGTCTATGGCGAACATGGCATCAGACTGAGCCTTGCCTTTCAGGCAGCAATGGCACAGTAGAGAAAGCACTGGAGTGGGGTCTCTGCGGCTGGAAGCACTCAGTCTTGCCAAGCCTTGGACAGTCCTCTGTGAGAAGCACTGGAAATTCCTACGAGCTTCACATATATGCTGTAAGGAGCCAGGGAAACAGTGGCCATGAAAAGATCTGGAGAGGTGCGAACTGTTGGGCCCAGACTAGCCTGTGTATATGCTGAGGTTAGGAAGCATGCAGGAAAAACATGGGAGTCAGGTTTCTTTCTGGGATGTTCTCAGCCAGTGCCATTTATAAATTGTCCCACTGTAAACAGAACAATGACAAGAATAAAAATGTCATCTGGGGCTGGGAACACAGCTTAGTTGGTAAACTGCTTGCCACAAAAGCATCCCCAAGTTAGGAACCAAGTTAGCATCTCCAGTAACCATTTATCTATCTATCTATCTATCTATCTATCTATCTATCTATCTATCTATCTATCTATTCATTTATTTAAATCTGGATACAGTTACATGAGTCAGCCATCCCAGTGCCAAGGAGGCAGAGACTGGAGGAAGCCCAGAGCTCACTTGCTAGCCAGTTTTAGCCAGTCTAGTTGAATCAGTGAGCTCCAGGTTCAGTGAGAGACCTTGTCTCAAATTCGATGGAGACCAATGGGGAAAGAAACCCAGGAATGGCCTCTGGCCTCTAGGTACACACGCACACACACACTTAACAGAGAAATAATGCCAACTAGCATTGATCTATAAAGTTAGGTATGCAGTTTGCTAGTCATGGAATCAGTTTAGCTAGACGACCTGCTGCCAGAACCTGTGAGATTTAACTGCAGAGCCACAGTCTCACAGCAGGAGTCCAGTGCAATGGGAGTGTGACCCCAGCACTGCTTGTTGAAGACATAGGTTCAGTGGAGTCTACTTCCCTCCCCTCCCATTATGGTACCTCGGGGATTTGTTCTACTCTAGAGACCTGTTCACAATTCTTCTGTTTCATGCCATCTTTACCATCATGGGTCCTGGAGGCTACGCTGGTTTGGGAGATACCCATTGTACCAGATAACCCCTCAAATGTATGCTGGTCCACCCATAAGTTACATCCTTACACAGGCACATGGATGCCCTTGCTGACCATCCCTGTCCATGAAGCCACTCAGAGTCCCATGCTGAGAGGAGCCCTGAATCCAAACTTGGTGCTTGAGGGTGAGACCTTTCCAGCTGGTCAGAGGGAAACCAGTTGGAAGAGCAGCCTATGGGAGACTCTTCTTTATTTCTGTGGGTGGCAGTGCCCACCCTATGCCTGCAGTGGGTTGGGAGATTAGTCCTGGCTGGCAGAAGCTCACCTGAGACCTTACCATGATCTGAATCCTAGTTCTGCTGAATGTCTGGAAGTGCCCAGTCAGGGACCTGGGTTATTCTTTGGTAGGATTTTGTTGTAGAAAATGTATTTATTTCCTGCTTGATGCCATGAAGTACAGACCTGGAGAAAGTTGCTTTTTTGGTTCTGGGTCAAAAATCTGCCCCTTGCTTTGCAGCTAACACTGTACAGTTTCAGGGCCCTTCAAACCAGTTTCACATTCAGCAAGACACTGGCTTTACTACCTGTCCATTTCTTTGTTTAGCAGTATTTAATTTTCCAATGTGTGCATCATATTTACATATGTTTATTGAGTCTTGGATATACAGAGTTGGATTGATCTTCACACACCCCCGGCCCATCCCACATTCTCACTCATGGGTCCTTGTAAGATGCTGCTTGTTAGTAAGGCACAAACATCTACTCATTAAAACTGGAATTTTAATGATGAGTTCGCTCCTAATCCAATCCTCCTAGACCACACATCTACACAACCACCCTCCTTGACCTTATGTTTATGATATCCCTCTGCTTAAAAAAAATAATTTATGTTTCAAGGAAGTTTAGAATTCCATCAAGTTGAGCTGAGGGTACAGAGGTCTCCTGAAGACCTTTCTGGTTCCTGCACAGTCCTTTCTCAGTATCTCTTCAGAGCATTTTTTACGACTGATGAATCCAGCTACAGTGGCAATCGTCACTCAGAATCCATAGTCTACACTAGGACTCACCCTTGGGTTACACATTCCATGGGTCTAGCCAAGTTTAGAGTGACATTTGTCTGCTATCACAATGTCACAAAACTCAACAACCCTAAGACATGCTCTCTGATCATCCAATTTGTCCTTCATTGGTCCAATCTAGCGGCCACTGAACCTTCACTCGCCTCCTGATTTCCCAGAATACCATAAAGTTAGAACAGCACACTAGGCTGCCTTTTTGGTGGGCTTCTTCTTGTTAGAAATGAACATTCATTTCCTCTGTGTCTTTTCATGACCCAGTTGCTTGTTTCTTTCTTTCTTTTCTTTTTCTTTTCTTTTTTTTTTTTTTTTTGTGGTGAATAATGTTCCCTTACCTGAAGGCCCCTGGTTTCATTGCTTCTTTACTAGACACCGCAGTTGCTTCTGGGTTTTGGCAGTTGTAACTGAAGTTGCTGTAGCATCCAGGGGCAGGTTCTCCTGTTGGGAGTTTCCATTCAGATTGGTGTAGACACTGCAGCAGATAACTTGAGTCTTGATATAAGTACTTTCAGTGTCAGCTAGGAGCTTTCTTTTTACTTGAGTACTTTATTCCTGCTTTATTACCTGTATTTCCTACTTTAATACCTGCTTTATTCCTGTTAACATATGTGTGATTATTTTTCTATTTTAAAGTAAAGTGATCTTGTGCTTTTGTGTTATTTTGATATGCATTTCTAATTTATCATTATACTTGATCAGCACCATCTATTTCCAAAGCCCAAAGATTCATTGGATATACAAACTGATCAGATGAAAGTTATGAAAATATAAATTAATAAGCAAAGTGCTACTGTTGCAACTCTAATTGTCATAACTTTAAAATCCTGTTAGGTGTCAGATAAGATTCAGAGCACTGAAATTCTGGTGCCTGGCTGTGGGAAGAAAGAACAGCATCTTTAGAGAGCCAGCTCAATGATCTTTCATAAACCTGAAAACACCTACCCCAGATTCCGTCTGCCACTGGTAGACACATATGTAACAGATAAACAGGGAGGTTTACACAATTCTGCACAAACTAGTGTTGTTTATAATAGAAAAAAATCAAGCTAATACAAATAACTGTCATCCTGGAAAGGGATTAACAAGCTATTTGGTGTAAATACAGAGACCAACATGCAACAATGTAAAACGAGCAACTGCAGCATTGGTAATATAAATCAATCGCAAAATTCAGAATAATGAAGAAGGATGTAAAATAGCATGCGTGACATAAGCCTGTTCATTCACAGCTGAAGACCAAAGCTTAGCACATTTTTACATGATCTACATACATTTCTCTCTTCGTCTACTGAGACATAAAGAAGGCACTAACAGCTGGATATCTAGATGAAGAGTGTGAGGTTATATATCCTCTCATGGTTCTGGACCAGGAGATGGAAGTGCTTGATATAAAACCATGAAGACCTGAGTTCTGATCCCCAGAACCCATGTAAAAGCCAGGAACCAGTGATTCAAGACCTAATCTCAGGATGGAGAGGGAGAGAGGGTAGAGAGGAGAGAGAGGAGAGAGAGTAGGGAGAGGTAGTAGAGGGATCCCCGGGCCTGCTGGGCAGCCAGTCTACTCAGTGAGCTCCAAGTTCAGTGGCAGACACTCACAGGTGGAGTGCCATGGAAGAAGACACACACTATTGATGTTGGCTTCTGGCTTCCACATGTATGCATGCACATGAACACACACACATGTGCTTCATTGCTTATCTTGTGACTTTTCTGTAATCTTGAGATTTTCCTTAAAAAAAAAAAAGATAAAGAAGATAAAGAAGAGGTCACTGATCAGACAGCAGCATTAATGTATGTTATTTCAAAGTAAAAGCATAAACTGATTTTTAAAATGACCAGCAAAATTTCTGGTGGTACTAACTGAAAAGGGAGACGCATGGAGGGAGCGAACCCTCATGGAAGCTTCTGAGGGGCGGGCTCTTCATCCTGGTAAACACTTGTAACTTTGCATTTCTTAAACTCTACAGATAAATTCTACACTTTTCCCTGGATAGATATTTCACAAGAAGGAAAAGTTATATACATTATGATGAGGAAAAAATTATTTCAAAGTAAAATTGCTATTCACATGCTGAAATGGTTGGTTTTTTTTTTTTTTTTTTTAAATTGGTTTGAGGCTCCCAAGATGGCTCAGCAAGTAAAGGCACTTGCCTGATGTTCAATCCCCAAGCCCTACATGGTGGAAGAAGAGAACCAACTGCCCCAAGCTGGCCTTTGTGACAGTGCATAGCGTACCTCCCTCCACACACTCAAAGAAATTAAAAATAAATCTAATTTTACTTTGTAACAAGAAATGTAAATAAAGTGGCTTTTACATGAACTCAATTAAGCAAAAGGTGCTGGCCATAGACTAAGCCTTGAGGCTGTCTCTAATCTTGTGATACAGTGCTGTTTCTGAATCTTGAGTGGTTGGCTATCAGATCTCACATGTACTACACAGTACATACCCCATAAGCACGTTGGCAGATACCTGGAGCATGCAGCTTAAAGATATCGCCATGAAGGAAGTTTGGATGCAAGTTTCATAATCTGAGTGTATACAACTTCTATTGTTCACATACACATTTTTTCTGTTTTTAATGGCTTTTTCTGATCTCTTAGGATTCCAGTACTCTTTTTTTTTTTTTAAGATTTATTTATTTATTATATATGAGTACACTGTAGCTGTCTTCAGACACACCAGAAAAGGGCATCAGATCTCATTACAGATGGTTGTGAGCCACCATGTGGTTGCTGGGATTTGAACTCAGGACCTCTGGAAGTGCAGTCAGTGCTCTTAACCAGTGAGCCATCTCTCCAGCCCAGGATTCCAGTACTCTTGATGAAACTTTAAAGGCAAGAAAAAAGTGGCCAGCATTTTATATTCTCAAACTGACTTTTAAAAAAATTGTATTTATTTATTTATTCATTTATTTATTTTTTTTTAGAGAGAGAGAGAGACAGACAGAGACAGAGACAGAGAGATGGGCCATCACAATGGGTGGACAGTTTTACTTTTTCTTTAACCATTTTTAGTGGTTACCCTAAAGTTTGTAAAATTTATTTACAGCTGATCCAAATCACTTTCGGGTATCACTGTACTGCTTTACAAGTCATGAGGTGCCTTACAAAAACAAAATTATTCTAATTCCTTTCTGTATTTATTTGAACACTACCATTGTCCATTTTTACATTTACATAAGTATACATGAACTTATCTGAGTATACAGAATCAAATACATCATTATTATTTTGAGCAAACTGCCATCTGTCCGAGAAATTCTCTAGTGCTCACTTTTTCTTTGTGTAGACTGGAGCTATGCCATTCACTGGCTGTCCTAAGCAGAAATTCTTTTACTATTTCTTCAAAGTGGAACCTGATAACTAATCCTTTACCACCAACAACAATTTCCTTCCTTCACTTCTTGTCTGAGAAACTTTTGTTTACATTTTCATATACAATGAAATGATTGATAATTAAATTGACACTCCTGTAGTCTTACAAGGTTAACCATTATGTGTGTCAAGAAGGTAAAAACTCCGGAATACGTTAGCTCAAGTTGTACATTAAACGTCTAGACTTACCCATTCTACGCGTGCGTGGATTTGTAGTCTTTATTCTACGCATGCGTGGATTTGTAGTCTTTATTCTATGCATGCGTGGATTTGTAGTCTTTATTCTACGCATGCGTGGATTTGTAGTCTTTATTCTATGCATGCGTGGATTTGTAGTCTATGCATGCGTGGATTTGTAGTCTTTATGCATGTGTGGATTTGTAGTCTTTATTCTATGCATGCGTGGATTTGTAGTCTTCTACTTAGGCTTCCCTATTTCTTCTTCTCTCCCTAGCAACCCTTCTCCTCCTCATCTTCCTCTTTCCCCTTGTTTTAAGATTTCTCCTATAAATTAGACCCGTGCAGCTTTTCTTTCTGTGTCTGGCTTATTTCTTTTAACACCATCACCTAATGATTGAATCCCCCTTCCTCTTAAAAGATAATTAGTTTTCTTATACATATAATGTTATATATAAATCCATCACTCTTAAAAAGAAATTACCCCTCAACAGCTGCCTAAGTTGCTCCCATATCTTATGCTATTATGAACAATGCTTTAGTGAGCATGGGAGCAAAGATGTTGTGCCCACAGGGTGATCTCAGTCTCTTGGGTGTATTCCCCAAAGAGGCATTGCTGGGATTCTATGTTCTGCTTTCCACAATGGCTGTACCGATGCGTGATTCTACCAGCCTTGGTTACCCCGATCATCACTCACCTCTTATTTTGGTAACAGCCACCCTAACAGGTGTGAGGTGACATCTCCTTGAGTTCGTATTTCCATTTTATGAAGATTGGTGATGTTTTGTTTTTGTTTTTTTAAATCCTGTACTTGGTGGCCATTTTTATTTTCTGGAGAAATGTCTATCTGGTACCTGGGTCTGTTTGGTCCATTTTATAACAAGGTTGTCTGTTCTGCTGTTACCAGCAGTCTCAGATAATGAGCTATGAGTTTATTATTTTTATCTTAACCCCTTATAGATACATAGTTGGCAAATACTTCCCCTCTCTCTGAAAGCTGTCTCTGCATTCTGCTGGCTGCTGCTTCAATTTGATGCACTGCAATTAATTTGTTTTTGCTTTTGAAGGCTGAACTTTGATGCAGTTGCCAAACATCATTGCCCAGGCCACTGTCGCGATAACTTCCCCCCATGTTTTCTTCTAGCTTTGTGGCTTCAGGTCTGCTATTTAGATCCATCATTTCCAGTTGAGTTTTGTGTGTAGAATGGGTTAAAGGTCCAATTTTATTGTTTACCACGTGGGTGGTCCCACTTCCCCAAATTATTTATTGAAGAGTTGATCTTTTTTTTTTTCTTATGTCTTTTTCCCACCTTCTCCTTAACATTTTTTTCTTTAGTGGGGGATGTGTTGAGTGCTGAGATTTAAGCTTGGGTCACCATTTGTGCATCAAGATCTCTTACCCACTGAGCCATCTCTCTGGCCCCCTTCTTCATCTTTGAAGGACAACTTTGCAGGATGGAACATCCTCTCAGCTCTTGTGATATTTTCCTTGCTCTAGTCTTGCTCCCATGGTGTATTGGCTAGTTTTATGTCAACTTGACATAAGCTAGAGTCATCTGAAAGGAGGAAGCCTTAATTGAGAAAATGCATGCAAAATATACAGCAAGACTGTAGGGCATTTTCTTAGTGATTGACCAGGGAGGGCCCAGCCTATTGTGGGTATGGCCATCCCTGGGCTGGTGGTCCTGGGTTCTATAAGAAAACAGGCTGAGCAAACCATGGGAAACAAACCAGTGAGTGGTACCCCTCCATGCCCACTGCATCAGCTCCTGCCTCTAGCTTCCTGCCTTGCTTGAGTTCCTGTCCTGACTTCCTTCAGTGCTGAACAGTGATGTGGAAGCATAAGGTGAAAAAACCCTTTCCTCCCCAAGTTGCTTTGGTCATGGTGTTTCATCACAGCAATAGTAACCCTGACTAAGACATGGTTTGCAAGAAAGTCTCAGGTGTGTTTTAATCTTTCTTCCTTTATGGGTGAAAAAAATTACCACTTAGGTTTCTTTCAAGATATCTTCTTTATCTTTGGTTTTTCTGAAATTCAGGAAATATTCTAGCTTGGCATTTGGCATTCATTCTGCATGGTTTGTTCTCTGTGCCTCCTGTGCTGCCTCTTAATTTACTCTGTCACTAATCTAAGGGGACATCCTCGCCATCACTTCAAATAGTTTTCTGTTTCTTGTTCTGGTGTTTCCCCTTCTGTAGTCATGTAATCCTTGGGCCTCCTCTTCCTCCCCTCCTCTTCCCTCTCCTTCCCCCTTCCTCTTCCCTCCCCCTCTTTTTCTTCCTCCTCCTCCTCTTCCTCCTCCTCCTCCTCCTCCTCTTTCTCCTCTTCCTCCTTTTCTCCTCTCATTTTGCCTTTGCAGTTTGGGGTGTTTCTGTGGAGATAACTGCATGCTTAGAGATTCTGTCCTCCCCCAGGACCAGTCTAATAAGCCTGCCCCTGCATTCTGTTTCCGATGAAGTGTTCTGTTTCCCAGCAGACGTTTCTGGCCCTTCACTGGAGTTGAAGAGACTGATACATTACTCAGCTTTTCTTCTCTGCTATCTACACTTTCAAGGTCCTAGACTCACTGCACCATCCCTGTTGTATCTGAGACTGGTTCAATGCTTGTTGAGTTTCTGCAAGTTGTGGGTTTGACCTTTCTGTTTTGCCCTGTAACATTTTCTTGGTAGTTGGATATGAGGTAATGAGTAAAATTAATTTCTGTAAATATGCATTCAGTAATTTGGTGGTTGATAGCGCAGGAGGATATTCTGTGCTCCTGTGATAAAGAACCTGAGCCTCCAGATGGTAAATTTAACCTGTATTCCTCAGCCCTACCTCCTTAGGGAGGAGTGGGTGGTGTTGAGTCTCTACTGGCTCCCATGTGGATGGCTAACATACAGAAGGCATACAGAAGGCATATGGAGCCAAGATTGGACATTTCCTTTTTCCCTGATGATTAGGCTTGGGAAAAAAATTCCAAGCAGGTCAGACCTGGTTAAATCGTTTTTCTTAAGAGAAGACCTTATGATGAAGAAAATACTGTTTTTTTTTTTTTTTAATTGACCAGTCCTCTGAGATTTGTCTCTTCAAAGCTCAACTAAATTTTTAAATCATTTTTAGTTTACTGATTTCTGATCTGAATGTTTTGTGCTCTTGCTTCTCTTAAACTACTGTGTTTCCAGTTTCTAAGTGGTCAGATACTACCTGGCGGATTTTTGTCTTGAAGATGCTTTGACACAGTTAAGCCCTAAAGGGTTCCAGCAGGTTTTGTTATCTCTGCTGCTGTCTGCTCACCTGTCAATGTGTTTGCTGTGGTACTGGCATGTTCTACCACCAAGTTACATCCCTAACCTGCCTACCCTTTAATGTACATTTGATACAAGTTTCTTGTTAAGTTGCCCTGGCTGGCCTTAAACAGACTCTGGAGGCTGGGCAGGCCCTGAACTTGGAATCTTTTTGCAATAGTGTGTCAGGGAGTTGGCCAACATTACCAGGCCTGCCACTGCTTTTAGCTTTTTATTTGGTTTTCTTTGTTGGATTATAGGGACTAAATTAAGGAACACTGAACTGTGGAACTTCTGGATGAGACAGAGGACTGGTGCTTTAGATTAGGTACCTTGGGAAGAAGGGTGACATTGTCCCGAATCATGTAACAGTGTGGCAAGAGCAGAGCCTCAGACACAAAGCTTTGTACTTTCCATTTTCTCCTCTCTGCCAAACACCACAACATGATTTTGCCATATGATAGGTCACCTGATAGCTTTGCTCCAGTGGTAGCACCATCAAGGGTTAATGAGTAGACAGCTCTTTATCTTTAACGCCTTGGCAAAGACCCAATGTTTCTTCTGGTAAAGCAGCTGATAATGTAGTCACTCACTTCTGAAGAAAAAGAAGGCCAGTGTCTAGAACTGCTATGTCCTGCATGCCTCATTTAAAAATAAAACACAGATGACATTAATCTCAATGTTGCCGAAGTTGTTTCTACATTCCCCTGGGCTCTAAACTATCTGCTTTGTAGATATGGGCTGGATTGTGAGTTGGCTCATGTGGGGCAGAAGTCACTCTGCAGACCTTGATTCCCAAGAACCCCTAGAAGAGCTCTTGGTCAAGTTCTGAATGCTCTGGCCAGCCTTGGAGCCAATCTTGGGTGACTGAGCTGGCTTTACAGCTGCAGTGTAAACGAAGCAGTCTTGCCTTGACAGCAGAAATTTACGAAGACCTAGAATTCTGAGTAGATGTGACCCAGTAAAGCACAGATTAAAGAGACCCCCACTTTTGTTTGTATGAGAGGCAATCAGCATTTGAATGACAACTATGGTATTGAGGTGGAGTGTGCTGTGAATTTAAATTTTATGCTAATTACTTCAGGAGTCTCTCACTCTTCATGTCTTTAAGCAATCAGATATTTTCAAATTACCATGAGAGAATCTGCTCATATATGGTAGTAGACCATCATTTAAATAATGATAAAAATCATTGCATATCATCATGGTCACTTGTCTATATTTTGATACAGTAAAAGTAGACCCATTATCTTCACCTTCTGTGCTTTCTTTACTTGGGACTGAAGGGAGGCGCAAACCCTTCACTGCTGAGCTACAGCCCAGCCCTGCCCTGCTAACCCAAGCCTGGACTTAAAAATCATCTTTCCATTGCTTGTTTTACGCTCTTCCTCTTCTCTTCCTCCTCCTCCTCCTTCCTCGATCTCTTGCTCCCCGCCCCGCCCCCCCGCCATACATTGGGGATTGGCTCATTATTGCAACACACACACACACACACACACACACACACACACACACACACGTTCTCCTTATATGCAGAATCTAATCAATAATATATATATATATGTAGATGCCGCTTATCATGAAGAGAACAAGGAAGGCAAATATTAGGGGATGAAGAAGGACTGAATGGGTGTTATAGACACCAGTCAGGAAAGAGTATGAGGCTAATTGTTTTTTTAGTGATAATTATGTCATGGCATTTTGTTGTTGATGGTGGATAACTGTATAAAATGCATTCAATACTGAAAGTATAAAATCCAGTACAAAGCTGCAAAGCTTCTGTTCCAAATGTCTACTCTAACTGTATAAAAGAAGTTCACTGAGTTGTATAGTCTTTGGGTTCAGCTCATTTCAGTGTGTGTTAGTTTAAATATGCACCCTTTTAAATATATAATAACGTTTAAAGTTAAGAATTTTTTTAAAAAAGGTATATAGGAGAGAAACTATACCTGGCCATGGTGGCGCATGTAATCTCAGCATTCTGAGGCAGAGACAGGGAGATCTGAGTTCAAGGCCAGCCTGATCTACATGGTGAGACTTCAAAATTATAAAGAAAGAAATGGCAATCATTGCATATCTAACTAGCAGTCTTAAACCTCATTGCAATGAACTCCACACTGTCATGGTGGTGAGTAGATAGGGTACACTGGGACATGGGAAAAGACTGACAGGATGTTGGCTGCCCAACATCTCGTGTCTTCTCAAGGTCTGAGAACCAGGAAAGCACACCTATGCGGGAGCCTCCCTTTCCTCCAAGGAGACTCACAGTTAGAAGGCCAGTGAGCCTTCACCATGCAGTGCTTTTCATCACTCGGAGTTTACTGTGTATACGTTTGTCTGTCGTCACCTGTGTGAGTCCTGATGCGCAAATAAGGTTCACACGGTTTTCTGTGGTTGTCTTTCAGCTTTCAAGTTGAGGATTTTTCAGCCTAAAACCTGAAAATGCTGCTGATTTTGTTCCTGGTGATGATTTGTTTCCATGTGTGTGTGAATCAAGATTCTGGTAAGAGGAAACAGAAGCACTTCCTTTTCATAATTTTTATTATACATACTCACTAGTAAATGAGTGTACACTGTTAAAGTTAGGGCATTTGCTTCAGCCTGCTTGATTTTTTTTTTTTTTTTTTTTTTTTTTTGGTTATCCTTCATACTTTGGAAATCTTGGACAACTGATACAATACAGGAAAGCTATCCTTTTGTCCTTAATTTAGCCTATCCCAAGTTACCTTGGGAATTCTGTTAGGTTACACACTGGAAAATTCAGAATGTCTCTGTTTTTAATTGACTTGACTAAAAATGTTGCCTTGGCTAAATGTGTAGATTTGCTGCCTGCCGCTGCAGCAGCTTGTTTGACTTATGCTTATAAAAGCATGCCTATGTTTACCCTGGAGAGAGCTCCTAGCTGTCACTGTCAGTAATTGCAGTCAGTAACTCATGTCCAGTGAAATAAAGTTCAAAACACTTCCACCACCTCCTCTAGCTACGCTTAAGTAGTTGGTGTAGTGTTGGCCAGCTCTTGGCCAGAACCACCTACACTGGCTTTTATAGCTTCCTCTAGGATTCTAATCTTAAAACTAGTTTTCTGGAGATAAACTAGACTTTGCCCCTTAAATATCATCAGCTGTCTCTCTGAGCCTTAAGCATTTTAAGAAGCGTCAGTCTCCACCCCTGACACACACACACACTTCATGGCTTAGACATGATAGAGGACCTGAACCATCTCACTGACAATCAGCCATGTCTTTCCTACACAAGATATAGGAGTTTATGCATAAGGAGAAAGGTCACTGATGGCCATATATCAAACCGTCCTGAGCAGGGTTCGCTGGACCAAGCATCCTTCCCTTGGAAGAAGGTCCTATTGGCCCTCTGCTCATTCTTCCCCTGAATGTTTCTGGCTATGTGATCAAGTCAAGAGTCTCAGATTGCTGGGGATGAGGTCACTTGAAAGATGAGAGATGACCCTTTGAGCTTTGGTCAGATGCTCACAGAGACTGAATTATAGAAGCCAGGGATATTTTCTTAGCAAAGGCAGAAGAAAACAGGAGCTAGTATGACCCAATAGAAATTTATCTAGTAACCATTTGTGATAAAAGGCTGAAGTGAGGAGACAGCCTGGGCATTTGCTTATGGAACCTACATGTTTTAAAGCAGAGGAGACTGAGGCTCATGTATATTGAATAACTTACTAATACTCATAGAATGAGCTGACGACAAGCAGCCTTCCTATCACATCATCCAACTGCACTGCATTTTCTCAGATAAGGCACACAGCACATACAACTTACCTGTCTTCCTTTATGACAAACTGCTGAAAGTTCACAGACCAGACAAAAAGCTGTCAGAAAGTAAAACTAGTTTAGACTATGATTTTCTATAAAGTCAAAATAGGATTGCAGAGCCTAGCATGGTGATGGGCACAGGCCTATGATTCTAGCACTTAGGAAGTGATGGCAGGAGATCAAGAGTTCAAAACCAGCCTGGTATACATGAAACAATGTCATTCTTTCATTAGTATATATGCATGTTTATTAATATATTAATATATATTAATAACATATTTAAAATATGTTAATATTAACATATATTAATATATGTACATATGTATATATATTTGTATAATGATAGTATATAACATATATATATATAATACTAAAGCCCTAGATGGCTTGCAAATTAATTGTTTAAAGTTCAGAAAGGTTTTTGTGTTCCAACATAAAATATGCTTGAATAGAAACTAAGATTACAATCTCATTTGTCACCTCAAGTTCTTTGCTGCCATCGTAGCTTGTATATGAGAAAATAAATGTGTCAGTCATGATACTCATTCATATGACTTACTGAATGTATTAGAAATAACTTTCCTGCAGATTAAGCCAATTCTGTGTATTCATGATGTCTTAAGCTTCAGCAGCTCAATACTTTGTTATACAAAAATAATGTTTATAAATTCATTAGATAAGGCAACAAATCGCTTAAGTGAGAATCACACTGAAAGACTCTCAGGTTTCAGAGTTCTAACAATTTGAAGGAGACTGATTCAAATGAACATATTCAATGTATTGATGTATGTGTTTGTGTGTGCATGCATGTGGGTGCATGTGCCAACATTCCAAATTCTATAAAGAG
Source organism: Arvicanthis niloticus (assembly GCF_011762505.2). NCBI lineage: Eukaryota > Metazoa > Chordata > Mammalia > Rodentia > Muridae > Arvicanthis > Arvicanthis niloticus. Next base: position 25,990,278 of record NC_047678.1, on the reverse strand, counting down.
TACAGGAGGAAATTGCCCACTAAAGAATAAACTACTTTTTTTTTTTTTTTTTACTATTTTACTTTGTTAAGTTTACCTATGCCCAGTTAGCTAATTGTTTGTAAAATGTGTTCATGGTTGCAAAGCTTTCAAATGAGAAACTGTCTAAAGTACTCATACCAAGAAACAAATACTTCTTTTCCTGAGAGATTATGTGGTATTAAACTATTCTGTTCTATTTGTTAGGAAGGTACTACTTTTTTTTCAAAGAAAAAACTTTCTATTTGTGTGTATGTGTGTGTGTGTGTGTGTGTGTGGTGTGTAGTTGGCATTAAACTTGACAGAAAATTTCTAAAACTTTTTGCTGTGTTATGATTTTATAGGTCCTGAATATGCAGATGTGGTATTTCTGGTGGACAGTTCAGATCACCTAGGGATTAAGTCCTTTCCTCTTGTGAAAACTTTCATCCACAAGATGATCAGCAGCCTCCCCATAGAGGCCAACAAGTACCGCGTGGCCCTGGCCCAGTACAGTGATGCTCTCCACAGTGAGTTCCAGCTGGGCACCTTCAAGAACAGGAACCCCATGCTGAACCACCTGAAGAAGAACTTTGGGTTCATCGGTGGGTCCCTGAAGATAGGGAATGCCCTGAAGGAGGCACACAGGACCTATTTCTCTGCTCCCACAAATGGAAGAGACAAGAAACAGTTCCCTCCAATCCTGGTGGTGCTGGCTTCAGCAGAGTCTGAGGATGATGTGGAAGAGGCTTCAAAGGCCCTGCGGGAAGATGGGGTGAAAATCATCTCTGTGGGGGTACAGAAGGCTTCTGAGGAAAACCTGAAGGCCATGGCCACCTCTCAGTTCCATTTCAACCTCAGGACTGCCAGAGACCTCAGCATGTTTGCCCCAAACATGACACAGATCATCAAGGATGTGACTCAGTACAGGGAAGGAATGGCTGATGACATTATTGTAGAAAGTGGGTGTCCTAATTTTCTTTGTATTGTTTTGATAAGACACTGGCCAAAAGCAATGTAGGGAGAAAAGGGTTTATTTTAGCTTACAGGTTTACAGTCCATTGCAGAGGGATGCTAGGGTAGAGATTTAATCAAGAACTGAAGTAGAGATCATGGAAGGACACTGCTTGCTAGCTGGATCTCTCTAGCTTACTCATCTACCTTTTTTATATACTCATACTTGCCTAGGGGATGGTATTGCCCACAGTGGGCCAAGTCCTCCTCCATCAGTCAGCAATCAAGGAAAGGCTCCAGAAACATGCCCACAGGTCGATTTGATGAGGCAGTTCTTCTAAGTGTGTCAAATTGATAACAAAATTCACCAGGACAGTGGACTGAGGCTCTGTGCATAGGACCAATGTCAAAATGATTTTGAAAAATCAAGGTAGGAAGAGAATAAAGTCCTGTGAATACCCCTTTCTTCCAGTGGGTGTTTTTTTTTTTTTTAAGATATTAAATATCTCTGCATGTTCAAGAAGATAGAAAGATTGTAACCATTAAAAAAACAAACAAACAAAAAAAAAAACAAAACAAAAAAAAAACCCCAAAAAAAAAAAAAAAAAAAAAAAAAAAAAAAACAAGGAATCCCACAGGCCTTGGCTTTTTCATGGCCTATTTAGCCCCAGACCTAGAAATTCTGTAGTACCTCCTCCTTGCTACCCAGGTCACTCTCAGCCACCTCCCTAGGTTGTTCTTGCTGTGGGTTTATTACTGGTTCAGTGAAAACAAGTTTGGTTCTGGAGAAATCTTTAGCTTTGGGAACCGCATAATGTAACCTAACCACTGAACGTCAAGGCTGAAGCCAACCTCTGGTTATGCAAATCCTATTCCGGAGCAAAGAATTCAAGTGGTGTGATCTACCCGAGTGCCAAGTAGCCATGTGTGGCCAGAGCTGGGTGATGTCCCCTGGCTTCTAGTCAGGTAGCCTGAACCCCACATTGCTTATTCTGCTATTTGATTTTGATTAGCTTCTATGTTCTCCACAGTCTGCTCCCTTGGTTAAATCAGCTTGAAATAACCTATTGGTAATATATAGAAACGTGGGATCTTTACTACTAGTGTTTGTTTTTTTTTTTTTCAAATAGTTGAAAATGCACCCTTCATCATTCCTTTGCAATATTTAGGTTTGAGCTGCTGAGTAATAATAAAGGTGGTACCTAAATAATTTTCACATTTAATAGCTAGCGTTCCCTGAGTGAATTATATCTACCAGGCTCCATGTTAAGTATACCATCTATTTAATATCTACGCCAACTCTATGAGGTAAACACTACATCTCACTTTATTATTTTATAAAATATATATTATATATATATATTTATAAGTAATCATGCTGTACCTCCTTTACATAGCTGAGATCAAGTGTATGTTCTATATGTCTTATGATGCTCTGCAGAGGTGCTGATCCTCCTGTGATAACTGTGCTGACCCATTTCTTTTCCCCACACAGCTTGCCAAGGCCCTTCTGTGGCTGATGTGGTGTTCCTGTTGGATATGGCCATCAATGGCAGCCAAGAGGACCTAGATCATCTTAAAGCATTCCTGGGGGAAAGTGTCTCTGCCCTTGACATAAAGGAAAATTGCATGAGGGTTGGCTTGGTGGCCTACAGCAACGAGACAAGGGTGATCAGTTCTCTGAGCACCGGTATCAACAAGACGGAAGTCTTGCAGCGCATACAGGATCTGTCTCCTCATGTAGGGCAGGCCTATACTGGAGCTGCCCTCAGAAAGGCTAGAAAGGAACTCTTCAGTGCACAGAGGGGCAGCCGGAAGAACCAAGGAGTGCCTCAGATTGCTGTGCTGGTAACCCACAGAGCTTCAGAAGACAACGTGACCAAGGCAGCTGTCAACCTCCGGCGGGAGGGAGTGACCATCTTTACCATGGGCATAGAGGGGGCTAACCCAGACCAGCTGGAGAAGATCGCATCCTACCCTGCTGAGCAGTTCACCTCTAAACTGAACAACTTCTCTGAGCTGGCCACCCACAACCAGACCTTCCTGAAGAAGCTGCGGAACCAAATCACACACACGGTCTCTGTCTTCTCAGAACGGACTGAGGCCCTCAAATCTGGTAAAGCCTCTATGGGAGAAGGCCATTCTAGAGCCTTCTTTATTCTTGTCTTTTGAGTGTTATTTATACAGATGGGACTCAGGGGCACTGAAGTGGGTAAACAGAATGAATTCCTAATTTTAAGTTTAGCTGGATACTAGAAAGTCCAGCTTGGAGGACACTAAATCTACTAAAGTATGAGCCTGGGAGAAGGATTTCCTCCTTGGCATGGCTTTGATTAGACTTCCACACACCCTGGAATCACTTCCTATTATGCCCCTTTGCTGCCTTTCATTCTTTGCTTCCCCCCCCCCCAATTCCTCTGGTCTTCCCTGTACTTCTTACTTACTTTTCTCTTCCTTTAACCCCAAGGCCAAATTAGAGAATAAATAAGAAACATAATTTGTATAAAAGACAGATTAAGTAGCAATCTATTGCACATTTAGAGAGAATGGATTATATATTTGCATGTAAACAGTGTTTGTTTTGTAAATATGTACCCATGGATGCTATATAAATATTTTCATATCTATGTATATGCAAACCTATTTGTATTCATTATGCAACAATTATTCATAGCTTATTTACTGTGTCACTGCGTCCTACCCTCAAGGTCACTAACCACATCCCCACTGGAGTCCAGGAGAAGGCCAGAAGTAAATAATTTTTTCTAGATTCTGGGAAAGAGAACGTACATGCTCATGGTATCCTCCTACATGCCCTCAATTCCACGTTATATTTCTTTCCCTCCAAATATTATTTACTAAAGGAGAAAAACAAGTTGCAAAGAGAAATTTCTAATATATATATATATATATATATATATATATATATATCCTTATTTATGATGAAGAGTTAGGGTCATAGTCTCAAACTATCAGAAACAATTCATTTCATCCAATTGATGCTGAGCCCCCATCCCAAGCTAGGAAAGCAAGTCCTCAATGCCTGGAAGTCACTTCCATCTTCCTTCCGTAGATGCTTATGATATCATCCTTTCCATCCATACTCCTGTGTCTCTCACATTTGCCCCAAGATACCACATTCAACTGTTTGGTTCCATTTCAGCCTGCGTGGACACAGAGGAAGCTGATCTCTATCTGCTCATTGACGGTTCAGGGAACACCCAGCCCACAGATTTCCATGAAATGAAGACCTTCCTGTCAGAGGTGGTGGGCATGTTCAACATTGCTCCCCACAAGGTGCGAGTAGGGGCTGTGCAGTACGCTGACAGCTGGGACTTGGAATTTGAGATCTCTAAGTATACTAACAAGCCTGACTTGGGGAAGGCCATCGAGAACATCAGGCAGATGGGTGGGAATACCAACACGGGTGCAGCCCTGAACTTCACACTGAAGCTGTTGCAAAAAGCAAAGAAGGAGCGAGGAAGCAAAGTGCCATGTCACCTGGTGGTTCTGACAAACGGCATGTCCCAGGACAGCGTCCTGGAGCCTGCACATAAGCTGAGAGAGGAAAACATCCGAGTGTATGCGATTGGCGTCAAGGAAGCCAACCAAACACAGCTGCTGGAGATAGCGGGAGAGGAAAAGCGAGTTTACTACGTCCATGAGTTCGATGCCTTGAGGGACATAAGGAACCAGGTGGTTCAGGAAATCTGTGCTGAAGAAGGTAGGAGATGACATGATTTGAACTTCAGACAGCAGCTCACAAAGGGACACTGTTAGTTTGGACGGGTGACCCACATTTAAGTTGAGATTCTTGACCTGTGTGGTATTTTCTCTCCAGAACAAAGCAAAACCCCAATGTAGTATAAATTAATATTTGAAGAATGACAGAGCTATTTGGAGGATTTCTCTCTAATGAATATTAATTAGCCTCTCCCCATAGACCCCTGCTAAGTGTATTTTTAGGTGTCATATGTATTATACATTCAAAAGTGTTCTGAGAGGGGCATGGCTATCTGATGGACATTTCATTCTATAAATGAACTTGGCTGAATTTCACTAGAGTACTGTATCAGTAATTTTCCACTCATAGTTTTTACTACCTGAGAGTATTTGGTAACTTGTAGATATATTTCTGATGTCTTAAGTAGGGATCTCTCTTAGCATTATGGAATGGATGAAGCCAGGATAGTTGCTAACCATCTTACAGAATGACAATTCGGAGTACTGCTACAGTAAAAATGACCTGGCATCAGATGGTGCTGAAATTGAGATGCTTAAGCCAGTTAGCAAAGAACAGAATGGTTTTGGCTTTTATTGCTTTCGAAGCTTTATTTGTCTGACTATCTTTACGATGCACACACTGAACTTGAACACAGAATTATTTGTGATCTAGGTTTGCCTGGGTTTTCCTGTGAACTCTTAATTTTTCATGTGCAGTGATATACATAAACATCCCAGTTTCTCCCATGCAGCCTGCAGAGACATGAAAGCGGACATCATGTTTCTGGTGGACAGTTCTGGCAGCATCGGACTTGAAAACTTCAGCAAGATGAAGATGTTTATGAAGAACCTGGTGAGCAAATCCCAGATCGGGGCTGACCGGGTGCAAATTGGCGTGGTCCAGTTCAGCCATGAAAACAAGGAGGAGTTTCAGCTCAACACATTCATGTCTCAAAGTGCCATAGCCAACGCCATTGACCAAATGACTCACATTGGAGAAACAACCTTGACAGGCAGTGCCCTGACCTTTGTGTCTCAGTACTTCAGTCCCGACAAGGGGGCTCGGCCCAATGTCAGGAAGTTCCTCATTCTTATCACGGATGGAGAGGCTCAGGACATAGTAAGGGACCCAGCAGTAGCCCTTCGCCAAGAAGGTGTGATTATCTATTCCGTGGGAGTATTTGGCTCCAATGTCACCCAGCTGGAGGAGATCAGTGGGAAGCCAGAGATGGTTTTCTATGTTGAGAATTTTGACATTCTGCAGCATATTGAAGATGATCTTGTTCTGGGAATCTGCAGTCCCCGTGAAGGTAAGCATGGACAATCCAATACTTGCTGTTGCTTACTGTTAAATTAAATAGAATTGTATATGAGTGCTGTAGGCTTCTTACTTGAAATGTCTGTTTTAGTGCCTTTGACCTTTGGAGTTAAGAGCTGGGGATGTTGGCTTGTGGCTGTACTCACAGTATGTGAGCTCTGAGACAAGGGAAGTAGCCATGAGTTTGAGGCTAGCCCGGGCTACATAATGAGTTTTGGGCTAGTCTGGGATACAGAGTAAGATCTTGGCTCAGTGCCACCTCCCCATCCCCCATATAAAAATAAATCCACAAAAGAATGACTTGGGCCTACAGCTTTCCCATTTGCAAACAAATCATAATCCTGATGTGGTTAATTACTCCTTTAAGAACCATGATGTCAGCAGGTCTTATGTCAGGCTCCCTGGAAGAGGAAGAACATTGTCAAGAGCTCTGGTAGAAGTGGTCTATTGAGAAAGTGCTTCCAGGAAGGGGCAGTAAGGAAAGCAAAACCGAGCTGAGGAGGGAGCTACGCAAGATTGTCACTTCAGCTGTGGGTCTAGTTTCAGCAGGACCCCATGAGCAATGTTAGAACTCAAGTCCCACCACAGTTGGCCCTGCTTTCCAATGAGGGGACCAACCTTATCTGCCCTGTGCCATTAGAAGACACATGAGCTGCTGAGGCAGTTGAAAGAGGAACCTAGTAGCCTCCTGAGCAGAAAGACTCAGGTTTGTTTGGCTTAGCATCAATTTGATCAAATGAAATGTTTGTGAGAACTGTCTGCTAAATTGTACAAAACATGACTGTAGGGTGTGAACTGGGGCACTAGACACTTTCAGAGGAGTAGATGGCGTACTTGCCACTCTTCCTATAATCCTGCAGAGTAAAGGAAGTGGGCAAACCAAAGCTCCAGGCTGAAGGTGCAGCCCAGTGCTAGAGCACTCTCAAGGTCATGGACTGAACCCCACCTCTCAACCCCCTCCCCCACACCCCCAGATCCATAGAAGGAAGGCCAGCAAATATAAGCAGCTAAATTGTTCTGTGATTTCCTGGGCTTAATGACTGAACCATTCTGAAAATTCACTCTAAAAAGATGCACTTGCAGACTTTTAAGGGGAGAAGAGACATTGTCTTGTGCTAGCTCAGCCCCTACTGTAGGGTTTGGTGGTTGTCATCTGTGTTTGGTAGAAGGACTACATCTGGTTTTTATTTCCTGGCAATACCATCCATAATAAGTACAAGCCCTCTGGAGGGCTCCAGTGTGGAACAACCCTCCCCTACCCTCTACCCCCAAGTCCCTGAGAAATCCAAGCAACTCTCACAGCCAGCAGATGGCTCGAGGGACCTAGTTCTTTAGTGGAGTCAGCCTTTCTTGGGAATTTGATTTTTGGCTCTGTACACATGGCTTCCGGTAAGCATTGAATACACTGGCTCTTGGGTTTTCAACAGTCTACCACATGGCTGGCAAGTGGCTTAGCGTAAAAGAAGAAAATGTGAAAGCCAGCTGGGCATTGGGGGAGTACTGTCTCCAAGACCCGTTTCTCCAGAATAGATGAGCTAACAAATATTTGGATTGCACTTTTCCTAAGACCCAAAGAGAGAGTGTGTACTACCAACATAAAGACCACATGACCATCTTGGGACTCCACTTCTCCAGAAAGGATGAGTTAAGCTCTAGAACTCATGGTGGGATGTGCTCCATTAGATGAATTAGAAATTAGGTCTTTCCTGCTCGACTTTGCCACAGTGCTGACCTCAGGCTTACCGAGTTCGCGGGAATGTCATGTTAGGACAACTTACTTGAGCTAAATGAGAACTGACCTACTTTTTATGATGTGTCCTAATAATGGAAGTAAATGTTTCAAGAAAGTCAAAAAGGAAAAATGTAGGCTCAGAAATCAGTCAACATAGAACCATGATAAAAAGCGTAGTGTTATCAAATTCTTGTGGTTGTTATTGTTTTGTTATTTCCCCATGGGATACTAATAAAAGCTCAAATAACTTAAAAACTAATAACTTAAAAATAAACTTGTATAAATGGAAGCATATACAGAAGGTATCTGTAATATGGAAATTTTATACAATTAGGGTTTTCTCCTTTTCAGTCTGAAGATGAAGGTTGTACTCCTGATGGCCTTATAATGGCCATTCCCTCATCTACCTTTGTGCTAGGTTTCACTCCATGCTTACCTTGTTCTGAAATCTCACTTGAACATTGCTAAGTAACTCCAGCACAATAGAGCCAGGTATCTCTGTTATCCGGAGAGTTAAAAGTCTGACACACAGCATGTTCTTACAGAGAGAAACTGTCATCCATTATAAATGGAAGTTGGGGAACTTCCCACACTGAATCTCATATGTTTGTTTTCCTTCCTTTTTAGAATGCAAGCGGATTGAAGTTTTGGATGTGGTGTTTGTCATCGATAGCTCCGGCAGCATTGACTATCAGGAGTATAACATCATGAAGGACTTCATGATTGGCTTGGTGAAAAAAGCTGATGTGGGCAAGAATCAGGTCCGGTTTGGAGCTCTGAAGTATGCTGATGACCCAGAAGTGCTGTTTTACCTAGATGAACTAGGCACAAAGCTGGAGGTGATTTCAGTGCTCCAGAATGACCATCCTATAGGTGGAAATACTTACACTGCTGAGGCCCTGGCCTTCTCCGATCACATGTTCACCGAAGCCCGGGGCAGCCGTCTGCACAAGGGAGTCCCCCAAGTCCTCATTGTGATTACCGATGGAGAGTCCCATGATGCAGAGAAGCTCAATGCCACCGCCAAGGCCCTGAGGGACAAAGGCATTCTTGTCCTGGCTGTGGGGATTGCCGGTGCCAATAGCTGGGAGCTCTTGGCCATGGCAGGGTCGAGTGACAAGTACTACTTTGTCGAGACATTTGGAGGCCTGCAGGGGATATTTTCTGATGTGTCAGCCAGTGTCTGTAACTCTTCAAAAGTCGGTAAGGCCTGTCAGTTAAGTTTTTCCTAATTATTAAAAAAGTGTGTGTATGTGTGTGTGGGGGGGAATGTCCAAATGAATGAGATACCAACCAACGTTTGGGAATATGTTTTCCTGGGAGGAGAGAAGGAGCCAACATCATGAAGTGGCTTTCCCACTCGTAGGATCCCAGAGTAGAACAGGCTTTCAAGGATATTTTGTTTGCTTTCTTCCCCAACAGAAAAACTTTTGAAAATGCTTCTCCTTCCTCCCACCTGGACTCGTCTATCACTGGAACTCCGCTGGTTTTGAAAAGGCTTTATTAGGACACAGGTCCACTTAGATGCCTTTCTCCCAAAAAGTCACACTGCCTTCTCCTAAAGGCCAACACCATGGCCTGAAGTCATTCTTTCCTCCAGACCAAACAAATTCACCAAAAATGCAGACTTAGGTATTAAACACTCCAGTCGGGGCTCTGAGGGCTATGAGAGAGGGCAGCCAGCACCGCTGTTTATCTTTCCTTTCAGGCAGGTAGAGATGGTGTGAGTGTATGTGCGTGTGTGCACACTCATCCACTGCTCATTCATTCAGCTGCCACTTTACACTTTTATCTCGCTAGACATGTTGCTACATACCTATAATCCTAGCACTCGGAGGAGGCTTGGGCAGTTTAAGGCCATCCTAGACTGTACTCTGAGTTCCAGGCTAGACCTCCTATGTAGTGTGACCCTGCTCACCTCCTCCCTAACCCCCTCACCCCCAAATAAAAGACAATTCATAGACATTTTTTTCCTACTTAGTTAGGGTTTTACTGTGAACAGATACCATGACCAAGGCAACTCTTATAAGGATGACATTTAATTGGGGCTGGCTTACAGGCTCAGAAATTCAGTCCATTATTATCAAGGCAGGAGCATGGAGCATCCAGGCAGGCATAGGGCTGGAGGAGCTGAGAGTCCCACCTCTTGTTCTGAAGGCAGCTAGCAGGAGACTGACTTCCAGGCAGCTAGGATGAAGGTATTAAAGCCCACGCCCACAGTAATACGTCTACTCCAACAAGGCCACACCTCCTAATAGTGTCACTCCCTGGGCCAAACATATATAAACCCTCACAGTCTTTCTCAAGAAGAAACAGAATTTGCTTTCCAAAAAGGAGGACTAGCTGGTGGGAAAACATGTAAGCAATTCTGTGTTCTAAAAAATAAGAAGAAATAAAATATTTTTATTAGAGCAATCACTGTTGGTCCACAATTCCAACCTGTGGGTGCAGTTCTTTTTCAAAATGATTCAAGTTTTCTGGTTTTGTCTTGTTTGTTTGTTTGTTGTGAGCATTACCTCCTTAGGACGTATCCACTAGCTTTTTCTCTGGCAAACTAACAACTTCTGTTTGTTACTAGGAATGAGGACCAATCCTAGCTTCCTTTGTTGGCCAATGCCTAAACTTTTACCTGTCCTTCTCTCCTTCTCCGTGAAAGTTGACAACTACACCCTTTGACTGAAACTTCCCCCATGAAGCAAGAAAGGCTGCCAAGTATGAGCCAGGAGCAGAGCAGTGTGAGGAGTTCATCGATTCCTAAAAGCTTGGTTGCCATATCTGCTTTCCTCCCCCTTATCCAGACTGCAGGAATCTGCCACCTTTAACCTTTCCTGAAACTACACTGAGAAATACCCTGAGGTCAAGGAGGTGCTCCATGTAAAAAGCCAGTAGTGCCTGTAAGCCTAGCTCCATGGGGGAGCTGAGACAGGAGGGTCACTGGTACTCACTGGCACCAGCCTAGCTCCAATTTCAGTGAGACCCTGTCTTAAGGAATGAAAGGATACTAGATGTCCCCCTCTGGCCTTTATGAATGGGTGTACATACTCACACACCTATGCACTAATGTACACACATCTTACACATACACCACACATGTGTGCACACACATACATGTAATTTAAAAAAATTAGGTTGGGTCAGTGTTGGGAACCCTGGAGTTTCGGTGACAGGGCTTAGGTTAAAGTTAAAGGGTATGGATGAACCTGTGCCAGGCATGCCTTATCTATTGGCACCAACCTCCCTTGTTCTGTTGGTTTTGAATTTGCTACAATAATGAAATAGAATTACCTCTGACTATATTGTATTATGTGCTTACAAACACTTTTTTTCTTAAGCTGGTATTTTTGCCTACATACACCAGAGAGGGGAAGCCGATAGAAGAGGAAGGTCAGAGGGAGAACAGAAAGCATGCTCTTAACAAATTTCCCTAATAAACCAGAAAAAAAAATTTATTGGACCAACTGGACCAGAGAAGCCAAGTCAATAATAGAGACCGTCTGCTTCTATTTGAATCTCTATGTGGATACGTGTTAATGTTGTTTGCTGTGCTACTACTGTCCCTGCCCTCTGGGAAGGTTAGGACATGATTGCGGATGCTGAGAGAAGCTCTTGTGTATCGCAGTTGTCAGTCCTCTGGCATGTCAAAAAGAAAATGGTGAACGACCAAACAAACAGAGCCAAGAGAAACAGGACAAGGATGGGTTGGCGGTGCATGACTCCCAGCTGCCTGTATGAAAGGACCATTCGTGTTTATTCTCCAATTAATGTGACCACAGAGTAGCATGAGATAAGAAACCACTTTCAATCTACTCGTCCGGTAGAGTTGCAGATGTTTAATTTATTCCTGGCAGGTTAAAGAATAGTTGCCTGGTCTTATCTCATTTCCTTTCCTCTCTGTAGATTGTGAAATTGAAAAGGTTGACCTTGTATTCCTCATGGACGGTTCAAACAGCATCCATCCGGATGACTTTCAGAAGATGAAGGAGTTTTTGGCATCAGTCGTTCAAGACTTCGATGTCAGCCTCAACAGAGTCCGTGTAGGAGTGGCACAGTTCAGCGACAGCTACAGGTCAGAGTTTCTGCTGGGGACGTTCACAGGGGAGAGGGAGATATCCACACGGATTGAGGGCATCCAGCAGATCTTTGGATACACCCACATCGGAGACGCCCTCAGGAAGGTGAAACATTACTTTCAGCCAGACACAGGCAGCAGGATCAACGCAGGTACCCCTCAGGTGCTGCTGGTCCTTACAGATGGCCGGTCCCAAGACGAGGTAGCTCAGGCTGCTGAGGAGCTGAGACACAAAGGTGTGGACATCTATTCAGTGGGTATCGGGGATGTGGACGACCAGCAGCTGATCCAGATCACGGGGACAGCGGAGAAAAAATTGACAGTGAATAACTTCGACGAGCTAAAAAAGGTGAAGAAAAGGATCGTTCGTAACATCTGTACCTCAAGTGGTGAGAGCAGTAAGTATTGAGTTCTTTATTTTGATTTCCCCACTGCCTTCGCTGACATTTTCTTCCGACTGTTTACCTCCCCCAGGGGGCCGCAGGGAGAATTTAGATTTGTGCCTCTGGATTTCAATTTGAACTTTTTCACTGATATGAAGTGTGTGTGTTTTGTGAACCGTGGAACGAGAAAGAGAAACAGAGACCCCGTGGCTTCTATTTGCACTGTCTCCCTGGGGGAGCATGGCTCTTCTGTGAATAGAGATGCCTGACTTTAGAAGATGCAAGAGGGAAAGAGAGAGAGAGGCCATTGTTCACAATCCAGCTGCTTTCTGAGATTGAAGAATATGTCACAGAGAAAATGAGCTGTCTGATGGAGTTTGGTTGCCTGGCAATATGCCTACAGTGCAAGCCATGATCCCATATGGGTGGGGTGAGAGCATCTCTATGTCTATACCTTTACTTTGAAACTTTACCACAGAAGTGAGTAATTATCTTCTTAAGAATGGCCACATTTGAGGCCTGGAGAGCTTAGTCATTGAAGTTCTTGTGTGCAATCACAAGGATTTGAGTTTGACACCCAGCCCTCCCCCCCAGGACCTATGTTAAACAGCCAGATGTGGTGATGCATGGTTGCAATCCCAGGCCTGGAGAGATAGTGACAGGAAGATCCTTGGGGCTTGCTGGCAAGTCAGCCTAGTCTCGTAAATTAGTTCCAGGCCATGTGAGACTCTGTCTCAAAAAATGTCTGTGGCACCCAAGGGAATAAATGACACCAGAGGTTGACCTCTGGCCTCTAGGTACATGTATACATACACACACACACACACACACACACACACACACACACACACAGACACCCTATGGATCGATGATTATTTTGAGTAGCCATGGTAAACATTAACCACAGACTTCCACCCAGGAAAGGAAAGCCATGGGATCGTTTAGAGGAGCTGAGACTGAAAGCGTGACGACAGATCCTTGCTCCGTGCCATCTGTTCTTAGACAAGTTGCTTCTTAGAGTTGAATGTTGTCCTTTATGGAGTGTGAATGAGCATCACCTGGTTCAAAGAGCCTCTGTGAGGATCTCGCAGGATGATGCGTGCTTAAACCTGACTCTGAATAGGCCTGACCCGCCAAGGAATTCTCAAGTCCCTCTGTATCAGTCAGGGTTCTCTAAAGGAACAGAACTGGTAGAATAAATCTCTCTCTTTATATAGAAAGGGGATTTATTAGAGGGACTTAAAGCTGTGGTCCAGCTAGTCCAACAATGGCTGAATCCGGTAATAGTTCACGTCCAGTCCATGAGGCTGGATGTCCCAACTAGTCTTCAGTGTATGCTGGGATCCTGAAGGACTAGGCTCTAATGCCAGTGAAGGAATGGACTTGCTAGCTAGCTAGGGCAAGAGCAAGTAGGCAAAGAGAAAGGGGGAGAAAGGGAAAGAAAGGGGGAGGGAGGGAGGAAAGAAGGGAGGGAAAGAGAGAGAGGGAGCGAGAAAGACTTCTTCCATGTTCTGTATCTAGGCTGCCTCCAGAAGGTGTGGCCCAGTGGTTCCTTCTACCTCAAAAGGCTGGAGTTAAAAGTGTGTCTTCCTACTTCAAATGATTCAATTAAGAAAAAAAAATTTCTTCTATGCCCAGCAGCTTGGGTTTTAGTCAATTCTAGATGTAGTCAAGTTGACGGGTAAGACCAGCCATGACACTCTCCATTTTTTGCCTACCACTAACTCATTAAATGCATTCCTAAGGGCTGGATCTTCCCCTTAGCCACCTCACTTGAAGGAATGAGCCTCCTCTTGGTGATATGTGTACTGCACTGAAACTCTACAATCGTTAAGCTCCATCAAGGTTATTTTACTTTTCCAGCCTTCGGGGAGCTGCTCACCTGTTGCAGGTGATAAGGCCACATGTGGTTGGCATTTTCCCCACTGTTCCTGTTCTTTACTTTCACACTACCCCTTTTCTCAGGCCTTGTCCCTCCTCTCTTGCTGATGCTGGTCTTTGGCCGTTCTCAAATGTTCCAGGGAAAAGAGACAGGTGAGAGGAACAAAGTGTTTCACTTGATGGTACTGGTCAGACTCTAGTCTGACAGCGGCTCACACCCAATGCTGAGTCCTGGAGTGGGAGCATCCTTTCAGCTCTTCCATCCTATCTCCCACCACCTGTATCCCTACAAAGCCAATTTTTAGGAGAATGTGTCCACTGATGCTCCTTTGAGAAGCAATAGTGGATTCTGGATGGTGTCTGCCCCTTCTCTTGGACCCTGAAACAGTTTCTTTTGTTGCTTATTTATAGCAGTTCCATGGGCCACAGCAGTCAGTCCAGCTGTCCCCATAAACACTAGAATTCACAGTCCTGGAAATGGGCTCCCCTTTCGCAGAAAGCACATGCAACCTGGGTCTCGATCTTCCAATTTCCAGTTAATTCAATTTAAGTTAACTCAAAGCTACTTTTTCAAGTTACTTGAAGCTACTTGGTTTCAAGTAGCTTCAAAAGGAAGTGAAGCCCCTTCCTCTTGAACCAAAGAGGAAATTGCTTCTCTTATGTGAGGAAGCTCAGAGTACTTATCCATAGCTCTCTCCGAGTGTACTTTCCCAAGCTCCAGTCTCCCATCTTTTGTAAGAACCCAAAGGATGGGTCAAAGGTTGAATGTCATGAAGTTGGTTAGGGGCCACTGTCTCTCTGCAATCTTGCTTTAGACCTTGTTCCAACTTTGGAACGTGTCCGATCATTCCAGCCAAATCCTTGACATTAATTTTCTATTTCACAAGAGATACTGATTTTAAATTATTAGGTTGAAAATTATCTTAGAACAGATTAATTTCTACTTGAGTGCTTGAGAAAGTTTTTTAAAAAATGAGAATATTAACTCCAAGTAGTGAGCTATTTTTAAAAGAAGCAGTTGCTATGACAATGAGATGGCTCAGCCAGGAGGGGCACTTGCCCCCAATCCTGACAACTGAGCTCCATTCTGGAATCCACATGGTGCAAGGAGAAAAATGGCTGCTGCAAGTTATCCTTTGACCTCATCCCCATGCGGTGCCCCATAAATAAATAAATATTTTAATTTTTTTTAAATTAAGGAAACCATCATGAATACAAAAAGATCAAGTAGTGCTTTTTTTTTTTTTTTTTTAAGATAAACTCAAAGTCATTAGTCCAGCAAACAAGAATGTAAGGCTTTTTTTTTTTTTTTTTGTAACCAAGCTGTGAGCTGAAGACTGATGAGTCTGGAGTGTGCACTGATAAAGCTTCAAGGGGAAGCACAAGTATATTATGGGATGTCCCTTCTGAAATGATAAGATCCTCCCAACCACAGGGATCAGACAGCGAATTGGTGTGTTTCAAAGTTAACCAGGCTTTGATCTGTACACTTGTTTGGCTTGTTGGTTGGTTGGTGTTCCCATTTGGTTTTGGATACAGGGGATTGACTGCATGCATGCCAGGGAAGTACCACTGGGCTACACCCCAGCCCCATCTGATCTACTTGTGAATAAAATGTGCCGAATGTTTGAAACACAATTACCATTCCAGACTTAGTTTTCCCACATAAAGCCTGACCTGCTTAAGTCCCACCCCACTCCCGTGCACAAGGACTCAAAGCATTAGCAGCTATGTGAAAATGCCCCATATAAATGTCTTTTCCTCCTTCACCCAACAACTGCCAACCAGTCCACTTTTCCCACTGAGATATTTTCTTCAGGACCACAGCCAACTAATCTCATTGATGTACCTCAGCCTGTCAACAGTGTTTCTTGATATTTTTCCCCTGACTTTATTTATGTATTGTGAGTCACACATCCCACAGCCAGCCTGTGGAGGAGAGGACAGCAAGAGTCATTTGTCTCCTTCTCCTGTATGGGTTGTGGGAATTGAACTTGGATTCTCAGGGAATTGGCAGAAGTACCCTTCCCACTGAGCCACCTTAGGGGCCCTCGACGCTATTCTTTTTCTCTCCTTTTAATTTATTCTCTCATGTTACATCCTGACCACAGACTCCCCTCACTCCTTTCCTCCCAGTCCCCCTACCTCCCCTCTCCCCCAGATCCACTCCTCCTCCATTTCTCTTCAGAAAAAGAAGACCCCCCTCCCAGGAATATCAACCCCAAAACAGCATAACCATATTCAATAAGACTAGGGATAAATCCTCATATCAAGGCTGGATGAGGCAACCCAGGAGAAGGGAAAAGATCCCACAAGCAGGCAGAAGAGTCAGATAGCCCCACTCCCACAAAATTCCCAAGCTAAAAGACCACAGCATGTATGCAGAGGGCCTGGTGCAGACCCATGCAGGCTCCCTGGTTGCCCTTTTGGTCTCTGTGAGCCACTAGGAGCCCTACTTAGTTGATTCTGTGGACTGCTTTCTGCTGTCTGTAGGGGGAGATATTTGGCGGGGTAGCTCTGCTTAGCTCTGGCCACCATGTTCTGCACTAGAAGTGGCCAGAAGCCATGCGCACCACAGCTAGAGAGGCCAGAAGTCAAGCGTGCCACAACTAGACCCATGACACCAGCCAGCATGGGGATGGCTCTGCCAATCCCCCATGCTGCATCCACAAAGCTCGGCTGAACCCCAGACAATATCTGCCATCCTCGCAGTGCCCAGTAGAAATGAGACTCTTAAAGTTTAATGATTATCTATCTAAAGGATTTATATATTTAGAAACGCTCAATTAACAAGATGCCCACACAATTAGAGTTGTTACCCAGTAGTTAACCTTTTGATAAGAAGTTGCTACCCAGGACAGCTTTCGACCCTTCTGTGGTTCTCCATGGCTGATGGCCTCCTTCTTCTCCTCCCCTTCCTCTCTTTCTCCCCTCCCCTTCCTCTCTTTCTCTCCCAGCTCCACCTCCTCTTCTACTGCCTAATCACTGAGCTCCACTGCCAATACAATGTAGCAGATTAAGTATCCTGCTATGTCTGTCCTCCACCCCTTGGCTCCTGGGACTCCTCAGTATTAATACTAAGAATATACTACCATCGATTCTAAAGACCTTTACAAATAAAACGGTCAGACAATTATGGCAGGGCAGGTCCTGTCTCATCCAATCTGCTGCTTTGTATTTTTATTTTGCTTTGTATTTTTATTTATTTATATAAGCTCTCGAGTTTTGTGGTCAAGGAAAGTAATCTTCCAAGAGGCTAAGAGATTTGCCCAATACAGGAGGACTGAAGCTCCTGCCTCCCTACCTCCAAGCTCCGCCCTGATTTCCATGTGGCCGCTGGAAGACCACCTCCTTAAGCAGCATACTTCCCTTTGCTGACCCTCCCCAACCCACCCCACCCCGTTGCCTCTGTGGCTGCTTTCCTAATTTCCTTTGCTTTCATGGCTCCTTCCCAATTCTCAGCCCCGTGACCCTAGTTTAATTCTTCATGACCTCTGTTTGAAAATCAACCTTCTCCTTCTTCCTGGCTCACTTCTCAAACTACCCCTGACTCCAGTGGATTTGAATCACCACTGGCAGATGCCCTATGAAGCACAGCCTTGAGTTCTCCAAATTTCTCAGACACATCTGTCCTTAGAGCCTTCAGAGCCAACGCACAATCGCTCTTTCCAGCTTCACTTTGTCTGGTACTGCACTTAGGCATGTATCTGCTGCCCTGGACTTCCTTACCAACTTGTCTGCCTTTGATCGTATTGTGGAATCATTTGTCAACTTTAGTTAAACATGAGGAATTTAGATTGTGTTTTTGGGCATCTAGATGAAATACTTTAAAGGCTCCATCTCTGTAGGGAACAATTCCAGGGTCTGTTGGTGTCGTTACAATGCCTTTGCTGGTGTGTATGCCGTTCCAAATTGGCAGTGGGGTGACTTTGTCACGTGGTTTTCTGTTGATGGGTTAAAGTACTATTAGTCTAAGGAGAAGTGGACACACATGTTCTAGAAAAGATGGATTTCTGATGCTTTCTCTCTCTGCCTCCATTTCTATTTCTGAGCAGCCAAGAAGAGGGTCAAAGACAGCAAAGTAGAAGGCCGGCCTTCTAGACTTTTGACATTAAATCTCTGGGTGAAATTGGTGATCAAGTAAGGCTTTCCTTTTTCCACACTCAGATCTTGTCTTTAAAAAAGACTCAAGTCACCAACCTTTGTTTTAAGCATTGAATTTGGGTTTGTTGTTGATGTTACTTAAGAGACTTAAAAATATCCAACTGATCAACATGTGTGGAAGATTGCATGAAGAGGCATCCCTGCACACACATAGACACACACAGATACAAACACACACATACAGACACACAGACTCAGAGACGCAGACAGACACTCAGATATACATACAGACACACATGGACACACATGAACACACACACACACACACACACACACACACACACACACACACACACACACGGTCTGAAAACTGCTGATTTAAGCCAAGCATTTCCTTTTATTTTACCAAGCAAGTCACATGTGTTGAGAAGGCAGGCTAAGGTCGGAGTGAGTTTAGCCGCTTAGACATTCTTGAAAGAAGAGCGTGTGTGCTGTAAGATTTTTATCCTTCTCAAATTATCTGCCTTTAGGGCACTCAGCTTAAAATATCAAGCCCATCCAAATGTCTTCAATGCTGAAACTTCCCTGGAGTTCATAAGGCAACAGCAAAGACCTTTAAATGCTACACATCTCTCCTCTAAGTCTCCAGAACCCCGGATGGCAGTGTCTTGCTCCCCAACTGGCTGGGCTCCCAAAGGTGGTGCCATCTTTGACATGGACAAGCTAGATAATTGGGTTACCAGTCTCTTCTTCACCCGTAGGACTTAAAGCACGATCTAAACAATTTTTTTTTGAACATTGACTTCCTCTCTGGGTGAATGTTAAAGGCGATCGAAATTGACTCATGCTTCTAGAAAGAAAATTGATCAAAACTTTTCATGACTCTTTGGTTCTAAATTACTTTGCTCTGTTCAAATATTTTTACTTTTTTCTCACTCCTATTATAATTTAACCTTTGTCAATGGCCTCAGTTGTTAAGCAGTGCTATATGAATGTGTTTTAGAATATTACCATATCCACAAGGTGCCTCCGGGATACTTTAGAGACAGAACATATTACAGTGTATTTGTAATGGCTAGAATAGAATCATTTAACACTTTAGTTGTCAGAGAATCGTCCAGATTTTATGCCAGCTGAAAAAAAAAAAAAAGTTTATGCTTCTACAGCTTATAGAAAAATGGGTGTGTGGCTCTTTCCTGATCTGTGTTTCCCCTGCTTTCTACTTTCTGGCTAGGATGGAAATAAGACTTCTTGGTCCCTAGACTCAGACATGCATCAGATTCACATTAGTGTGGTGTTAATCTAACAAGATTTGCTTTCCCCTTGAATCCTAGATTGTTTTGTGGATGTTGTGGTTGGATTTGATATCTCAAGTCAGCAGAGAGGGCAGACTTTGCTCGAAGGTCAGCCTTGGATGGGAACCTACCTTCAAGATCTCTTACGTGCCATCAGCTCCCTCAATGGGGTAAGCTGTGAGGTGGGCACAGAGACTCAGGTGAGCATAGCTTTTCAAGTGACGAATGCTATGGAAAGATACCCATCCAAGTTTGAGATCTACAGTGAGAACATACTGAACAGCCTGCAGGGTGTGACAGTGAACGGCCCATCTCGCCTCAACACAAACCTGCTGAGTTCTCTGTGGGATACATTTCAGAATAAGTCCGCTGCTCGAGGGAAGGTAACATGGCTTTAGTTTGTGTGTTGGTCTGTGGTTTTCAGTGACTTTGTTGCTAACTTTTTTCCCCCTCATTTTTCTAAAACCTACCCTAGGTGGTCCTTCTATTTTCAGATGGACTGGATGATGGCGTTGAGAAACTTGAACAGAAGTCTGATGAACTCAGAAAGGAAGGTATTGAACTTGGGAAAGGAAAGAAACAGGGTTAAGTGTTGATTTATTTATGTAGGTAGGGTTTTCCTTTGTAGCCCAGGCTAGCCTGGAGCTTCCTAGGTAACCCAAATGGGTCTCAAACTCAGGGCAGTACTCTTTCAGCCTCTTGGGTGTTGGGATCACAAACATGAACCACTATGCCTGGCTGCTTATTAATTTTATAATCTCAGATGTCAACTCTGGCTGTGTTATTTCCAGGTACCTAACTGACCCCTGGATTTCTTACCCCAGTTGACCCCAGTCTTTCTCTGCTGAATGGGCTCAGTAGAGCAAAGGTCCTCTGAGAACACTGTGGTCTCTCACTGCTGCTCCTGGTCCATGTGTCTAAAACAGGACATAGACTATGGCCTTTGCTTCACCTTCTCTTAGGATTTGCTCTTCCAAACCTTTCCTGGAGGATGTGTCTTTCTGTCTCACCCTGCCTTGTTTAGTATTACTACTCTGTCACATGCGGGTGAACAGGAAGAATCTCCTTGACCAAGAAACATGATCATTAGACTACTTCTAACACTAACCATTTCCAGACTTGCAAGCATGGTTTTTTTTTTTTCTTTTGTTTTGTTTTGTTTTTTGACAAGTTGCCTTGGGTGTTGGGGTTTTGTAATTAGTTCCTTCCTTCAGAGCACAGAAGGACCAATCATGATGTTTATGCAGCCTCAAAACTCTGGAGCCAGGCATCTGGCTTTTAGAACCAGCCAGTCTGACTTGTTGTTGGGTCCAATTAAAATATAGGTCAGTAGAGGCAAAAACAACCACGTGTTCTTACTTGACTAGAGTGGTCAAGTCTCCCGTGAGTAGGTACTGCTGCTCTCCCATCCACAGCTCCTCTGGGGCAGGATCACCCACCTACCAGTCACTCAGAGCTATGTGTTCTTATGAAGAATTACCAGTGGAAAGTTAATCCCCACTTCACCCCCTGGGCAGTACAAAGAATTGGTTCTTAGTCTCAAATGACACCAGGGCTGTGATTTATGCTCCAGAACTCTCTGAGGTCAAGTTCAAAGCTTGGGGATCACTCATGTCCTGCCTCACCCTCTTTCCTTCATCCTCTTTCTTCTGAGGCTTTTTCAACACATTGTATGTATCCAAACCCTTACCTTAGGCTCCGCTTCTGGGTGCCTGCTCTAGTACCCCTGCCTCTCCAGAATCTGTGTTTTCTGCTGAGTTCTCTCCTTAACCTCAAACAAATAGCAGAGTTCTCTGAATTTACAGCCATATAGTGAAGACTTTTATTTAACCCTTTATTGGCCGAAGCTGCCTTCTCTTTATTCTATCAAGTCTTGTTTTTTTTTGTTTTGTTGTTGTTATGAGCTCTAAACAGATTTTAATTAACATTGAGGACAAGACTTTGAGGCACCTGGTTTGAGAGGACAATTTTGTTGTCATCCTCGAGATTTTAATTGTTTAATCCCCGTGTGTGTGTGTGTGTGTGTGTGTGTGTTTATTCCTCAGAAATTGAGAATCTTTGAGAAAGGGATAAAGGAATGATGGGCAGTAGTATCCTTTGAAAAGCACCACATAAATCTCAACCTGGACAAGAAGTACCCCTGCCCCTGGATGCTTCATATATGTATATGTATGTGTATATTATATATGTATGTATGATATATATACATATATGTGCGTGTATATACATATACACACACATATATATTCACTGATGATGTATTGACCTAGGAGGCTGCTTTAGTTCAAGATCACATACTATCATAAAGAGTAGGCAGTCAACATGCAACAAGATGAGAGGAGAGAGGAAGTGATGTAAAGTGTGTGAAAGGAAAGTGTGTAGCTCTATATAATTTATGCATGTAGTTTGGGGTTTGAATTTGTTAAGTTTTAAAAGTCAAATGCCCTGGAATTTCCTCATAAAGTGGTTCTTTCTTCTCACCACTTTTGAAGGTTTTTCTTCCTTGATTCACTTTTAGCAACTGAAGACCTTACATTGAAGGCTGTGACTCATGTGGTGGTGAACGAGTGTGGAGGGAGCACGACTGAATACACCAATTCTGAGAATCATACCCATAAATAATAGTTCTATGCATATTTCCTACATGTCAGGATCCCACAGATCTTGTAATGCTCACATTTTCAAACTTCCTGAAGTTTATAAGGACAAACAGATGTGACAATACTTTTCTTTTATTAATAGACCCAGAAGCATGCCTTCCTGGCCGGTAAAGCCTAACTCAGCTGCATAGCAGTGCTGTCCTAGCCCACCTCAGACACATTCTTCTCTTTCCCCCTAAGTAGTTTGGAAGGGTGACCGGCCGGTTATTCTAGTTTGTCTGGGACAGGGCAGGAATTTTACAGGACTAACACCAGAAAAGGCAAACCAGAACAAGCTAGCTGTCTGATTTAAACCTTTCTTCCTTTCTTTCCTTCAATTAACCACTGTATCAGCCTCTCCTCCAACAATAGCTACTCCCTCACGTCCAACCTCTCTCCCTTATTCTCTTCATTCAAACCACATTGTTCAAACTTACCTAAGAAGGGACCTTGACACTGGGAAAGCCCTTAAATATTTCCTTATCTGCTTTGGTATTTTGGTCCCCAAATCCCATCCAGATTGTGTCACGTGCATTTGGAGGAGGATGAGAAAGTGCAGGGTTGCCCTTGATCCCATGACTATGTCTTCTGTATGTTTTTGCTAAAGTGTCCTTGAGTGTAAGGCTTTGGAACTAGACTCTGGATGAAAAACTAAGAAGACCAGTAAGTCAAGAGCCTCAGTTCTCTGAGCCTCAATTCTCTTGTCTCAAATATGATTTGAGTCATATCTGTGTGCCTAATAGGGTATGAATAAGATAGTGCATGTAATCATTTAACTGTCTTCCAGGCACACACACCACAGTTATGAAAGAAAGCTAACGTAACTGCTCTGTAGGATGACTGCCAGGGCTTCTTAATACTTAGTTTTCAAGACCCTCAGCTGCCACGTTTATTTGAGATATTCTGATCTATAAAATTCCAAGGCTTATGAGGTGCTGCTCTCAGAGATTAACATTTGTTTCCACTTAAAGTTACAACTGGAGCAACAGTTCCTTATGAGGTCATTGAAGGCCCCTACCTTTCATGTATTTGTGTGTGTGCCTGCTTTTAGTTTATGTGAACCACATGTGTGCAGGGGCCTTCAGGGACCAGAAGAGGAACTGTGTTATACAGGTGGTGTCAAGGCACCATGTAGGTGCTGGGAACCAAACCCAGGTCCTCTGCAAGAGCAGCGAGTGCTCTAAACTATCGAGGCAGCTCTCCTGCCCTTAGACACACATTTCTGTTTCTGTTTCTACATTGGTTTCTGTCCACAAAGCTAGGACTTGGATCCAGACATCACACATGCTAGGCGACTGCTCTGCCTGGGGGTGGGGGTGGGGGGTTGTTCAAACATGCATTCGGATTCAGTAGATGTGGATTAAGGCCTAAGATCCGCCTATTTCATTTTTTACTTGATCATTTTCCCATGCAATTCTTTATTTTATTGAAAGATGCCAGTCAATATGGCTGTCCATCTCAGGAAAGTCTGTATTTCTGAGAAAGCTCCTAGGTGATTCTGACATTGTGGCTTTAATAACCTTCCACAAAGGATTAAAAAAAAAAAAAGTAGAGCATTCACTTTCTTGACGTGTGGATTCTGTGATACTTCCGCAATCAGTGGCTGGACCTTTGGTGAACTCACTGACTCACTTCATTCAATGAGCTCTGAAATCCGGCCATTGCACCCGTAGTTTAATTCACCTGGTGTTGTGCTATTATTTACTAGCATTGCATCATGAGATTAGAGGACATAGACCGTAGAAAGCAGCTGTCTGCTGAGGCTAGTGGTTTAAGTATGCTGAATGATTGAAGAGGCGCAAGCCCGCTTCACCCGGAGAATGTGTTGAACAGGCCTGAACGCCCTCATAACCATTGCTGTGGATGGAGCCGCCGATTCCAGTGACCTGGCCGACCTTCTCTTCATTGAATTTGGGAAAGGATTTGAGTACAGAACACAGTTCACAATTGGAATGAGGGATCTTGGGAGTCAGCTGTCAAAGCAACTAGTAAGTGACTCAGAAAAAGGCTGGAGGGTTTAAGCAAATGCCCCACCGCTGGGCTGGAGGCTTAGCTCCAGAAGTTTAAGCCTTTGGTTATCTTGTATACAGGTTTAATATTGACGAGTATGGATTTGAACTAATACTGACCTTGTGAATAAAGATGAGATGGGTCTTTATGAATTTAGTGAAGAGTCTAAGAACATGATTATATAGTATAGTGGGTCAAAGTGTGTTTGACAGATACTCTTGGGACAAAAGAAGTGGTAAAAGGAAGAATAAAGAAGAAAAATAAGAAAGCACTTAAACAGTACCACCTGTGCTGGCCAGATCAACCCGTGAGTCCAGTGTACCAAGATGAGCCTGAGTTATGGAGGTTGGCTCTGAGCATCACAGCTCATGGTGCCTCTGATGTTCAAAGTGTACTTTCCCTCCTGCACTGCCTGTGAATGACAGCCCATTTACCGAGGAATTCAAGCAGAGAAACAAAGCCTGCTGGGAGTGTGGGGGAGGAGCTAGACATCGGGCCTTGCTGGTGGACTTTATGAGTGAGGGATTTTCTTTGGCTGTCTCCTCTCTGCCAGACCCTGATGCTCTTGTTCTGTTTTTACAATCTCACACCTAGAAAAGATGTGTCTTCACCATGGTATTTCAGAAATTTATAAAGAATCAAACTTGAGTATAAGCATTAGTGAATCTTGGCACATTACTGGTTTTACTATGAGTGGGTAATGATTTGGAATTTGTTCATAATTTATAGTCTTTACTCAGTATATCAGCACACTTTCTGATGAAGGGCTATTGTTTACCTATAGAAATGAAGTATAGCATTTACTGCAAACTGAATCTTCCTAAAAATGAATTGGCTGGGTCATTTGCAAAAATTATTAATTAATTAAATAGCACTATGTTAGCTATTCAGGAGATGTCAAAGTTAAGTTCAGAGTGAAATTTGCATTTTAAAAGCATAATAATTTTGTTTTGGACATCACATAAAGAGAATATTCTTCTCATGCTCACACCCTCTGAAGCAAACGGTTCTAAAATGTTGGCATGCAGCTGACATTTCCAAAGTCACATCAGAACTCTCTTAAATGTGCTTCCAGGGAACACTGTTCCAAGCAGTGTTTCAAAGTATACAGTATGACACTACTAACAAGCTGAGATTTTACAAATGGAGCCATGAGAATACAGCGTACCTTCATTGTACTGAACAAAGCATGTGGGACAGAATATGTAGGGTGATCAACACTGAGCAAAAGCGAGGGCGAGCTATGTTGACAAGAGACAACCTTGTTAATAGTATGCAGTGAACTGGTCATGGCTGAAATGATGCCATCTGCAGAGGTGGGGCACTTATGGGTTGATCAGGAATTCCTCACAGGGTAGACGGCAGGACTCAAAAGTGGGAATAGACCTCTTAGGGATGATAAGAAGGCTTCTGTTACTGTGGACCCCACAGTGGAGCTCATGTGTGGGATTTGGGGATCAATGCCACTGAATAATTATCGCCATGTTCCCCCAAGATCAACGTTGCAGAAAGGACCTGCTGCTGTCTGCTCTGCAAGTGCACAGGAGGGGATGGCGCCATGGGGGATCCAGGCTCAGCAGGAAAAAAGGTGACTTTATCTCAGATTTACAACTCCTGATATTTGGTTTTTTTTTTTTTATTGGATATTTTATTTACATTTCAGATGCCATCCCCTTTCCCCATTCCCCCCCCCATCCCCTATCCCATGCCCCCTTTTCCTCTTTGCTTTTATACACTTTTTAAAAGTGTTAATCAAAGGCTTTATAAGTTTGGTAATGCTCAATCAGAAGTGTAACCCAATACCCAACCTAGATATATCAACTATCTTTGACTGGTGGAGACACATGAACATCTGCCTCCATATTCGCCACCCCCCCCTTTCTCTCTCTTTCTCTCTCTCTCATCTTGCTATTTGAACCGTAGCATGCCTTTCGGATAGGAGCTGAGGTGGAAATAGGTTTTGCCAGCTAGACTGAGCCTCTGGAGGAAGCTGACCATTTATCGTAACACCCTTTTCCCCATGTCAGATTAGATAGTTGCCATTTTCCTTGGTCTTCTAAATTAGAGTTGTCTGGAAGTTCTTCAAGGGGTTTTAAGAGACACAGTTGTCAGGGACATTTGATGAGCCCAGTTTCAAACAGCAATGGTAATGCAGGAACACCCAGTGACCCTCATGCTGAAGAGTGAAAGCTTCCTCCACACCCATGACCCACGTCAGAGTCCCCTTTTGGCTCTTGGCAGTGATGTTAAAATCAAGTCAATATTGTATATAGTCTGCTGAAAATCAAACTCAGGTCACTCTACCATAGCAGCAAATGTGGCAGTGTCGCCATCCCTAGACATATATACAGACATATATACATCCCTAGACATATATAGACATATATACAGAAGTGGGCCAGATAGGTTTGTCTTGTTTGTTCATAACACTAATTCATATATTTCCTAAGTAGGGAACATTTATCTGTCCTTGCATAAAAATGCTATTTCAGGGATTAGGACACATCCAAATATGTCCAAAATCACTATGGGACACATTTAATGACCTTAATATTGCTGCTGTAATATGGGTTGGGTTTGTGACCACCATGCCATATCGCTCCCCCATCACCAGAGCTGTGCCACTGTAGAAAACTTTGAATTCATTGTTTCTGGAACGCTTAGACCTCATGGAAGGAGGATACTAGAATCTAAAAATATATCAAAAAGCAGAATAGAAAGAAATGTGTGTGGCCTGGTTTTCTATGTATAGCAGTAGGTCCCAAAAAAGAAAGGGTTATTTTGATGAGAAGCAAATAATTCTAGTCTGCCAAGAACAAATATATTTGTCTAGAGAGGAATGTTGACTCTGTTGGTATTCCTGAAGACAGTGAGGGTCAGTCAGTGTGCTAACACAGGTGTACACGTGTGTGCACACATATGTTTACACTCATGCAAACACATACCAACTACCGCCCACATACACACATGCACATATACATATGTACACATGTATTCACACACATGCACTCATACATCTACACTCACAGTCCCCCCCTCCCCCATGCGTACACATGAATATCTGGATACTTGTGTGGAAATTTCTCTTTTTTGTTGTTGTTGTTGTTTATATAACACCACTAGCTTGAGGTTTGGAAAATCCAGGGGCATTTTCAAACTCTCCAGTGCATATGAAGTCTAACCCCCAAGCGGTGGATCTGCCCTGAGAGCTCTCGTCTCCCAGGCTTTTGGGTGCTCATGTTTTCTCCTCTTTCTTTTTTCCAGGGACCCCCAGGATTCAAAGGCAGTGAAGGCTACCTGGGAGAAGAGGGCATTGCTGTAAGTCAAGACTCCTTAGAGCTCACCTATCCCTACAAACATAAGAAGGGAAACAAAGGCCAGACTCTGACGATTCAGATGCAGTGTCTTGGGTCTTTCCTGGGAAGCACTTCTCCTTAGAGGTCGTCACTCTACCACCTTGCTCTGATTTACCTGCCTGCATTGCACAGTGAACTTGGTGTGAAAAGTCGTGTCTCTGCCATAGGAGCCACATCCCTGCCATTTGCCCAGGTCATTTAGTAATTAAGCCAATGTACCACATAATTTATCAGAAACCTTTTCCTCCTTCCTTCCTCCTTCCCTCTCTCCTCCCTACCTCCTCCCCTCTCTCCTTTTTTAAAAGTATTTATTTTATGTATGTGAGTAAAATGTCACTCTCTTCAGACACTCCAAAAGAGGGCATAAGATCTCATTACAGATGGTTGTGAGCCACCATGTGGTTGCTGGGAATTGAACTCAGGACCCCTGGAAGAGCAGTCAGTGCTCTTAACTGCCACCTCTCCAGCCCCCTCCTCCCCATCATCTCCCTCCCTCCTCCCTCTCCCTTTTTCTCCCTTTCTTCTTTTCCTTTTTTCCTCCATGTATCCAGTCATGCACTCTTTTGACAATACATATTTAAGTTTCTTTCTGATCACTTCATTGTGTGTATATATAAATGAGAAATGAGAAAAAAATACACAGAACAAAGATAGCCTGTTCTTACCTTAGGGACCTTTCCACACTAGTGAGAAGACAAACAAGGAAACTGTGTCCAGCTGCTCTACACATGGCTGTGCTGGAGGCATGGGGAGTTGATGGTATTGAGCAAGAGTAGGAACCGAATGGCTTGAAGACCAATCCAGTTGGAGTTGATCCTGGGAAGAAAAGTTTACAAAACAATGGAGAACACTTAGGCAGACACGTGAAGGATAACAAGGAGTTTCTCTGGGTGAATCGTGTGGGAAATCCTATTCTACCGCCAAGGGGAACCTCACCCGTGTGTTCAAAACAGGAGTCAAAGGATTGGGATTGGGAGTTGGCAGAATTGCACGTGGTCAGTGTGGCTGGACACTACTGACGTCCCCTGGAGAAGACTCGCTGGTGTCTAGCTATGGACAGTGAGTGAGGGTGAGCATAGGAGTGGGAGCAGGCAGCAGGTCTGATGCTCAGACCCAGGTCATGGGTCAAAGTCTTAGAGTCATAGGGACCGGGCAAAGAGTCCTGAATCTTAGCCTAGGGCAGAGTGAACACATATGGTAAGGGGGTTAAAGTGGACCAATGTGGTGGCCACCTGGGGAAAGGGAAGCTCCGTGCAGGCAGCATGCAGGTGGCATCCAAGCAAAGGGTTGTCATCATTGTGGTTCTGATTTACTTTCATTCTTTGTTTTCATAGGCTGGAGGCCTGGAATGTAAGTCATGAGCAGACAGATGTTTTCTTAAAAACAAAACAACTTGTCAAGTATCCAGGACAGATCCCAGATCATACCAGCACACACTGATCTGGATTTGTGCTTTTCTGCTTTTCCTCAGGGAGAAAGAGGAGCCTCTGGACCAATGGGAGAGCAAGGTACGAAGGGATGCCTCGGAGCCAAAGGGCCTAAGGTAAGGATTCTATAATACTCCCCCATGGCACGCCATAATATCATCCTGGCAGCCCATTGCATCTCCTATACTCACTGCCATCCTTTCTGTTTTCAGGGAGCCAGAGGACTCGGTGGAGAAGAGGTATGGCACCAGGCCCTGTATTTTATTTATCCTTCAGTTATCCAGAAAACTTTGATTTTTTTTTTTCAGTACCAGCTATTTCATTTAGGGTTTTGTTTTGTTTTGGTTTGTTTTGGTTTGTTTTGGTTTGGTTTGGTTTGGTTTTAGGGTTTTTTTTTTTTTTTTTTTTTTTTTTTTGACTATAAATACAGTATTTCTCTCTTCCCTTTCCTCCATCCAAACCTTCTCATATAATCCTCCTTTTTCTCTTTCAAGTCCCTGACCTCTTTTTAGGTTAATTGCTGTTACATGCATATGTGTACATGTATGTAAACGCAGCCTGCTCAGTCTGTGTAACATTCCTTGTACATATGTCCTCAGAGTTGACCGGTTAGTGCTGGATGCCCAGTTGCTGTGCTCTTCCCTGGGAAACACTATTTCTCCTGCTTGTATTCTTAGTTGACGATAGTTCTTTGTGTAGAATTGAGGGATCTTTCCGTTCACCCTGACATTTGTATTGCTATTACCCCTGTTTAACTCATGTTTACGTTGTCATGTTGGCAAGATTTTATGAGCGTAGCTTCTGATGTTACTGGGAGACACAATCTCACAGCAAACTCCCTGATCTCCTGGCTCTCACGATGCTCCCTTCTCTTCTCCCACAGTGTTCCCTAGGCCTTAAGTGTAGGGGTGTTTTGTAGGTGTATCTGTTATGACTATGCCCCCAAACTCTGCATTTTCATTGGTTGTGACTTTCTGTAGTGGCCTCTGTCTGCTGCCACAAGAGAAGTTTCTTTGATATGTGGGAGATATGAGGAGCACACTTACCTGGGGCATGAGGACACATGTTTAGAGTATCTGTGTGGTAGCTGCTAGGTTAGTAAAATTGTGAGTTCTCCACCAAGATCCATGACTTCACTAGCACCGAGAGGCTGGCTAAGTCTCAAGTACCATGTTTTCACTCTTGCTGAGCAGATCTGAAGTACAGTTAGAGAGATGTTGATCACCACCAGGGTCTACATTGTCACTATTGCACCCTTAGGACTATCCATGCCATGCTGGTCATGGTGGCTCATGGGCATCATAGCTGGCAGGGACAGTTGGTTGTCTTCCTTCTTTGGAATCTTACATGGTGCCTTTTGGAACCATGAAGGCTAGTCTTCAGGGAGGTGGCATTCAGGTCAGTTCCAGTTCTGTGTCTCTGGGCTCTGGGTCTGAGATGGATGGAGTCTTCAGCAATGGGGACTTACATTCCACCTCTGTGGGCCAAGCAAGGACAATAGCAATAGGCTGTATGTTTGGAGGGTCTCCTGGACAACAATTCAAATGATGGCTTCTCATGTCTGGTATTGGGTTTATTTTTAGGTGGTCTTTGGCTCTTGCAGAGACCATTGTCGGCCCAGATGAAAAAAGTTCACCCAAACTATTTATATTTATACACTGAATTACATGTTTTATAGGGTCATTTTGGTAAATAGGTAATAATCTGGTTCCTTATGGCCTTAGCAGACATCCTTATTGATATTTTACCCACTTCCCTTCTCCTTCTGGATTTTCTTCCCTACCCCTTCTTAAAGAGCCTCCCCTTTGCCTATTTTCCCTATTGGGTGCCTTGTGCCCAGTTCTCCCCTTTGCCCTCCTCCCACCTTCTGTATTTACCTTTTGCCCCTCCCTTCCCCCATTTCCCTAATCAGACCGCTTAGACCCTGCTATTCTCCTGCTGCTCCCCAGTCTCCCTGTCTTGGCAATGTCCCATTTTACTCTCTGGCTTCTGTAGTCACTCCAGCCTATATACTCACATCTGAAAATTCAGAGTGAGGACCTCCAATGAGAGAGAACATGCAGCGTTTGCCTTTCTGGATCTGGGTTCCCTCACTTACTGTTGTCTTTGCTAGTCCTGTCATTTACCTTTGCAGTTCATGATGACATTTGTCTTTCTAGCTGAATAGTACTCTATAGTGTGTATGTGCCACGGTTTCATTATCAGTTTGTCAGTAAAGAACATTTAGGTTGTTTCCATTTCCTAGCCATTATGAATAGAGCAGCCATGAGCGTGACTGAGCTAGTAACTGTGGAGTATGACGTCCAGTCCTACCCAAGGTGGTGTAGCTGGGTCATGTGCTATATTTTATTTTTAGCCTCTTGATAGTTCTCCATGTGGGATTTCCATAGTGACTACAGCAGTTTGCAATCCCAGCAGCAGTGAGTGAATGAGGCTTCTTTTTCCCATCATCCCCTTCTGGCGTTTGTTGGCCATCATTTTGTTGGTATTTGGCATTCTGACTGGGGTACTATGAGCTCAGAGTTTGTCTTGATTTACATTTTACCCCTGCCTCTCATTGCAGGCAGGCTTTGTTTGTTATGACAGCTTCTATCACTGAAACTAATCTTCAACATTACCCAGGCATCACCTAACAAAGAGGCTGGTCCTCAACACATAACCCTTGAAACTGTTTTTGTTTGTGACGTATCTGACAGATGTGTCTGTGTTCTGATCACATCTGTCTCTGCAGGGTGAAGTTGGGGAAGATGGGCTTGACGGACTAGATGGAGAACAGGTACAAGGCTTACCTCCTACAGGACACACCCTCCTCGGCTGCCTCCCATGGAGAAAATGAGAATTTGAGCTTTCCCGTCTTCATTTTCTAGGGTGACAGTGGGATTCCTGGAAGAAGAGGAGAACGGGGTGATGAGGGATCTCAGGTAGGGATTCAAGACACAGAAACTATGAACCTTCCTGGTTTATAAATAAAATAGCTGCCTTAGACTTGCTCAGACTGGCTTAGGGTCAAGTATTCCTGAAGCCATCACACACAATGGTGAAAGTTAATTTTCATGTGTCTGATGGGTTGGTTCTGCTATCTAGGGCTGAGCATGGTTAACCTTGACTCAGGTCTATACAGTGTACTTGTGTTTCTTAGCACATTGACCGTGACTTTTCTGTGGAGGGCAGCTAGAAACACAGAAGGCTTCTCATGGAGTCTTGAGGTATTGTACCTCTTACAGCAACACTCCCTTCTCTTTCTCTTGAGTCCCATAGAGCCACACAGTCCTCAGTCTAGGGAAAAGGCCAGGCATGGCAGCACACACCTTTGATCTTAGCACATTCCTCAGGAGGCAAAGGTGGGCAGCTCTCTGTGTTTGAGTTGGTCTTCATAGTGAATTCCAAGCCAGCCAAGGCTACATAATGAGGCCCCGTGTAAAACAAGACACACACACACACACAGAGAGAGAGAGAGAGAGAGAGAGAGAGAGAGAGAGAGAGAGAGAGAATATTGCCCATTATGATTGTCTCTCAGTTCATAGTTAATGTGAGAAATGACCAGACATGAAGAGGAAAAAGTATTGGGGCCATGGAGGAAGCTATCACATTAAGAATGGGAGTGTGCACTGGCTGAGTCTGTGGTGTGAGGCAGCTGCTGAGAGAACACGGCTCTCCTTCCTTTCCATCTGGGACACAGAGGCAGCTTCTCACCCCTTAGGCTTCTGCTTGCTCCTCATGGTGTGAGCAGTTGATTTGAAATCCACTTTCTAGTTGTGAGATGTCCTTAGGCAAATGGCATGAACTTCGAGTTTCCACTGCCTCATTAAAACAATAGATTAAAAATAAAATCCTTTGCAGAACACTGATAGTCAAGCAAGGTGACAAATGTACCAGGAATAGAGTTCAGAGTGCATTAAATAAGGGAGGTCGCCACAGGGTCATTTATTTGGTGCCAAGAATTTTTTTTTTTTTTTTTTTTTTTTTTTTTTTTGGAGTTCCTTCTTCCAGATTTAAAACAACCTCAGTGGAAAAATATTTAATTATTCAAACCAGAGCAAATCTAAGCCCTTTCTTTATGCTTATTAAGTTTATTAAAACCTCCAATCTTGTTCCTTATTCTGGCCTGTGTTTAACTTTAGGGAAGCCCAGGCAAGAGGGGGGCTTCTGGTGACCGTGGAGCAAAGGGCCTGCGAGGAGATCCGGTAAGTGCATGGGCCCTGTGGGCTGTGTACCATAGGGCTCCCTTCCATAGCAGAGAGATGTTCCATTTTAAGGCACTGTGGGCATACTCCTGAGCTTGCAACTTTGAAGTCTTAACTGGAGAAATTAAATGCAGTTTCTGTGCCTATATCCTCTTCACATTCATTCTTGTGCCTCAGAGTTAAGAAGTTATTCTAGTCCATTCCTTTAATTTCCTGATCACCTCAAAATACAGAGCATGGAAAAAAAAGAAGAAAGAGGAGAAAAGGAGAAGGAGGAGGAGGAGGAAGAGGAAAAGGAGGAGGAGGAGGAAGAGGAGAAGGAGGAGGAGGAAGAGGAAGAGGAGGAGAAGGAAGAGAAGAGGAGAAGGAGGAGAAGGAGAGGAGGAGGAAGAAGAGGAAGAGGAGGAGAAGGAGAAGGAAAGAAGAAGGAGGAGGAGGAGAAGAAGGAGGAAAAGGAGGAGGAGGAGGAGGAGGAGGAGAAGGAGGAGAAGGAGGAGAAGGAGGAGAAGGAGGAGAAGGAGGAGAAGGAGGAGAAAGAGAAAGAAAGAGGAGAAGGAGAAAGAAAGAGGAGAAGGAGAAAGAAAGAGGAGAAGGAGAAAGAAAGAGGAGAAGGAGAAAGAAAGAGGAGAAGGAGAAAGAAAGAGGAAAAGGAGGAGAAGGAGGAGGAGGAGGAAGAGGAAAAGGAGGAGAAGGAGGAGGAGGAGGAGGAGGAGGAGGAGGAGGAGGAGGAGGAGGAGGAGGAGGAGGAGGAGGAGGAGGAGGAGGAGGAGAAGGAGAAGGAGAAGGAGAAGGAGAAGGAGAAGGAGAAGGAGAAGGAGAAGGAGAAGGAGAAGGAGAAGGAGAAGGAGAAGGAGAAGGAGAAGGAGAAGGAGAAGGAGAAGGAGAAGAAGAAGAAGAAGAAGAAGAAGAAGAAGAAGAAGAAGAAGAAGAAGAAGAAGAAGAAACCTCTTTTTGTCTATTCTCCCAAGAGTCTGGTTCTGTTGAGAATAGCAGCTTCATCTTCTCAAGCCAAGGACATGGGGAGAATTCTGTCAGGCAGCCGAGCCGTTGGGATGTGCATGTACCTGCTTGTGTAAGGTTACAATCCAGCCAAGTAGGCGCACCGCACACCCACGTGTAAGCATGCTACACCAGTAGAAGTCAGGGCTGTGGACTTTCCTTCGGCCTGCCCACAGTTCAGTGACTCTAAGAATGGCCATGAGCTAGGACTCTTTCAAGAAAAGAAGATGTCTGTTGAGCCTTGTGGTGAGCTGTGACACATCAGTGTAGTGCCCAGC
The DNA here is from genome assembly GCF_011762505.2 of Arvicanthis niloticus. NCBI lineage: Eukaryota > Metazoa > Chordata > Mammalia > Rodentia > Muridae > Arvicanthis > Arvicanthis niloticus. The sequence continues at coordinate 25,955,929 of NC_047678.1, read as the reverse complement.
TGTAAAAGTGTGGGATGGCTCACTGGAAGACACCTGTGTGGTCATCACCTGGGTAGAGAAATAAACATGTCCGAGTCCTAGAAAAGCCCCCTTGTGCATGCTCCCATCACTCACAGCCTCCCCTGGGTCATCACCAGCACAGGATATCAGGTTTAACTGCCCTCCTCGAGCTTCATGTGAATAGTATCATATATGTGCTCTTCTGTTTCTGGCTGCTTTTGTTCCACTTCATGGTTGGGAGATGCATTCATGTCTATAACACACATCACTTGAGATCACTACTGTATAGTATTGCATTGGGTGTTTATTATACATGTATCCATTCTATTATTGATATACCGCTGTGACTATTCTTTTGCATGTCCCTTGGTGTATACATTATATCAAGTATGTAGCTTAGGAACAGAATTTCTAGATGGCGACATGTATGCCTATATTAAGTATAATCTTCACAGTTCCCACTTCCTTACTGTCTTATTCCGGGCTTCTACTGCTGCAATGAAACACCATAACCAAGAAGCAAGTCAGAGAGGAGAAGGTTTATTCAGCTTACACTTCCACATTGCTGTTCATCACCAAAGGAAGTTAGGACAGGAACTCACACAGGGCAGGACCCCGGAGGCAGGAGCTGATGCAGAGGCCGTGGAGGGTGCTGCTTACTGGCTTGTTTCCCCTGGCTTGCTCAGCCAGCAAACAAACATTTATCAAACAGCTTGTAGTGAGCTACTCTCCTACCATATGGACAGGCATAGTGTTCTGTGTGTTGATTAGAACACCTACAGTCTATGAAAACTGTTTTTAAAAAACGCTGAAGGGGGTGTGGGGAACTGAGCATTGAAGGGACATTTGTCGGATACCCTCTTGGGTACACAATATGTTGATTAGAGTGGCGATTTAATGCAGCATTATGTGTCAACACTGTAAATGTGCAGCATGCATTGCAAATCGCTTTATTTCAAGAGCAGAGGGCTGATGGCTGGCTCCATGGGTAAAGGCATTCATCACCAAACTTGAGGGCCCAAGTTCAATCCCTGAGACCCGCATGATAGGTGGAGAAAATGGACTTCAGAAAATTACCCTCTAACTCCCACACATACATTATGGCACACACGTGCCCACAGTGTGTGCATGTGCACACAAATAAACACAGAGTTCAAACAGGAACCTTCACTTGACAATGGCGTTTGCCAGTCAGCGTCTCCGGAGAATTTCAAAAAACTTCAAGGTATGTCACGTAGCTTCAGGAGACAGTGAGGGTGTCATTTCACAAAAGGGTAAGCAAGAAATGGTGGCTCTAGAGCCCGGCGTGAACATTTTAGCCTGATGTGATGACCACACGCTCACTTGAAATATCAAAACACAATTTCCGTTAATTTTTTTTAATCAGATATTCTCTTAGATGTCTGCCATGGACAGCATGACCATATAGTGTGTTTTTCAAATCAGGTGGGCTCCATGGCTCAGTGGGTAAAGGTATTTGATGCCCAGGTTCAATCCCAGAACCACATGAAGGTGCGGGCAGAACTGACTCTGCCAAGTCATCCTCTGACCTCCACATATGTACCACACATTGTTACCCTTTTCATCTTTGTCTAAAGAACCTGAATACTGAGAAGGGATTTTTAGTTTTGAGAGCAATGGTGTATGATGTCAAGATGGCTGACAGTTGGTCCCGCTAGAGCCTCCGGCTGTGTCAGCCACACTGATCTTAGATAGGCCCAGTGTTTCATGCCCTTTCTCGCCTGCTTGGGAACGTGCAGCTCAGCTTTAAAGCAGCTCGCTGTACTTAGTGTGTGTGGTTTTAGCGGGTTGCTACTTCAGGAAGGATTGGGAAGAGCGACATTGACAGAGTAAATAGACTACACACAGGGTCAGAGTTTCCTCAGGAATTCATGCCAGTAACACAAATTCCTGGGAAAATATCTAAACAAGATTTTGAAATTTTCCATTTTGACTAGATGATTTGTTTGTTTGTTTGTTTGTTTGTTTGTTTAAGGCTGGCCTTGTGGTCTGAATCCTCCTGCCTCTACCTTCCTAAGTACTAGGACTACAGGTGTGTCCCCCGCAACACACACACACACACACACACACACACACACACACACCGCCCAGCTCTGATGGTGACATTTGAAAATTTCATACAATACCAGGAGAAAACTGAGTAAAACCTCACTCTCATGTAGAGAGACTAATGAGTTCATCACCTGACAATACATTGTTACTAGAAGTCCATGTTTGGTGGTAAATTTGTGTTAAATAGTTTATACTCATACTGACCAAGCAACTTGCAGACATACAGAGGTCACAGGTCCTGTTCTGAATTGCCAGTGTGCAATTCTTTTTATGTTATCCTTCAGACTAAAGGCCTTATGTGTTCAGTGGAAAAAAGTTCCGGATTTAAGGAGGGCTTGGTTGCACACACATTTATTCCTGGCACTCAGGAGGCAGAGACATGCAGATTTCTATGATTTCAGGGTCATCCTGGTCTACATAGAGAGTTCCCAGACCAGGCAAGGCTATATAACTGTCTCGACATAACGAGGCCTGTCTCAACATAACTAAGTGAACAAATAAATCCTGCAGGTGGTCTTCCTTCTCCTTATCGTCCTCGCTAAAATAATAGCTTTCCAGTTGTTTCGTTTAGGTAGTCCATGTTTGGTGATGGTATAAGGGACGAGCATTTAAGCTTGAGGAGGAAATGAAAATGTAGAAAATGATCCTGCTTTGGCAGAGAAGAGAATCAAGCACATTTTAGTAACAACAATCATATAATAAGTCCAGGTTCCTCTCTTTCTCCCTATTATCTTATAAGCTACTTAAGTTCAAGGCCAAACACTATTTAAATAAATAAATAAATAAATAAATAAATAAAGGCTTACTAAGTATCTGGAACAGTGCCTCGTCCCTGTTGGTGATTGCAAATTGCTTATTGATTGATCGGAGGTAATCCGGGGCGCTGTGGGCAGACCAGCCCGGCAGCTGGCACTCTGCAGGGCTGCGTTACTGCTGTTCCTTCTTGGCCTATTGGAGCATCGATTGGCTTGACGGGCTCAATTGATGGTCTCAGCACTGTGCATGCACAGCTCAACTATGGTCCCCAAGTTAGAAGCTTTATAGTTTTGCCTGCTGAGGCTAATATCTCACAGTGGTGCTATTTCCAGCAAGTTACTGCTGGAATGTTTGGGGGAATATTAAAAAAAAAAAAAAAAAAAAAAAGAACCTCCGGAGTTCAGAGTTCAGGTTTTCATAAAATCTAGGGATGAGCATATGAGATTCGAACTTGGCGACAAACAGGTTGCCGGGTGTTCTGTGACTTCTCCCGGGGCAGTATTAGCAAACATCTGCCCACACCAGATGACAGACCAAAGAAATTATTGCACCCAAGTCTAGCCTAGTGAACCAGTGAGTTTATTCGAGTTTATTATGGGAACATGAATGAAGGGGATTATTTACAGTGGCACAAGTGACTCAGGGGCACTGGAAGGCTACCCCAGCAAGGGAAGGAGGGAGGGAGACTTGGCACAATCTATCCTAGAGCTCCTTGACAACTCATAGGCAGCTGCCCCAGTGTCTCCCTTTCCCAGCAACTGTTACTGCTCATGCGCTGTGACAGGTGTGAGGTCTTCAGCGCTGGTAGGAGTGTGTGTATGGGTGTGAGGCCCATGTCATGAGTGTTTAACTTCTCCCAAAAAGAGTAATCCTACCAGTTCTCAAGCGTACATTTGCCTGGGATTCCAGGAAAAAAGGAAAAGTAGAGAGAAGGGCATTGTCCAGCCCCAGTGTAGGCTACAAGCTCTATCCCCTTGCTTCCCTTGGCCATGCCTCCTGTGTCAGCGCATGCTCTCTTCCCATGTGCTCACCTTGGGTATCCACTCTGAGTCTGCTAATAGCAAGCCAAGGAGGAGAGTCAAATTGTGAGCCACCTTTCACTTCAACCTAGTTCTGCTTTCTGTATTGAATTCACAGTCTATTTCATCTTTTTTCTCTCTCTCGTTTTAGGGAAGTATTGAATTCACAGTCTATTAAAATCCTGTTCATCTTTTTTCTCTCTCTCTTTTTAGGGAACCCCTGGACGTGATAGTAGCATACAAGGACCCAAGGGCTTGAAAGGCGACTTTGGAAGACAAGTAATTATGTGGGCATTTGGAAGTAAACTTGCTACTGTAGTGGCTGAGAGGCTCGGAGTCTTAGAATTAGATTATAAAACACCTGAGGGGGGATTTGGAATAAGAGAATATGCTTACCAAAAAAATCCACACAAAAAAAACAAAAACAAAACAAAACTCAAAAAACTTCTTGTGGGAAGCAAAAAGAACAAATCTTTCACTCCTGCTTATTTCTTGCTGGGAGACATTAGAAACATTGTCAACTTCTGAATTGAAACATGAGAACACTGTCAACTGGCCCACTAAGCCACGCCCACCAAGCCACACCCACTTCATGAATACAAACATCGAAGCTCTAGCTTAAAAGGAAGGTTTAATAGAAAGACTTCTTTAAAGCGCTATCAGAGTTGTTGGCCATCCCAGTATCCAGGGATGCTATGATGCTAGCCACACATACTAGGAAGATGCAACTCTTTTAGCCTGCTATGGAAAGGGAAGAGCTGGTGATGGGTGCTGGCTCCTCCCACAAGGCAAATCTCTGGGGATTGTTCGGAAATCTCACAGACCACAGTTTAGTCCCCTTATCTTATTACTTAGGATTTAAAAAAAATTATGTGGATAATGTGTGTCTCTGATGACTTTTAATGAGCAAGGTCCCTCGCTAACTCTGTGTAGGGAAGAAGCCTGGTGTGGTAGGAAGGAGTCGGCCGTGCTCCCGCCTTCTCCGGGCTTGTCCGTGACCCTCTTCATACACCAGGCCCCCAACTCTGTCTGTGTGAACCTTGATTTTCCTCACTTGCAGAATATGGTGAATAGCCTACTTTTGTCTTTTCTTGGCTAATCAATCATTCCATACTTTTGCACTCCGGGACTTTCGAGGCTTTATTCACGGCAGGTGTTTATCTACACAGGGTAGGCAAAGAAGCAGTCCAAAGGTAGGAATCCCAACTGCGGTCTGGGGAGACAACTCACTTGGTAAAGTGCTCCATGCGCAAGCCAGAGGATCTGAGTTCAGATCCCCAGGACCTACTTTAAAAGGCAGTTGTTCAGGCATAGACCTGTAATCTCACACTGGCCAAGAAGGTCCTCTGCTCTTTGACCAGCTAGTACTGCTGAGTTTGTAAATTCAGCTGTAGTTAGAGACCCTGTCTAAAAACAGTAAGGTAGAGCACAATTGAGAGAGACCATCTGTCACCCTCTCAGCCTCCATATATACCTGGATACATGTACAGTCCCCCACATAAATACACACATACACGACCCAATGCACACAAAAGCCCCAACTAGTAGTGGCCTGCCAGCCTCATTCAAGCTCTGCTGGGTGACAGGGTAGGGATAGTCTGAGTATTCTGACCCGTGTCTCAAACATGAATTGGTGACAATGAGCCGTTGAAGCCTGAAACCATGTTTTGGAGTTGTGTTGCTGATCCTTGTGACCCACATAGGGGTGTGACTTATGACCAAGATGACTCCAGCCCTTCTGGTACATGAACAGAGGTTAAAATGGAACCTGTCGGTGATGTAATGTTGCTGTCACACATTGTTTTGTTCCTCTGGCAGGGCAGAAGAGGCTGGCCAGGCTCTCCTGGAACACCAGGCTCAAGAAAAAAGAAGGTAATAGCCCTTGGAGGCAAGGAGCTTCCAGACCCATGGATCCCATAGCTACGATGAAAGTAGCTGATTGTGGGGAGTTGGTGGGAATTGTCGGTGCTAGGGATGCTATCTAGAGACACTGAGCTGTCTCAGAATGGGACTGGCCTGCTAAAGCCCTTGAAGCTGTAGTAAGAAAATCCTGGCTGCATGGGAAATTACCTCAAGGAAAGACTCATGCAGAAAACAAAGAGTGTTTGTCAATAAGGGGAAAGTGGTCAATGTTTGGCCTACTTGCTGACTTAACTGAAGCTGCCAGTGATGTTACTCGGTGTCCAAGCTTTATTGTCTGCTAAATTTGATGACTATTAAGAAAGTTGGGGAGAAAACTGATTCTCCCTCCCTCAGCAACCATTGATTGACAGCTAAAGTTCTTCATTTATATCTTGGCAGGCCCCCTGCTAATGTTAACATGCAGGTCTTATTTAGGTAACCATAGTGTTGAGATTTTTAAAGGGTATAGCATCCCTGTCATGTCTCAGGGTAGAGGGAGATGGAGGGGTAAAAAATAATGTTAAATATAGTGAACTCATATATGAAATTCTCAAAATTTAAAAATTGAAATAAAAGAAGTTAAAAGAGAAATAAAGAGAAGGTCTGTTGTAAGGCATGTAGCTGAGGTTAGACCAGGTTGTTGAATGCCTTAGGGATTCTGGTACTGTGATAGACCACAACACCATGACCGAAAGCAACTTGGGGAAGAAAGGGTTTATTTCAACTTACAACTTGCACACCATCACAGAGGCAAGTCAGGGCAGGAACTCAAGGCAGAAGCTGAACCTGAAGCAGAACCCACGGAGGCATGCTGCTTACTGAATTGCTCCTCTTTGCTTGCTCAGCCTTTCTTACACAACTGAGTATCCCCTATCCAGCAGTGGGTGGCACCACTCATGGAGACATGGGCCCTCCTGCATCAATCATGAATCAAGACAATTCCACACAGACTTGCCTGCAGGCCAATCTTATGGAGGCATTTTCTCAATTAAAATATTCTCTTCCCAGATTTGTGTCAAGTTGACAAAAGCTAGCCAGCACATTGTGGAACCCATTGGGGGAGTTTTATTTCGTTTTTAGTTTATTTTATTGGCTTTGTTTAAATACTCGCTTTAAAACATTCCATGTGTGACTGCTTAGAAAAGCACACAGAGATTCCAAATAGAAAGCCTTTATCCAACAAGAGATTAAAGGAATTCACTTCCACACCTGCGTTAGAGTCTAAATTCTACCAATTTTGTCTCATTTCACAGCATTTTCTTTTCCGTTCTTTGTTTAGCTATCCAGCCTGCTCACCCTGACCCTCAAAATGTAAAATGTCTTAAAATTGAGCACAAATAAAAACTAGTTGAGTAGGTGGCACTCAGGAGGCATTGTGTTTTTCTGGGCAGAAGTAGTTTATGAAACTAGCTATTAGACTCTGCCAGGAAAGTGTTTTTGCATCTGGAAGCACACCCGTGTTCTTCACTGGGCTAGGGAATGGAAATAGGAGCGGAGATTGCATTCAGACTGTGCAAAGTGTGACTGTTAGCAACCGGCTTGGCTAACATTGCTTCAATGCATATGCAGATGAGGCAGTATTTATCCTCTGCTCTTAGCTTCCTGGAAGGGCGTCCTTGCAGGCTTACATCCCCCTGCAAAACATTTCCAGTGTTAAGAATATTATCACCCGGGAAGTCCTGGTGTGAGGAATGTGCATGTATTGTTTTGTGGCCTCCAGAGGTCATATCATACTGCACAGCTTCTAAGGAAGAGGTCCCCCACGTTGGTGATAGTTACCTCTGTGTCACACAGGGGCCAAAGCAGGACTAGTGACAAATGACAAATCAGGGGTACAACCTCAGCTAGTCCTCTTTTGTGCAACTCAGCAAAATAAAGTAAAAAGACTCAATGACCCCACCTTCCAGCCACAGACAAGGACTGACACCAGACAACTAGCTTGCATGTGCACTACAGAGAAGAAGTTCACCTGCCGCTTAGCTCTGAAGCCAGGATCAGATTTCTCTCAGAGTCATTCACCATCCTGTACACAGCTCTGCAGATCTGAAATGCAGATTCTGAGAGGAACAGGGAATATCCCCATACATCCCAGTGAGCAGAGGAGGCAGAAAAGGATAGAGAGACACTGAATTGTGTTTTGTTTGGATCACTGGTGACCAGAAACCGAGGCCAAGGAGGCTGCAAAGAGTGAGGGGACAGGGAGTCAGTGGAGAATATGGCAGAAACTCTGGGAGCTGGAGGGCTTTATGTGAGCCCCGAGAATCTCCTAAATACTAAAAGTTGGAGGAAGATGCAAGACTTCTCTTGACCCCAAGGTGTTTTAGACAGTGTCTCCATGTCCCACTACACCTCCCCAGGGGTTTTCAGTCTACAGGGTCCCTTTCAAAGAGTGAATCGGATGACTAACCAATCAAACCACAAAAGAGAGTGGGGATAGTCATGTCCAGATGTCAAATTAACCCCCTCCCTCCCCTTCCCCATTAGAAGAAGAGTTTCTGGGAGGAAAGAGAAATTCTGGCAAACAGTTCGTCCAAAAGAACCAAAGCCCACATTTTTGCTCTGAGCAGAAGCTTCAAGAATTGACAGGACAAAAGTGAAAGGGGCCAACTGACAGACCTTGAGGAATACGGGGAGACAATGAGGAAGGGAGATTGGCAAGGTAGCTGGGCTCCTGGTTCCTTATTTTTACTTTTCTATTCAAGAGAAGTAATGTGATACTTTCATTTTTAAGATTTTATTGTTTTATTATGTATATGAGTGTTTTGTCGGTATGTCTGTGCACCCTTTTATGCAGTGTGCATGGAGATCAGCAGAGGGCACTGGATCCCCTAGAACTAGAGGTACACATGGTTGTAAGCTGCCATGTGAATGCTGGGAACTGAACCTGGGTCCTCTGGAAGAGCAACAAGTACTGACCCAACTCTCTAGTCCACTACCGAAATTTTAAGATGGATGATCATGTGACCCACCTTTTCAGTAAAAGTGCCACTGTGTAGAATGCTACTAGAAAAATTTCCTAAGTGCAGGAATTGTGACTATCAAAAGCTAATGACTGTTTCTTTTTTCTAGATACTTTTTAAATGTTTAAGTGGTTTGTCTTTCTGAGGTGAGAAGAAGGATTGTTTTCCCTGTATCTACAGATTGCTGTGATACTATGTGGTTGCTGGGAACTGAACCAGGGTCCTCTGCACGAGCAGCCATTGTTCTTAACCTGAGTCATCTGTCCCACTCTGCTAATGTTTATTTCCTTATGGAGGATTTGGGATGTTTTTGCTTGATCTGCATTCAAATATTAAGTAAGGATTTATTATTTTAATAATTGCAAGAAGTTATCCTTTAAGAAAAAAAAATGTTATTTATAAAACTGTAAAGTATTAGGTAGACACTGGGCTGAGGGTGTAGCTCGGTGGCTGAGTTCTTGTCTCACATCCAAAACTCTCTGTTCCATTACCAGCACTTTATATGCCCACAAAATATGTATCTGGATGAAGAACACTGAGGAATCCTTAGTGAAAAAAAAAAAATGCCGCTGAATTGACAAATGGTTAGAAAGTGGCCAGTAGTGGGGACAGGGGATGGCATGCAGGGCAATGGGTTCCAGCTAACCAGTTCAATCTGATCTCTATTCACTTGACAAACACTGACCATCATCAATGAGCCTGCAACTCCCTGAGTCCTAGAGCTAAGAACTCAAACAAGGGTTCTTTTCTGTGCAGGAAATGAGAACCCTGGGGTAAACCATAACAAATTTTCTTTGTTTGAAGCATTGCTTGTGGGGAATGGCTGCATCATGCACAGAAAGATGCTCGTGTCTCCCCTGACCTCAGCTCGCTGGGTGCCAACAGCGTACCTGACAAGAAATGTCCCCAGACTTTGCTAGATGCTTCCTGGAAGAGAAGAGGCCGTAAACTCCTCTTCTATTTGAAGGCAACTGATGGAAAGGGAGGCAGGCCTGTGCAGTGAACAAGCTATTATTAGAGCGAGGCCAAGATACGAGCCTGGACCAAGGGCAGGAGAAGCAGCCAGAAGTTGCCCAGGGCCAACAGCCCTGGGGCATTGGTGGGAAATGGGAAGAGGTGGTGCTCTCTGAACCAGACTGTTCTGAGAACTGGAACAGATCCTCTGCCAGGGTTAATGAGAAGCAACTGTAGCCTTAAATGATAGCAGGCTTTCATTCCAGTTTGGCCCAGATTGTTTTTATAGTATTGACCATTCATCCTTCTGGGTACCTCTTTACAGGAGAACTCTAGAGCAGTAATGCTGGGCGTGAGCCTGCCAGTAGGATTTAGGATTCGTAGAGTATCTGCTGTTAACACCCTGCTTGCTTGCTGGTAACTTTCTGTTCCAAATTAGTTGTTATCTAACCAGAAAACAGGGTTCTTATAAGTACCCAGAAAGCCAGACTGTGAGAACTGTGGAACTGGTGACCCTGTCTTACATCCTTTTTTCCCTCAGGTCTTCTGAGGGTACTTTCCTTCCTTGATGTACCCACTCATGTTTACTTTAAAGAGGAGTCAGGATCTCTGGGTGTGCGACCAGACCCCAGTCAGCGTTTGAGCGTACCCTTCTAATAGTCTGAGATTATCTTTCCTATTTAAACCACTTGAAAATGTTAGGCAAAAGCTGCAAAATCACTTGCCCTGATGCATTGTCTACTTTCTGTGTCTCACGTCTGCCAAGGTCTCTCTCCCATAACTTTGTAGTTTATAGAAGCAGAAGTGCTGAGCGGCCGGCCACTTCTGGGTTTGTTCCCGTCACTTGCATCATCTCAGATGTCAAGTTTGGTCTCTCCCATTAGGCCTAAACCCCCTTGATTAGGGACAGGAGTCAGTTTTTGCTCATCACACCAGTCCCCCCCTCCCACCGCCAAGCCTTGGACAGAGCAGGGACACCAGAAATATGGTGATTCATGTCATTGAGCTCTTTCAAAACCAGATCTTAAAGTCACACGGGAGCAGAGAGGGGAGAGATGGCTCAGATGGTGTGCTTGTGGGCAAGCCTGAGGAGCTGAGGCAGAGTCCACAGAACATAGCTGGGCATGGTGCTGTACCCTTTTGCTTCCAGCACTGGGAAAGCAAGCTAACAGATGCCTGCTACTTGTGGGCCAGCTATCCAGCCCAGCCTCATTGGTGAGCTTCAGGTCAATGGAGAGACCCTGTCTCAAAACATAAGGTAAATGGCACCTAAGACATGTCCTCTGGCATCTGTGTGCACACACGCACATATGCATCCGCATACACAAACACATACAAAATCAAACAGGAGCAGACGTCAATATTTCAAATACTGGCTGGAGAGAGACATCATTCAGGTGAAGCTCTGCTCTGCAGCCCTTAAAAACCTACTGGTGAATTTTTTTGGTTTGCTAGAATATAACATTCTTCTCCTCTTCTCTACTCCAACCGTGTTCACTAGAAACCTGGTCCAACCATGTGTGTTAACTGCAGCACAGATCTCAGGGGCTACTGCTGAGTGTGGGCCAAGAGTGTCAGGCTAGTGACCCCACAGCTCCCTTCTCATCTCTTATCCCCATTGCAAGTGTCTACCATGCCTCCCATTTTCCTGCCTTTACGTCATTACCCAGGCTGGGTCCTCAGGGAGTTGCAGGTTCATTGATGATATTCAGTGTTTGTCAAGATTTGTATAGATCCCTGAAACCAATCTCCAAATCTCTTTCTCTGGGAAGATTTCATGTTTGACCAACTGGGTGTAATTTCTGTCTTTGAAACTGTTTCCCATCCTTGGGCATGTGCGGTGCTCTGCCTTGTAAATGCTTGTAGTATTTATCCCTCCTCCCCCAATACTTGAAGAGTGTGGATTTCCCGAGGTCAGAGACTCAGGGTGTGTATGTGTTGGGAGGGGGTGGATCCCGCCTATTAATCTCTAAAGTGCAGCACATGATTTTCTGAATGAAATGACTATTGGCGGATGTTTTTCTGAATGATGATGAATTGTCTTGAATGGTCACAATTTATTGTGCAAAAAGGAACAGATTCTTATTGAACTTATAAAAATTGCATGCGTATGTGTGAGTGTGTAAACGTATGTGTACCACATGTATGCAGATGCCTGTCAATGCCAGAAAAGGGTGTTTGACCCCCTAGAACTGGAGTTGTAGGCAGTTGTGAGCTACCTTAATGTAGGGGCTGGGAATTGAACCTAGGGTCTTCTGCTTTTGGACTCTGAGCCATCTTTCCAGCCCTTTGAAAATGATTTCCTTTTTACTCTGACATAGAATTTGGGCCTTGAAGATGACTTATTCTTGTTTGAAAAAAAAAAGTGAAACATTTCCCCGTGCACACACCTTTGTTTCTTAGATGACAACATATTTTGAAATACACTTAGCAATACTGGCTTGTCCAAACATTTTTCATGAGTTCACAGCAAGATGATATTGTCTTGTGGCTGTTGGATTTTGTGAACCCCGGATGTGAATTTTGTTCTGACTTTACTAAGTGACCAAGTCAGATAGGATATGTCATTGTCTATATATAGATACATAATATGTCTGATTATCTGAACTACAGACTAGTGATTAGGAAGGTACCTTAAACCCTAACCCTATGTACACTGAAAAATCTCCCTTTTCTCTTTAGCAATGTTATTTGAACTGGGTATTTTATTGATACAATGAATCAAGTCACTTTTGAATACTTGAGATGACTGGTCTCTGACAGCTAATCACATTGCTTGGCTTTAAAAATCAAACTAGTTTGGCTCTTTAACTTCTGAGCTTAGAGGATTTATTATGAAGTTCCTGGAGTTGATCCTCAATTTTTCCTCTGGCCTCCTGCCCCTTGGCTGGTCCATCCCTGATTCCTGACTGATTTTGTAGTGCTTGAGGGAAAATAAGAAAGAAAGAAAGTTCAGATCAATCAGTGTTGCAGCTGAGAGAGCAGCTCTGGTCAAGTCTGGTGGCGGTGGGTTGCTGGCTATGACCTGTTCTCTGTGTATTGCTGGCTTTGGGTTGTCTATGATTTCAATTACCTGGTGCCCTACACAGGAATTCAGAATTGGCAATAGCCTGTTCTCACAATTCGCTGAGTAATTAAATGTGTTAAGCACAATGTGGAAGTTATTTATGTCAGTGCCTTGAGGTATCTGTTACCAATTTAAATCATATACATACATACATACATATATACATACATACATATATACATACATACATATTTACACACACACACACACACACACACACACACACAATCTTTTCTAAACTAAGAATATCTATTTTTCATCCTTTTGTTTTAGGTAGTTCATGGCCGAAGAGGACATACAGGCCCACAGGTCAGTGATTATTTTTTTTTTTTAACTTCAAATGATAAATGACTCATGTTCAGTTATTTCGTATAAAGATGCTAATATCTTTTCCCATCTGTCTTAAACTTTTGTCTTTTGATGACATTGGTTGTAGAATAAATTGTTAGAAAAAAATATTGACCACATTTTAAGAATTCAAAATGGAATGAAAATTGGGTCACCCTTATTAAAATTTTTCAAAGATATTTAAAAATGCTTAAACATAAAAATGATCAAAGACACTATTTAGTCCAACAGTTAATCTTTATTTTGTTTGGCTCTTGAATATAAACTCTAAGTAACCTTTCTTGGATTTGTGTTCTCTTAGCCTCTCCAAATTACAGTTTGTGTGAAAATCCCATATAAACCCAAAGAACACAATGAAAGTTTAACACAGACTGGGTATTCTGGGTCCTCTGGAAACTGAAACAGAGAGCTGTGTGGTATCCCTTTCACACACACCCTACACTGATAACACCCTACACTGTGCCTCATGAATGCAGTCTCTAAGAAAGAACAACCGTGGCTTAGAATTTTTCAGAACACACATGCTCAAGTCAAAAGCACAGCGAGGGTTAGTGCTAAACCCATTTGTAGCCACACGGTCAGACCATAGTGAAACTCTACAGTGTTAAAGATGAAAGAAATCTTTAGATCTTTGTAAAGACCTTTCATTGCCACTGGAAAAAAAGTTTCTAATCTTGCACACGAAGAGATCGGATTAATGGATTAATAGGTTGGTTCTTTCTCATCACAGGGTTATCCAGGCATCACAGGCCCAGATGGACTTGAAGGTTCACCAGGACTTAAGGGGCCACAGGTATTCACAGAGAACATATGAGTGTTGATAAGAGTCTGTGTGGGGTCATCTATATCCCGGACAGAACCCTTCACATGCCCTGCTTGGAAGTGTGTTCAGGTTAATAATAAAGCAAGCAAGTAACATTGAGTTTTAACTTGTGTAGAACATGGTCTCTTAGAGTTCTGCCCCTGTCAAGAAGTGGAAAGAGAGGAAGACGCTGGGCAGTCAGCCCCATGTGCTGGGTTCAGGATTCTTGGGATAATCCAGGAGACCGTGAGCCAGGGAAAATGTTGAGCCTTGAGTGTGTGGGATTGTGGTCCATTTAACACGGTAATAGCTCAGTGTTCCATCCCCAGAATGTCTGTGGTGTTGAAACATTGGCTCAACTCAAGGAAAGATCTGTTCCAAGTGCAGCTGGAGGCTTCAGTGGGTGATCTATAGCATGGCACCCTGCCTGTCCTTTCCAGCTCACTTCTCTGAGGACCTGTCTCTGGCACTTTTTCCTTTACAAGGTGCAAGCCATAGTTGGCTCTTTGCACTGGTCACATGAGAAGGGAGGAAATAATGTGCCACAGAGGGGTAAAGCATAGCCTAAATCAACAGAAAGACTGGGAGGGTGCAAATGCTGAGTGGGGAGGAAGCAGCTGGGCTAGAGTGTAGCTTGGTGGTAGAATGCTTGCTTAGCATGTACAAGCCCTGGGTTAAACCTCCAACATGGAAGCAAAGTGATGGGTGCGGGCGGGGGAGAGAGGTAGGGGTGGGGACTGAGGGGCAGGAGTTGGGTAGAAACCAGACCAAAAAAAAAAATAGTATTTTTCCTCTCTGATGGTAGCTTTGAATGTATGAAAAACAGGTGTACTGTTTGGCTTAGGCGAGACAATCATTGGTCCTATTTTTCAAAGTTTTAAAGCAAGTACTTAAAAATAAAGGCATTATACATAAGCAGTTTGTGTACGGAGGTTGGGCAAAATAGATCAAAACATCAGAAGACATGCTTTGTGTACATGCTGCCAAGATTCCAGCATGGTGGACTGCCCTCTCTTCAGCCAGCTCTGTCTCTCTGTCTGTCTCTCTGTCTCTGTCTCTCTGTCTCTGTCTCTCTGTCTCTCTCTCTCTCTGTCTCTCTCTCTCTCTGTCTCTCTCTCTCTCTCTCTCTCTCTCTCTCTCTCTCTCTCTGTCTCTCTCTCCAGCTTGATGGCTTTTATTTGTCATTTTGTGCCAGCTGCAGAAGGCTCAATTTTCTTACTTTAAAGTGAGAAATATTTGCCTTGGGATCGTCGGGGAGCATCTCAGTAAATTGACTGCCTTTATTTCATGCTACGAGAGTCACATCCGGCATTTGTTCTTTCGGTTTATAGACCTTTTTATTTACAGCCCAATTTAAAATGACGCAAAATACCAAATACAGCACATGAAGTTTCTTTGCATCCTGTGGAAGCCATGGCATACAGGCAATAGAATATTCCAGAACTAGAACTATCTAAATTTCATCGTGCTGTGTGATGTGTCTTCTTTATGACCCATCTTTGTTGTGGTTATTGAATATAAAGTGGATTTAAATGTTCTGGTTTTAGATTTATATTATTAAGGGAAGCATTTTTTTTTTCACATAAAATGCATATGGCTTCAGAGCACAAAGAGGCAGAGGACATTTGGCAGTGCTGAACATATCTCAGCTTTGGGAGATATCCGAGCCCTAGCTCCTTTGGCTAGATAGGGTAAACACCTCAGCCTCAGGCTGCTCTGTGGTGTTCCTACACAGATGAGGAGGAACCCAGAGACTCCCAGAGTAGCCATAGGATATTTGGCTCTCTGTGTTTCTATGTTACCTTGGTTTAGCAGTCGGCCTTTTTAGCGTGCAAGTTTAATGTTCAAGGGTTCTCACTGAAGGACAACTAACTCTTTCATTCTATGTATTTAGGGTCCAAGAGGAGAGGTCGGTGAGAAAGGAGAAAAAGGAGACCTGGGAATGAAAGGTCCCCAGGTACGTAAGGAGAAAGCAACTGCATCTGGCTTTGACCTTGGCGTGAAGGTGGATGCTTTCATGGTTTCTTCCCTAAAGGTGAATTACACATTGCCTACAGGTCAACACTTGAGTGTGAGAAGCAGCAGCTGCATTGTATCCTGGTTTCTGCCCCCCCCCCCAATCTTCCACACCCCCTACCTTAGCATCATATAGACTGTAGTAGAGCCAGAGGATCTTCTCTAGATCTCCTTGCCTCAGCTTCTCAGCCAAGGTTAACGATTCCTTCTCTGTGCTATGTGGATACAGTACTCCCCGCACACAAGCCGCTTGGAGTTGCCTACCCTACCTTCTGGGGAGCTTGAGCCATGCGTTAGCAGCTAAGAGTGCTTACAAATTCTTCCAGAGGACTCAAGTTTATAACCTCCTGTAACTCCAGCTTCAGGGTACCTAAAACCCTCTCTTATTTTATCTAATCCCCTCCTCTCTTTCTGTCTCTTTCTTTTTTTAAGTTTCCTGGGGAGACCAAAACATTTTACCACCCAGAACTCTCCTCAAAACCTTTAGAACCTCTGCAAGTGAAGCCGTGGTGTGGATAGTCCTAAAGTCTTCCTAGATAACACCAGGTTTTGGGATGACCACTGACTACACTTCTCCTTGTTCAAAATGCGCTAAGAGTGTGTTAGGATGCAGATCTAGTGGGTCTAGGTTGAGGCTTGGGATGCTACATGATCAATCAATCAGCTCCCCCTTGGCACTGATGCTGCAGATCTGGACCACACATTGAATAGCAAGGCCCTGTGTGATCTGTTCCTTATCTATAGCTAGCATAATATATATGTCTTTTTTTTTTTTTTTACATGTTGCAAGCTCCAACCATGTTAGTGTCTTGCTTGTGCTGGATCTACTGTCCCTGGCTCAATGGAGCGCAATTCCTTTATTTAATGAATCAAGCAGTAAATGAATGAATGAGACCCAGTTGGGACTTTCACCCTCGGCTAATAGCAGCTCCAAGGGAATGCATTACTTTATATGAATTAGCTAAAGCCGGGCAGAGGCCCAACATTTAAGTGGTTGTGCTCATCATGAGAATATTTAAGAGGCTATTTGCATAAACTTGTAAGCCATGGCAAACTTTTAAAGTACATTAATATCTGCTCCTGACAATGTTTGTTCCTGGTTTTGATGAAAGTGCTCTTTTCAAATGTGTGAGAACTTCATAATTTCATAGCAGAACTAAACCAATGATTTAAAAAAGAAAAACTTCTTTGTTCACATCATTGAATCATTAGAAGCTGGCTGGTACTACAAATGGAGATTTTTATTTAAAAATAATACAGTAAGTACAAAGGAAAACATATATTGATCTATAGCTCATCTGTTGATATCAAATTGATGTGGGTATATAGATGAGTTGAAATCCAAAGGTCTGGGGTCCAAAGTGGTATCCAAGGCTATTACTGGAGTAATTTTTCCATGTGCCCCATGGGGCACCATTATCCATGGGTCCCTTTAATCTCGCTTTGGCAAGAAGTAACCCAGTCATAAATCATCCAACCCTTGGCATTGCCTCTCTACCAGTGCTTCCATTTTTCTGGCTGAAAACCCTGCTTTCCTTTCTCTGCTTGCTTTCATGAAACACCCTTCTTGTCAGCTGTTAAAATGGAGTTTCAAAGACAAGTGGAATTGTCTGTGTTTGGGACACATGATGAATGGGGTCTCTAGATTGCTGTTTCTGAAGGAAATCCACAGAGGCAAACACAGCCAGACACACAGGCTGCTCTCCATTGGCTCTACAGATCCATTGTCATAGGTCTTGTATTGTTTTATGGCATAGGAGGAACCTTCCAGTGGAACGATGTGTTTTCTTACTGCAGACTTGAAAGCTCTCCTTGGGATGTATGTCTTGGAAGGGGATGGGATTTGTATTGATGGCATACTAGAGGCTTATTAACTTACACAGCACTTGGTGTTCTGCATAAATGAAAACCACCAACCCAGCCATATGTGGTTATGATTACAAAAAAAAAAAAAAAAAAAAAAGCAAAAAAAAAGCTGATGTGCTATCCCCAGGAAGACATTTTTGAAAAGAATGACTTCTTCTTCTTCTTCTTCTTCTTCTTCTTCTTCTTCTTCTTCTTCTTCTTCTTCTTCTTCTTCTTCTTCTTCTTCTTCTTCTTCTTCTTCCCCTTCCCCTTCCCCTTCCCCTTCCCCTTCCCCTTCCCCTTCCCCTTCCCCTTCCCCTTCCTCTTCCTCCTCTTCCTCCTCCTCCTCCTCCTCTTCTTCTTCCCAGCCATATGTGGTTATGATTACAAAAAAAAAAAAAAAAAAAAAAAAAGCTGATGTGCTATCCCCAGGAAGACATTGTTGAAAAGAATGACTTCTTCTTCTTCTTCTTCTTCTTCTTCTTCTTCTTCTTCTTCTTCTTCTTCTTCTTCTTCTTCTTCTTCTTCTTCTTCTTCTTCTTCTTCTTCTTCTTCTTCCCCTTCCCCTTCCCCTTCCCCTTCCCCTTCCCCTTCCCCTTCCCCTTCCCCTTCCCCTTCCCCTTCCCCTTCCCCTTCCCCTTCCCCTTCCCCTTCCCCTTCCCCTTCCCCTTCCCCTTCCCCTTCCCCTTCCCCTTCCTCCTCCTCTTCTTCTTCTTCTCCTCCTCCTTCCTCTTCCTCTTCCTCTTCCTCTTCCTCTTCCTCTTCCTCTTCCTCTTCTTCTTCTTCTTCTTCTTCTTCTTCTTCTTCTTCTTCTTCTTCTTCTTCTCTTCCTCCTCCTCCTCCTCCTCCTCCTCCTCCTTCTTTTCTTCTTCTTCTTCTTCTTCTTCTTCTTCTTCTTCTTCTTCTTCTTCTTCTTCTTCTTCTTCTTCTCCCCTCCTCCTCCTTCTTTTCTTCTTCTTCTTCTTCTTCTTCTTCTTCTTCTTCTTCTTCTTCTTCTTCTTCTTCTTCTTCTTCTTCTTCTTCTTCTTCTCCCCCTCCTCCTCCTTCTTTTCTTCTTCTTCTTCTTCTTCTTCTTCTTCTTCTTCTTCTTCTTCTTCTTCTTCTTCTTCTTTCTCTCTCTCTCTCTCTGTTGCCCTTAAGACTTTCTCTAAAATCTCCAAATGCAAAGAAGCATAATGGAAAACTAGGTCCAAAATACTAATTATACTAGGAGCCGTACTTGTTCTTTGAAAATGTATGTTCTTAGCTAAATAACACTGGTAGCATACACATTATCAAGAAAGGTTAGAATTAGCCAAGCACTGGGGTGCTTCTCTACAGGACCAGCACTCAAGAGGTAGAGGTAGAATGAACCCCCAGACTCTACTGGAGTCTACTGGAGAGCTTCACATTCACAGTCACTCCAGTGGCCCTGGTTAAACTCAGCAGGTCCCCAAACAAAAAGGGAATAAGGGAAGAGGACTTGCAGGCGAGGGACTAGGAGGGGGGAGGGAGACATGAGAGATGAGAATGAGAGTAACAGGGGTACATCGTGTACATGTATGAAATTGTCAAAGGGTAAAATATGCAAATAAATGCTAATTTTTAAAAAGAAGTAGGGGTGGGAGTGATAATGGGGGGAGGCTCCCCATTCTCAGAGGAGAAGGGGAGAAAGGGATGAGGGGAGGATCTATGTGAAGGGGCACTGGGAGGAGAAGAGAGCTGACATTGAGTTATAAAGTGAATAAATAAATTACCCATTAATTTATTAGGGACATGAGAATAGAAGCATTAGAAGCTCAAAGGTTGCCTTGGAAATTTGTTTTTAAAAATGCTGACAGGGTGGGGATGGGACGGGGGAGGAGAGTCCTGGGAGAAGGAGCTAGAATCATTTCACGAAAATGTGGAGAACAGGTAGGATTTCTGTTGTCTTCATAGATGGAGGCATAGTAGCCATAGCCATTGAATCTGGAGCCAGGCTGCCTGGTTTATACCTTTTTATCTTATCTATGGTGCCTTGGACAATTGACTTAACAATGGACACGTCCTCAGCAAAAGAACAGAGATAACAACTACCTCCTTGGATGCTGCAGAAAGTTAAATGGTTTGATACAGCACAGTAAGGGCTGTATATTATTTTCTATTACTATGATACTGTGTCTCCATTGCCTAACTGGACAGCATTTTTTATACTTTTTTATTAGCGTGAGATGTACACACCACAGTTCGTGTGTAAAAGTCAGAGAGCCAGTTAGAAGAAATGGTTCTCCTCTACTATGTTCATCCAGAAATTGAACCTGGATCCTCGGGCTTGGTGGTGAGCACTACTACCCACTGAACCACTTCCTAGACTCAGAGGAATCCTATGCCGTAGATGTGGTTCATGTTTTGAGGAGAGCCCTGCCAGATTTAGAACAACATGTAACCCACATTTTAGTTGTTTGGTCTTACCATCCCACAGGATTTAAGTTGGCTGGCTCTATGGACTCGTCCCTTTTACTAAATTTGACAAGCGTTTACAAAAAGACTTCTCTAGCAGCAGGCCCTGTTCTAGGACACAAAGATGACGGTTCTATCTAAGCAGTTTCTGAAAATAACTTCAGAATCTTTATCCTGTGCTCGCTAAGACACACTGTGTCACAATGCTAGTTGGTTTTAGTGAAACTCTTTGAGCTTCCTGATGTACATTCCACACTTTGCAAATGAAGATAAACAGTCCTTGGAGCTGGTAGAATGCATTCTTTTAAGGCTAATGTCCTTTGGAAAGCTCGTTTTAAATGCTAGACACTTCAGTAACATCTGTTCCCTGAGTCAAACAGTGGGAACCTAGGTTCTTTGGATACAGAGACTCACAAAGAAGCATAATCATTTAGGCCACATCTGGCCAGGGTTACTTTATTAATTTTCTTTTATTTACTAGTCTTTATTTGACAGCTACAATATTTTATTTCCCAGAGTAGGATCAGCTTACCCCTTAACTCTTCCTCCATCTGCACTTCATTTTCCATAGAAGACACATAAACGTGTTGGAGGGAGGGGAGTTGTGCCTCATCCTGCTATATCTGCCATTCTTGTTTCATTCCAGGGGCCTCCAGGACCCGAAGGACAAGCTGGGAACCAAGGCCATTGGGGAAGCCAGGGAAACAAAGTAGGTCACACTCTTTATACGGCCCCTCCAATGTTAAAGTCTGTGCTACCCAAGAGAGCTGCAACTAGCTGGATCAGCCAGAGCCCTTTCAACACAGAGGAAAACACATCTCGTTGCCTATAAGCACTGGCTGGATTCTTGGAGAGCCAGCACTCTCTAAGGACCTGGGTGTGGACCGAGATGAGGTCAGGGACTCCAGCTCAGCACAATCACATGAGGGGCGACACCCCATGCAACTGAGGGATCTCAGGGCAGGAAAGCTGCCTTGACAAGGACTTCCCTCCCCTCTCCCACCCTCTTAGCATCATTCCTTCCTTCCTACATCTCTCTCTCTCTTTCCTTCTCATGTGAACCTTGCTAAAGACCTTTTAAGATGCAGGCTTCTGTTGTTGAACTTAAAAGTCAGATGCAGGAGAGCTAGGCCTGGTCTGTAATCAGAACTTTGTGGGTGTTTATGAATGAATGAAATTCTAGTAGCAATGGTACCCAGGGCATGAAATCAGGCCCAAAGAATTTAGAACATCCCTGCAGACTTTGATTTATAGCAGAGAGAGACAGGGGGAAAAGAGGCCAAAATTGAGGTTTAAATAAAGCACTGTTAGGAGTATTTCTGTGTTGGAAAAAGAGACATCAAAGAACATACAGACTTGAAGGGGTCTTTAGGACATAAAGACTTTGAAGAAGCAGAGTGAAAAAGGTGGGGGAGGGGAGGAGATTGCAACTAAAGTTAGCAATGGGCAAGAAGGAAGGCATGGGGCTTAGAGCATCCAAGGAGGAGTCATTTGAAGAATTATTATTTGCATAAAAGATTTCTGACTGCCAGTTATGTAAAGATCAAAGTAGTCTGTGTGGCTGAATCTTCTGCCACTGGTACAGCACTAATTGTTTTGAAGGGACTGTATAGACACAGCCAGACTCTTGGGAAATATTAAGTAGACAACCCAGTGTAGACTATTTTTTTTTTGAAGGCTGTGAGCTTGGAAACAGGAGACTAATTGCTTGCTCTCATTGCCTCCAAGACCCAGCAGGGACTGGAGGACTCAACAGGATGGAACTTAATGTGTGGCCATTCCATAAAGCTCTTCTCTCAGAGAACTGAGGCAGAGGGAAAGGGCTTGATGATCCGGGGATTCCAGTGTGACGTGATCCTGTCACCAGGCAGATGGTTGTGAGGAAGAGGGAGCAGAAGGACGAAGGGAAACATTTGCTCTGGGGCTAGAGGCAAGGGCTGGGCCTGCTTGGAGATGCGGGCTTCTGAACCATTCAGATTAAAAGAACTTTTAGTAATGCCCATTTATAAAAAGAGAGGAAACAGGACAATGATGGGGAAAGAAGGGAAAGAAAGGTAGATGGAAGAAGGTACAGAACAATTTAGGCAGGGAGGCAGGAAAGAGCCAGCACATCTGGTGGCTAACAGCTTCCAAAGATTAGACCCTGGAGAGGAGAAAGGAAAGACATTGAACACATGTCATGCAGAGACAGGGACAGAGCAGCCATCTACTCGGTCAAGGAATTCCTCATGTAAAGGAGAGAAAAGGGTATCTCTGCTTTCAGCCTCTCTTTGAGCTTTTCTATGGTCTAGAAAAACTTGGAGGGAGGAGTGCATTTTCAGTGGAAGAGGGGAGCTGCATGTTTATGATTAGAGAAGAAAAAGGGAAATGAAAACTCAAGATGGAGTAGAGAAGCTTCTCCTGGCAGAGCAGAGGGATTTCTCGCTAGAGTCAATTGGAGGCAGAAGCCTCCGCCTCTGTACTGGAGAAGTGCCAGCGAGGGCTTGTGATGAAGGGGCCTGGAGAGTGATGTGAAGGCAGTTCGCTGGCGTGAGTAATAAGATGTGAGGGTGAATAGGACAAGCACCTTAAGGAGGGGCTCTGGGGCAAGAATGGTCAAAAAGTGACAGTTTGAAAGGGGAACCATGCAAGGTATTGTGTATGTGTAGGCTTGTGTGTGTGTGTGTGTGTGTGTGTGTGTGTGTGTGTGTGTAGTGGGGTATGGGGTTATATATGGGTGTGGGTATAGGGGTGTGTATTTAAGTGTGTGTGTAGAAGTGTATGTGTGTATAAGGATGTATATGGGTAGGGGTGTGTGGTTAGAGGTGTGTGTAGGGGTGTGTGTGTAGGGGTGTGTGAAGGGGTATGTATAGGGGTGTGTGTAGGTGCGTGTAGAAGTGTTTATGTGTAGGAGTGTGTATGGGCAGGAGTGTGTGGTTAGAGGTGTGTATGTGTGTGTAAGGTGTGTATAGGGTTGTGTGTAGGGGACTGTGTGTGAGGATGGGTGCGTGTGTGTTTCCATGGATGCGTACACAATGCATATGAAATGAAGGTACTCTATAAGGTGTAATACATAGGACCAAAAGAGAGGCACAGAGGTGGATGGAGTGCAGAGCTAGGTGGGAAGTGAGAGCGAGGAGAGAGGTGGACAGGGAAGCTATGGGCGTTAAGGGAAGCCATGGGTGTCGAGAGCTTTATTAACAACAGGAACTTTTAAGTATGGTGGCTAGAACTGGGGGCATGGCAAGTGCCCCATTGCAAGTCCAAGCCCCAAATGGGTTGATTTCTGGTGTCACTATTGACTGAGATGAACACCTGCCCAGCCTGTACTCCCGTACATTTACATTCAACAATCCTGGGTTCCATGCTGGGCTTTACCAGTAACTGAGTGACCTCTTATTTTGGCCCTGGGCAAGCCATATGACTTCCCTGCTTTCCTGCCTTAAAGTGGATAGTCTCAAACTTGGGTCAGCTGGGAAGTTTTAAAGCACGGATTGTTGGTGTCTACTGTGAAATCCATTCAAAGGAGGCTGGGAGTTGGCTTTCATGCTGGGTGCCTGTGGGATGCATGGCCCCTAAGAGCACTCTGAGGAAGTGAGTCCTGGGGTTGATGACCTCCATCACCCCCTCCTACCCTGTGTCACCTGATACTTCACTGTTCACAGTTCTCACACTCACTGGATGAGCTTCCTGTTCACCCAAATGAGCTAACCACCAACCTTAACAGTGAGGCAAGCTTTGCCAAAATGACACCAACTAGGTGGCCGGGGGCAGTGGCCATAGAAGTAAAGCCACGTTGCATGGTCTACCCTTGATAAGATGCAGGAAGAACAGCGCTGTGCCTCTATGCTCTCCTTCCTCAAAGCCCATAGACCCAGTCTAATAAAAAATTTAAAAGTACCAGACAAGCCCTAGTGGGGAAACATCCCACAAAATACCTAATCAGTGTTCCTCAAAACTATCAAGATCATTCAGAAACAAAAGTCTGGCAAAACCACCCCAGTCTGGAAGACTCTGTGGTGATGTCACATTGAATAAACTCCCGGGGACCTGGAACCAACAACAAATACTAGGTAAAAAGAAAGGACTGAATTGGATTTAGTGAAGACAGTGAATCCGTATTGGTTGGTTGTCGTGCTGAGCATGAATGGCTGCAACTAACAGGTCATCAACGGGGAAGGAAAACATGTGGGGTGCAGGGGACTGTCTCTCTGCAACCGTTCTGTACCTCTAAAACGGTTTCAGATTAAATGTTTTATTTTCTTAAAAAGGGACTCCTCCTTCCTCCAAAGTCTGAGTTCATTTTCCCAAGTAGGTGAGGTTCTCCCAAGGCATTACTGAGATCAGCTCATAAGCCATGGGAGATGTTCTCCTTGCTGGAGACCATCCTAGACTGCTCTACACTCAGGTCTCTAGCCTAATAAATCTGCCATCCTCCGAGCTAGGTGGTTTGCACAGGTCATCATGGGAAACGACTATATTAATATTTTTAACAGATATCCCTTCCTAGATCAGGATGGGGACATTTTCATGGCACTGAGTGGCTGAGATAGTGAACTCTCCTCGATAAGAAATCCAACCTGCTGAGATTTAGATGATGGATGGAGGAGACCCCTTTGGCCCACCACAGCCATTCCTTCCACGCCATTTGTACAGTATATGCAAGCCTGGATACAAATCCATGGCTGTGACACATTGGACTTAAACAGTGCCTGCAGCCATCATTTCTGATTTTCCCTTACACAAACAACCTAATGAAAGTCGGACGTGGAGGTCCATACCTGCAGTCCTACCACTGAAGGGTTGGGGAGGGAGGACTTCGACAGAGTCAGAGCCAACCTGGGACTCAGAGTAAGATCCTATCTCAGATAAACAAAGCAACTGATTTAGGACCTGTCTTGTTGTTCTGTTGGACAGGGAGAACCTGGAGACCTGGGGGAAAAGGGAACTGCTGGTTTTCCAGGTCCTCGGGGCCTGCAGGTGGGTCTGTATTCACTACTTTTGATCTGTTCTCTGGAACCTTTTACTTCAGTAGTGTATCAGTTATTTTTCTCTGTGCTGTG
Source organism: Arvicanthis niloticus (assembly GCF_011762505.2). NCBI lineage: Eukaryota > Metazoa > Chordata > Mammalia > Rodentia > Muridae > Arvicanthis > Arvicanthis niloticus. The sequence continues at coordinate 25,930,727 of NC_047678.1, read as the reverse complement.
ACCAAATACCTGACAAAAAGTAAAGGTGACAGAAAGCTTTATTTGGGCTTAGGGTTCAACAGAGTGTGATTCATCATGGCAGGGAAGGCAAATTGGCAGCAGCGTGGGCCCTGGTCACATGGCATCTGCAGCCAGGCAGCAGAGAATGAGCCGGAAGTGGGCTGAACTATAAAACCTCAAGGTCTGCTCCTAATGGCCTACTTCTTTCATGGCTCCACCCTGTACAGACTCCACAACCCTCCCCAAAAGTACCACCAGCTGGATACCAAGTGTTCAAACACATGACCTATGGAGGGATAGTATTCACATCACAGCAGACAGTCTGCACTGCATCTCTGGGGAATACCCAGAAGAGCTTTAACGACTCCCATCTCTGTCTAGCTTTATCGTGCCCTAGCTGTAATTGAGAGAGGCATCACAGTCATTTCTGATTGGTTCCTTAGCCAGTGTTTCCAAGGCAGCAGACATCATGGACAAGATGCTCTTGAGATGAGATGGTAAAACAGACTAAGCTTTCTCTATAGCATCCTCCCATGATCTACTCCGATCTGCAGGACCTCTTTATCAGAAATCATTCCACCCCTCCCCTTTTGCCCAGAGCTTCTAAGTAGCATGCAGTTTGCAGGACTCATTTGTTCAGTGAACTAAAAATAGATTAGGGTTGAAGAATTAACATACAGGTGCTCTCTGGGGAGTTGATTAATAATGCTGCCAACTTTTACTGAAAGATGACCAGATGTCCAGCATATTCTCTATATGATGCATAACATCATATAGATGAGTCGCTGTTATTGTCATTTCTGTTTTACAGGGGCTTTTAGTGCCCTCACCAGTATCCCTGGTACCCATGCAGCTAGAGGACCCTGCTTCCTAGTGGTTCCTGATAGCCTCCAAAATCTATCACTCAAACCTCCTGTAAATAAGCCCACCTCTCTCTGTAGTCTGGATGTGTGTGATTAGCTGCTTTGCTTACAGGGTGACGACGGCAGCCCAGGGTATGGTAGCATTGGCCGCAAAGGGACAAAGGTAAGTTACACCCTCTGAAACTAGATCTCTTCCATTTGATCTTGTTTGCTTGTTTGGCTCACCATGGTGAAGAGAAAGAAGGCAATGTATAAAGTAGGCTGGTATGATTCAAAATCTATCCTAATAGTTGACTTACTGATGCCCTGTGGGCTGTACGATAGAGTCATGCCAGGGTTCTAGGTGCAGGTGAAAATCGAAACTTGAAAAAGAATCACCTGTGCTTTTCTGTGATGGGTGGCTAGAACCTGGCATGTTCCAGTTTGAACTGTCTCTAAGCTTAGCCGTCCTGGGTCTAAGCCCGATTAGGAGCTGTCCACACCTGTTATGATTGCTTCAGCTATCAGTGAGAACTTTTTTTTATAGCATTTTTTCTAATGCATTTGTCCAAACTGTATCAAAAAAAAAAAAAAAAAAAAAAAAAAAAGAAGAAGAAGAAGAAGAAGAAAAATGAATGATTATCTTGTTACTGGATATGTGAATGCCTGAAAATAAGTAAGTTGGCTGAAGCCCAGTGATTTTGATATGCTAATAACTGCCACTTTAAAATATCATCCTAAGTGGCTGGGAAGATGGTTCAGTAAGTAGAATACTTGCCTTGCAAGCACGATTGCTTGAATTTGGTCCCTAGAATCCATGAGAATAGTCGGGTGTGGTACTGGGCACTTGTAATCCCATTGAGATGGGAGGCAGAGACAGGTGAACCTCTAGAGCTACTGGCCAGTTAGTCAGACCCACTTGGTAAAGTTCTAGGCCAGCCAGAGGCCCTGTCTCAAAATAAAGGCGTAAGACACCTGAAGACCAACACCCAAGGTTCTCCTCTGCCTTTGTCTACATGCGCGCACATACACATGTACATGCACAAACCCAAACAGCCCATGTTTATCTATGTACATCCAATCATCATGAAAAATACCCAATTATTATTACAAAATGCTCGGAAATATATTTTTTTTTCTGAAACAACAACAAAAATAAGTCAGAGCTCCATCCCATCAATCTGAGTGATATAGATTTGTCAGAATGGTAGAAGGGACCAATGTACCACTGGTGAAGTCCCACAGGGGATGGCCCAAGATGGTATTGGGAGGAACAGTCTCACTGCTAAAGATTTTTGAAAATTAAAACTAAAAAATGAGGTGTTTTCGTCAGGTAGGATAACTAAAAACATTAATATCCCACAGAAAAGGAAATATTAAATAGCCTATGACCTTGAGTGTTAGACTCTCTATAAATCGAATATAAAGTTTGTTGTAAAAATGTGTGTGAACATGGGAGAGTGCATGAGCCCTCATATGTGCATGTGGAGGTCAGAGGTCAACATGGGGTGGGATCCCCCTTTAGCCTCTTCCACCTTATTCTTTGAGCCAGTGTCTCTCATCAAACATGGAGCTCTCTGATGGCCAGGGCTGACTGGCCACTGATTCCCTGGGGTCATCCTGGCTCTATCCAATGGTACCAGGCTGCCAGGGATCAGATTCCCCTGCTTGCAAACTGAACTCTTTATGCATGCAGCCATCTTCCCAGACCTCTGTTTAAAATGTGTCTATAGAAATTTAAAGTATAAACTCAGACTATACTTGGGAGAACTTTTGCCCCATGATGCCTAAAACTCATTTTTACAAAGCTAGAAGTTAATTAGGACAGGGGATGTGTTACAGCTACAGGTAGGAAGATTTGGGTAATTTTTCTTTTTGCCTTTTGAATTTTATATGCTTGAGGATTTTTTTTTTTTTACATTAGAATAAAGCTTTTTCTGGTAGATGAGTGATAATTAAAATTTCAGAAGCAGGAAGAAGATCAGGGGTTTGGCTGATGCAATCTTATATGTGTAAATTCAAAGTGTACCCTTAACACTGGTCATTAATAGGTGTTCATTAAAAGCTTTAATAAGTTGAAAGAAAATACAGTTTAAGGGCTGAGGGATAGCTCAGTGAGAGTATTTTCCACAAAAGCAAGAGGACCTGAATTCAAATCCCCAGCACCCATGTAAATGCTGGACATAGTATAAGGCTTTTAACCCCAGCTTGGCAGGGTGGGGTAGAGATGGCTGGGTCCTGGGAGCTCCCTGGCTAGCTTAGCCAAAATGGTGAGTTCCAGGCTCTCTGAAGGAGCCAGTCTCAAAAACTAAGATGATGAGTGTGTTAGAGGAAGACACATGAAGTCCTCCTCTGGACTCTACTGGCACCCTTACACACACACACACACACACACACACACACACACACACACACCACGCTCATACAGAAAGAAAAGATGGTTTATTTTAAACACACATTTCTTATCAGGTGAGGGTAGGAAGCCTCTTCAAAGAGTCTTTGACCATAGTAAAGTAAACAAAAGGACCTTAAGATGAACGGTCAAGTCTGGACTGCTTTGACTTTTTAAATTTCTCCATTGAAACTCATCTGAGAAAGGTCACCTGTCACTCAGAGACACACGGCCAAGTGGCCCTCTCTCAAGTGCTACATGAACTCAGATAAAATACGAGCCATTTATAGTCACCCCATCCCCCTCTCCCTCTGTACTTCCTAGCTCTCATCTTAGATGTCCATCCTGTATGTGTAGCCCATGAGTAACTGGATTTAGAAACTGAAATGTGTTCCTCTGAGAGTGCTGCCTAGTTTCCAGTGGCTTCACCCCTTCCTTGATGCACAGTGTTAAAGCGAAACAAGAAAGATGGTAGAATGAAAGTCAATATAAATTTCCTTGGGCCAAGTGTGTGTGCATTGATTTCCTCTGTTGTTGATGGCAGGGGCAAGAAGGATTCCCCGGAGAGAGTGGACCGAAGGTATGTGCACTTCAGTCTTGAGAGAGTCAGGATGCTCCAGATCCAGGGGCTGTATCTTGGGACAGATAATGAGAAACAAATATTCTACCTTAGCATGAGGTAGCATAGGAAAGAAACAGGTTGCCCCCACCAAGTTTTAATATGATCTGTTTGTTTAGGAGTAAAAACTTTTAAAATATTTCAAGCTTTTTATATATATATAGGTAAAGGGAATAAGATAATCCTTTGAAAAGTTTTCGCCTCAAGCATGTTCTTTCCCTTATTTGTATCATAGCTTAAGCAGTGGCCCTCAACATTCCTAACGCTGTGACCCTTAAACACCGTTCTACAACCATAAAATTATTTCATGGTTACTTCATAACTGCAATGTTTCTATTTTTTGAACCAAGATGTAAATATCTGTGTTTTCTGGTGGTCTTATTCTACCCTGTGAAAGGTTTGTTCAACCCCCAAAGGGGTCTGTGACCACAAGTTGAAAACTACCGGCTTAAAGAAAAGTAAAATGTGGAGAAAATAAACTCAGATGGTGAGATTTAGCCTGCCTTGACAGGTGGAAAACCACCTGTCAGGTCACAAGGCAGTGATGCCGGTCTCTACCTCAGTGTCTTCTGTTTCTCTGGAAAGTTTTACTGAACTCAGTGTTAGGCCCTGCAATAAAGTCAGAAGACCAAACAAAAGGAGCCTTTGGTTCATCACGGAGCCTGAGTTCTGGTCTGGAGGGCTGAACCATGAGCCAGTGGCTGACAGGGTGTGCTGTGCAGAGAGCAACACAGGTTTTGTTTTAATTAAAAGACAAAATGTATAAGACTTTTGGAATGGGAATCAATTTACAAACATAGATAATGACTCTGTGACATATGTGTTTGATTTCAATAATGATTTTATTTTGATGTATTCATTTAGGGTGATATGGGGGATCCTGGTGATCCAGGAGAGACTGGTCCCAAGGGAGTCAGAGGCAAAACGGTAAGCTAGCCAGAGGATAACTTTGGCGTGTGTGTGTGTGTGTGTGTGTGTGTGTGTGTGTGTGTGTGTGTGAAAGAAACTAGTTAACTGATTGTGTTTATGTGTATGATGAGTGTATGTGTAATGCCTGGTGCATGTTCATGTATGTGTATGTACAGTGGTCAGATACCAATGTTAAATGTCTCTTTCAAATCACTTGCCATCTTTTTTGTTAGTATTTAATAATAATAAAAAAATTGTGTTTGAGCGTTCGCCCACATGTATCAAAGTATACTTGTGAATGCCTGTTGTCCACAGAAACCAGAAGAGGGCATTAAATCTTCTGGAACTGGAGTTACAAGTGGGTCCCAGTCATGAGTGGCTATCCAGGAACCAAATCCAGGTCCCAAGAGCAAGAGCAGCAAGTGTTCGTCACTGCTGAGCCATCTCTCTACCGCTTCCATCTTAGTGTCTAAGACAGGGCCTCTCACTGAACCTGATACTCACCAATTCAGCTAGACTGGCTGCAGCAAGCCCCAGGGGTTACAGCTACACACCACTGCCCTCTCATCTCCCAAGGCCACCAAGAAGGCAAAGAACTGTTTTAGTGAGCACATTAGCTCACTCTGTTGCCCATGTACCTTGAAGTAAGAAGTAAGATTTTTTTAAAGGAATTTTTGTAATCCAAAGAAGGTTTTTGTACTGAAAAATTATGATCAGTTTATCCAGTCTTCCTAGAAAACTTAGCAAAAACTGATATCCACTAACATCTTTGATTCTTAAAGCTTTTGTTGAGCTACTTTTAATAAGGTGTCTATTAAAAAGTCCTCACCTCACTTCCCAGGTTTTGCCTGAGCTTTGTGAGATGTCTGGATGTTAAGCTGGCTGTGTCTTTATTAGTTTATGGGAGAATCAAGTATCACCTAATGCTTTATGTCACTTAAACACAACTCTTCAGCATGTGTCATAGGAACTGGCTCACCTTTGGTTACAGATGGTTAAAAGTGTGACAGCGTGTTCCTTTTCCCAGTATTAGGAAGACATAGAAGAGTCTCAAGTTCAAGGCTAGCCTGAGCTACGCAGTGAGCCCATGTCACAGAGAACAGGATAGAAAAAAGAATGAAACATTTGCATTTGTTGACTGTACACTTTAGGTTGTGCATAAAGGAGATTTTCATGTGATAGGACACTCTGAAGACAAAAGTCTTTGCCTCTTTCCCTTCTGAATAACCTTGACTGGAAAAACTGGTCTACAACCCTGTCCATGAACAAGATCTTAGGGGAAAAAAAGCCCTGTAAGAAAACACATACTTGAAACAGTTTCCAGTTTGTCTTCAGAGTGAATTTTATTTTACTGTGATCTAGTTTTTCTCTACACGCTGAAATAGGAACTTTATGTGTAGGGCTCATGTTTGGAGGTTGTAAGGCTACACAACAAGGAGCGTCTCCTTCCCCCTGCTGCTCCCAAGGGGGCTGCTTCCAGCTATAAGTTATGTATGTGTTTTCAGATGGCAATCCTTTATCATTTTGCCCTCAGCAACAATGAAGATGAATATAATTAGGAAAATAATTGGGAAAGGCTTTCAAGTCAATCCAGATGTCGCCCACATTGAGACGACTCTGGAACATTTCCCTTAGCCTGTTAATGGGTGGTTTAACTTGCACACCAGCAGCATGCTAACAAATTCAGCCATTTGTAGGGGCCCTCCCTACGATAGTACCATTCATCAGTTTTTAGTACACTTAACTGATGGGAGACATGTGGGTTGGTGTCTTGATCTCTGGGGATGCGTCTTGGTCCCTTCTTTGTTCTTCTCTATGTTGGACTGTTGTAACTTACTGATTTCTCCCCCTCCAACTGCTCTGTCCCCTCCCTCCTTGACATGAGTAATATTTGGATTTGGAATTGAAGTTTAAACACTGAAAATGGCCAGGTTTTCCCCTGGAAGAGCAGCTGTTTTCTCTGGAAAGATTTAGCCTTAAATTATGAATGTCTTTTCAGGTCTCTTGGAATTATTCTATTCTTAGCTTGTGTTCACCGAGTTACAGATTTTAAAATCTATAAACCTGTTTTAGCTGTGCATCTATGTATGTGTGTATGTATATGATTAAAAAGAACCAGAAAACCAAAACCTTTGAACAGGTTTCAAGCAGGGATGTAGGACTCTTGCCATCTGGAGCTGGAGAGCCTTCAGGAGGAGGCTGCCTGTGGGTGGTGTTGAGTGTTTAACTACATCCTTAGAGCCTTCCACTGGATTCCAGTACTACCTAGCCTCCTTCCCTAGTTAGAGCAACCAGCTATGTTTCCATATGCTGTCAGGCGCAGTGGCAAAACTTCTCCCAACAGGCACTTCTGCTGAAAGAGTCAGACAGCATCTTACATTTTCTTACTTAAAATGCCTTTTATCTGTCACCTTAAAAAAATAAATAAATTTTAAAAGGCAATCTCGAGCTGTGGCCATGGCTTACTGGTAGAGAGCATTTGTCTGAGGTATTCTCACCTCCCAGCACAAAACAGAAAATGGTGAAGGATCCCACCCTCTCTCCACCTTCCTCCTGCTTCCTTGTCTCTGAAAGCTTTACTCATCCCAGGAGACTGTCTTGGAACTGAAAGTCTGATTGCACTCTCTGAAGATATTTGCACATGCAACAGGCACATCCTGAGCAGCCCTATCTGGTTTCCCTGTAGCCTGGTATCACTGCTGTGCACGGACCCTGCATCTATCTGGCTGTGAGGCCTCCTCCACTCCTCCTGGGCCAGGTCTTTCCATCTCCCTCCCACTCCCACGTCCTCCTGGATTTCCCACCATGGAAAACCGTGCCAGGAACCTTGTGTTCCTAACTTTTTCTTATCACTGTGGTAAAGTACTTGACACAAACACACTAAAGGGGGGGGGGGGAGTTTATTTTGGCTCCCAGTATCTGAGGATCCAGTCCATGGTCACTTGGTTCATGTTTTGGAGCTCATGCACAGAACACCGTAATGGTGGGGAACAGGGAAAAACAGAGTAGACTGGAGACAGTCTAAGTTTTAAGGCATATCTTTGGGTGAGTTACTCCTCCAGCTAAGCTTCACTTCCTAAAGCTTCTAAAACATCCCAGATAGGGCGAGCATCTGGACACCAAGAGTTCAGAACATAAGCTGGTGTGAGGGGAGTTTCATATATTAACCCTAACAAGCTGATAAGAGGAGACAGGCGCCTGGAAGGTTTGGAGATACAATGAACATCTGAAAGTGACTTCTATTACCTCCAGATGTGTCAATAATGTGGTGAGTGTACAGCTCTGGGTTGGAATTATTTCCTCGGAATTTTTTAAGTGATTATGTTTTCCATTATTTCTTGCAGCTTTTGTTGTTTTGGGAAGTCTATGGCTACTCAGATTCCTATAAACTAGTGTTTTCTCTGTGGAACTCTATTGGATCACCTCGTAGATCTGCCATGGATTTTGTTACTGGGCATATGGTCCATTTTTTTCCACTTTCCTGAGAATTAGCAGGTCCCTTGACCCTGAAAATATGTGCCCTTTTGTTCTAGAAAATGCTTGTTATTTTTGTTAACTTTTGACCTTGCCCTGCATAGCTCTCTACTCTGTACATTTGAAATATCTATCGTTCAATATAATAGAGTCAATGAGTTTACTTCATATGGTGTTTATTTTATGTAGACAACCTCTCTTTGATGGTCTCCTGTCTGGAAAGGTTATCTTGATTGTATTTTTTAATTTATGTTCCATACTTTACCTTTGAAAAATTTGTTGCTAAAATCTTTTTCTGTAGTATACTGTTCTTGGTTCGTGATGGAAACATCCCATCTCTCTTAGGATATAAGTGAATATTTTTAGGTCCTCTTTGTTCACATAGTCAGTTTCCTACAGGTTTTTCTTCTGTCTTGACTTTCATCTCATATCTCAAGAATGAGTGGTGTATTCACATTGAGAATTAAGTATAAAAAGTCTGATTGGAAACCAGGAAAGTCAGGATCAAGGTTTGCCAGATATAAATTTCACCAATGGTGATCTGCTAGGCCTATACTTAACAACCTTCACGATTGGTATTCTATCTTCTTTTAATTAGATTTCCCTCTGAAAACACGTCCTAACCCCTTTTTAGAGAGTACAGGTCCTGATGCCAGTTTAGAAGACACAGGCAATGAGAGCCGGTGGCTCAGACTCAAAGTGCATCTCTTCATTTGGTCTCCTGGTTCAGTGTGGTAATATTCGTCTTCAGCTCTGCTGAGATTCCTACTCCTGATTTATCTTTGCTTTTTGCTAGTGGGGAAAAGTGTATCCAACTACCTGGTGAAATTTTCCCCATTAATCCCCCTTCTTTAGCCTCTTCGCCTCTGCTTCTGGAGGCATCTGGCCCTGACAAAGCCTGAGTTCTCTGGGAATGTATGACACCAAACACACTGGTTCTTGGATTTCCCTGCTGCTGGCTCAGGGCTCAAACTCCTCAACTCTGCCAAGTCATCGACACACAGCACCTAGACAACTGTTTCCAGGCTCCTAAACACTAAGGCTTCCTTTTTCCTTGTACTATTGATTTTTACTTTAAAATCTATTGTTAAAATATTAGAAAGGGATAAAAGTATTCAACTTGTCTCTTTTTCTTTGTCTTGAAGGTAAACATACATATATTTTAAATAAAATAAGGCCATTACTGTTGAGAACCACTCTGCCTCACACTTGGAGGCCAAAATGTTGCAGACCGCTCTATCAATGTTGGAACCCACACTGCCAAAAGCCTTGGGGGCTAAATTGTTAGAGCCCGCACTACCCCAAACTGCTCCAGTCTGAGGGTCAGGTTTCAGCAAGAGAGAGAGAGTGAGGACAGACATAATGGAGACCAGACAGAGTGTGATTCAATCCCGTTTATTCTTCAGTCTCTCTTCTTCTCTCCAAGTCCCTAGTTCCCAGTCCCTAGTTCCTAGTACCAAGTATTAGGTCCTAATCCTAGTTCCAGTTGCTAGTCTCTTTCCCAGTTCCAAATTCTCTTCCAAGTGTTCTCCAAGTTCTAAGTGCCTAATAATTTCTTCTGTCTGCCTCTCGCCTTTTATATGTCTCACTTCTAAGCCACACTTTTAAGTCACACCTTTAAGTCTCACACACCCAAGGGAAGATCCTGGGTATCTAAAACAAGGTGTTATCAGAGTGTGCTCAGCTGTTGTAGGCTGTTATAAACAAGTCTCTTGTCAGGGTATATGGCTCAAGATGGCTGCAAGAATGATAGCCGCCTTCTGTCGGTTCCCCACACATTACGTTATGGTTTTTATTACTGTCAATTTCATTTTGGCACTGAAAGGATGTTAATGATCTTTAACTTTTCCATAGGTGATGCTTTTATAAATTAATTTTTAGATAACTTCACTTATTACTGTAAAGGTTATAAATCCTGTAGCATTAAAAAAATGTGAGTGTATGTGTCTGCCTGTGGGTGTGTATGAATGCATGTGCCTACAGAGGCCAGGAGAGGGCACTGGATCCTCTGGAGCTGGAGATAATAGGTGTGAACCTCTTGACATCAGTGTTAGGGACAGAATTTGGGTCCTGTAGGAAAGTAAGATGTGATTTTAACAACCGAAACATCTCTATAGCCCTTCTCTCCCATGGCATTTTGAATAAAGAAAACAATATTGTTTCTTAAACAACAAACACACAGACAACCCTAAATCCTAGCTTTTTCTGGAAAAAAAAAACTGTATTATTAGATATGCATAGAAAGTTTTTTACTTACAGTAAACAAGACAGCTGCTGTTTTTATGTTACTACTGCCATTATGCCCTGTCCATTAGGAGATTTCCAGCCAACCATTGACTTTTTTGTTGTGGCTAATTTTGTGTTGTGGGTTTTGTTTTTGTTTTGCTTGTGGATTTTGTTACCTAGTATGTGATCACAATTTTGTATGCATGTTTTTCAATTTAATTACCTTCATGTTCTTAAGAAAACCACTTCACCTTGATCCATCAAAATTCAAATTTCTAGTCTTAGTAATCTTCACTAATAATCAGAATTGTATACACATATACACATATATGTATGTATTTATATATTTTTATATATAAATATGTATATATTTGTATTTTAATAGCATTGTTGGTAAGCAACATGAAACTTAAATGTCAACAACAAGGAACCAACAGAATAAATCATGGTATATCCACATAGCCATGAAATACCATGAAAAGTGATTTTGTGTATAATAATACTTTGTTACAAAAAAAATACAGATATAAAGTTAAAAGGTAGCATGGAAAGCAGAGGCAGGAGGATCATGAATTGGAGGCCAGTCAGAGCAATACAGTAAGACCTTCTATAAAAGAAACAAAACCAAAATAGAGGCATCAGGAAAAAGTATGGTACACATAACGTTTTTAAAAAAGACGCCCTAATACCAAAAGAACGAGAAAAGTAGCAAAAAATTTAACAAGTAGTATTTTAAGAACAAATTTTTACTCCTTCGTGTATTTTAGAAATCTATCCATTTTCTAAAATGAAAATGGATTTTTTTTTTTTTTTTTTGGCTTTGGTACTTCTACTTTTGAAATAGTGTCAATACTTTAAATTTGAATTTAAACCATTTACACATATATACAATGTGATTTTAAGGTGACTTAATTCTACTTTGAGGTATCTGCTGGGATTCCAGGAGAGCCAGGATCCCCTGGGGAGCCAGGACCCCCTGGACGGAAGGTAGGTGGGAATATGTCCTGTGAGGTCTTTACACTTTAGAGCTCAGGGCACGGGGCTGCCACTTTTCCAGTGCACACACCTTCTGCCTCTGCTGCCTAGCCACATATTTCACTATTCCTGTGTGCTCTAGAAAATGGGGCCAATTAAATATCTCACACGGAAAAGAGGAAATGGAGGGTGAAAGGAGAAAATCATGCCAAAATGAGGTTCTCTTCCAAAATATTTTCTTTTACATTTATAGGTTGATTTATTTGGGAGACGGCATATTGCAGGGGTCAGAGAATGAACTCAGGAGTCAGTTCTCTCCTTCTACTTTGTGTCTCCTGGTGACTGAACTCAGGTCACCAGACTTGCTGACTGCATCCTTAACCACGGAGCAGTCTCAGCAGCCTGAGGTTCTGTACTCTTCGTGAGTGGGTTTGGTTATCCGTCCCGCCACTGCCTTCATCCTACATGAGCAAGTGTTCAGTGAATGTAGTGTGCATGCATGTGCACATGCGTGTGTCCATGTGTGCGCGTGCATGCACATGTGTGAAATGATGAGCAGTGTGTGTGATTGAAGTCGGCTTCCTGTGGAACATATCTGGACACTGTGTGGGGCACCATTACTTTCTTTCAGTGTTTCTGTTTGAGGGAAACCAAGACTCTTCCTGTTCTAGGATGGGACTGTTAAAAAAAAAAAAAAAAAAAAAAAAAAAAGCTAAGTCAGCTTTGTTCTTTCCACTCCCCCCCCCCACCCAGACATACACATGTGTATATTCATTCATTTGGGGAAAGATGCTCAGTGAGCTTTTCAGATGTTTGAGGCCGAGCTGACCCCTTTGTCCATCAGCCGCGGACAGGAGTGATCTAGGTTCATCTTTGGCTGCTGTATCACAGTGGAGATATAGTATCAGGTGGAAGTTTCTAAGACTTGAGAGGCAGATGGGGACAGATGGCTCAACCTTTGCTAGTTGCAAGCCGAGCACCTGTTCCAGAGCTCTCTGGGCCTCCGTCAGGTGGGCAGCTCCACCAGGTTCTGAGCGTCTCTGCCAGGATTTGGGGAAAGTGGCCTTGAAGGTTTGTGTGCGTGCCCCCCAGTGCCCTCTTTCACAAGGCAATGTGTGTCCTACCTGTGTTCACTGCTCTCTTTAACTTCAGAGGATTAAACCCTTTTCAAAGAGTTCCCAGGACAGTGTTGGTGTGCATCCTGGCTACTGAGGTGTAAGTCTGCAGCCATAAAACAGATTTTGCTTATTTCCTTTCCTAGGGCATGAAAGGGGCCCGAGGACTGGCTTCATTTTCCGTATGTATCTCCTCTTGCATCAGGGTGCTCTGAGCATGCTCTTAACTTTATTTATAAACTTCACGACCCAGAGATGTGGTTAATTCTCCATGTTTTATTTTTGAACTGCAGACATGTGACCTCATTCAGTATGTGCGGGACCACAGTCGTAAGTACCCTGCTGAAAGCGATCCCCCACCCCCATCCGACTCCCAGTCTATCAGCTCCTTAGAAGGAAGTTAGCCGAAGGGCACTCTCAGAACAGATGCAACTTGTCAACCAAGCTCTTCACATTAGAGATGCCGTGAGGAAATTTTGAGTCCACAGTGAGGTGGTGGTGCCTGGTGTATCAACTCCCCTATCTGGTGCCAGAGTGTGTGTGTTGGAACCTGTTCCCAGTATGGTGCGGTCATGTACACTGCGAGCTTTAAACCTGGGGCATATAGGGATCAGAACACTCCTGATGGTCAGATGGTGGAGTCTAAGGTGATTGTTAGTGTCAGTAACTGACAGACTGAGGTCGGCAGTGGGAAGAGGCAGCTGTGCTGATGTGGCTGAATTAGCACAGTAGGTTCCTACGTGACATGTGAGCCAAGTGACTAGGAATGAGGAGTGTGGGAACCAAGAGTGGTACCTGGTCCTTCAAAATGTGACGGTTCCACCCAGCACAGCTGGCCCAAAGTACACAAAATTGTTTCAGAAGTATGAATTAGAACATAAAAGGAGTTAATAATTTCTGTGTATTTTATAAAGGCACACAACCATGTGAGTATGGTCAGGGCTTCTTCCAGGGCCTGGCTTTGCAAGGGATGGGGCCTCTGTAAATTAGTGACCTGAAGCAGCACTGCCCAATGGGATAATCTGTTATGGTGGAGGTGTCCCCTGCACCATTCAGCAGCCTATTGTCAGTCATGTGTGGCTTTGGATACAAAGGTGAAGAGCATCACTGAGAAACTAAGTTCTGCATTCAATTATTTGAAATGTAAACCACTACCCATGGCTTGTGGCTGTCCAGTGTGGTCAAGCCAGTGTTTATTTCTTCCAGAGTACACTAGCACCATACACACGGGGACCCCTCCCAGATGCCCAAACATTTCAATTGCCAACACAATGTCACATATGGAAAAGGTCACATCTGCCTTCAATGTTACAAGCTTTAGTGAACTCCCCTTCAGTTTATAAACTCCAGTCTGTCCCTTGGAGATCTCATTATGTATATATGTAAATACCCCAAACTGAAAACTATCAGTAATATTAGCAGTCCCAGCCTTTCAGATAAGAGACCCAGACCATGCAGACATATATTATGTGTACAAACAGACACACTGATGTAGACAAATACACACAATTTTATACACACATATGCATGTATACATTTGCATATATGTGTATATACCTGAATTTAGGATGTAGGTCACTGGTGGATCACTTGTCTGTCTTGAGTAAGAGCCTGGGCTCAATCCCCAGCACTGCAGAAAACAAAAGTAAAAATAAGATTCAGGCCTTTGGGGCTGAGGATGTCACAGAGTGGTACAGTCTTTAGCTCATCATGAGAAAGTGACACAGGCCTTGGGCTTGGTCCCCATCCTCCCCTATATGCCTCTTCACAAGAAAACAGTCAAACAACCAAACACACATATACGATGCATGTGTGCATGCATGAGTGCATGTACGTATGGTTGACATCTATAGATATGTAAGAGGCTATAAAGAGGGGTCAAGATCCTTTAACTTCCCAAATTGAGCTCAGCCCCTGAGACACCACAATCCCTCTCAGACAGGGGGTCTCCACGTCCCACAGCTGGCTGCAGGGTGCTGATTTATGGCTACATGTCGTCCCTCTTCCCCAACCCCTCCACTCAGGATGGAACCCTTCTGTACCAGGATGCAGGTCACGGTGTTTGTTTTCTCCGGACTGTCTGTTGCCTTGAGTATTGAGTGGACAGGGCCCCACCTCTTCCATTTTCCTGAGCAATTTAGAACCCTGGTGTCCTACCAAGTAATAACCCAGCCTCTCTTGTTCTTCCTCCCCAGCTGGCAGACATGGTGAGTGATCTTCATTTACAGCCTGCTTTACTCAAGCTCCAAGGTGTCTCCCATCTGGAAGACGAGATCGTGGATGGTGATGATAGGAATTGGACCTGGTCTTCCTTTGCTCACACTCAGAGCAGACTCTCGCCTTCTAAGGACTCACCAGCTATAGCTGAGTTTTTCCACTGGAAGCTGTTTGGTTGGGAATCATATGCTAATGACATACATCTCCATTCACCCACCTGATTTTTTAAAATACTCTTCCTCCCTCCTCCCCTCCCTTCCTCTCCTCCCTCCTCCCCTCCCTTTCTCTCCTCCCTCCTCCCCTCCCTTTCTCTCTTCCCTCCTCCCCTCCCTTTCTTTCCTCCCTCCTCTGACCTCTCCGAATCTCTCTTCCCACTCCACCTTTCCCTTTCTCTCCCCCATCTCTGTCATGTTTTCTCTGTAGTTCAGTGATTAGGATGCAGAGGGCAGAATGAGAAATAGGATCAGATAACAAATGAGAGAGAAGTGAGGTGGAGATGATGCTGAGACCTAGGTAGCTCCTGCTTAATGTTAATCACCATCCTGCCTCAGTGGCTGTTAGTCTCATTTTTGTATGTATTTTACCAATGCTTATTACATGATACATATGTGTCAGCCTGATAAATATGCACGGAGATACACCTACTCAATGTTTATACATATATGTTCCCTTATATGAATTCACCAGCCTTTGCTTTCTGCTAATTCAGTCCTTTAGTAAGGACTTATCAAAAGCCTCCTGTGATCTAGTCTCTTGTGTTGATCTAGGGATGAGGTTGACAGCAGACAAGATCCACCATACATTTCCATTCTCATGGAGAGTCCAGATAGAAAACAATTCGACTAATTCAGAATCTGAGATAAAACACAGGCTGCACCTTAATGGAATAATGTCAGGAGCAGGGGTGGATACCTTTTGGACCAGGGCTCCTCCCTGAAGCAGCAAACTTGAAGTCAGGATCAGAGGAGACACAGTTTTCTAAGTGTGAGGCAAGAAATTCAAATACCAGTGCTGTGGAACAAAGCAGGCTTAAGCATTCCCTAGAAAGCAAGAGAGCACAGTATCCCTGTGACATGGTGGTGGGGAGACTTTAGCATGTTACAAACAAAGGAGGTAGATCTAGAAGCTGCTTCAAGCTGGGTAGATGAACTCCCAATCCCTAATGTTAGATAAGATCACACAACCTCAGAAAGAAAACCACTTGTTCTCCCTCACAGCCTGTCTTATGTATAAAAGCAAAGGGACGTGTGGGGACAGTACACCATGTCGAGGGGCTAACAGGAAAGGGTAAACATTGGTAGTGAGGAAGAACTAGGTGTGTGTAAAAGACACAAGTCATGAAAGAAGGTGTAAAGATAATTGTTTTTCTAGTCTTCACTGTGTTGTGGATTCCTCGGGTCTTCTTGTGGGTAAGTGATAAAATGTACTTGGCATCGAGGCTGCAGGCTCCGCTGTGGAGTGGCTGTTCTGGCTGTGTAGATGTTCACTAAGAAATATGGACTTAGGGTCTAATCTCATAATCATTTATTACAAATGACTTTTAAATAAAAAGTATTAATTACTAACAAAGCCAGAGGATGAGTTGGGAGGGTGCTGATAGGTAGGCTGGCAGAGATGCCACCTGCCTTGTGTCAGGCAGAAGCTATCAGTACAAGCTCTCTGGAGCCCTTGGGCTCCGGGAAACAGCATGCTGGGTTTGAGGCTATACTTCAAATTAGCCCATGAGTATTTATTTTCCTTTGAAAGCTGAAACTTTTTCTGTTTTCAGGATGCGCTGTTAACTCCTTCTTCCCTGCATCCCTAAATTTTACCAGCATCATTGTTGGGTTTGTACCGTACACAAAACAACCCAAACACAAAGCGAGAAGCATCAAGTCCACACTTTGGATTCACCTTCTAATTGTAAAATTAGCATTACTTTGATTTTGAAAAAAATCTGCTCATCCCACTAATTAGACTTGGAGGCTAATAAGTTATGTCCCATCTCTGCTGAGATGAGATTTGGTATCAGCATGCACGATAAGGCATATGCTACCATATCTGTCTTCTGTGGTGCCCGGGAATCAAACCCAGGACTTTGCGCATAGCAATTCCTTGAAAGTCCTTTTCCCCGTGGTTTTTTTTTCCCCTCGTTAAGTGAAAAGAAATTCTGTTTTAACATGATTAAAGTACAGATGCGAACGACCATGCCTTTGAGCCAGCTTCTGCAGGGTTAAGGACATTTCCAAACAGGTTCTCCCATTTAGAAGGGATTGGGTAATTAGCTTACAAATTTAATCCCAAATCATGTTGACTTTAGACCGTTTTCTTTTCCGCTTATCCTGGAGGAGCATATAACCAGCTTTTAGAACAGCCATTTTAATGATTCAAGATGTAAACATTTAATATTTAATTGTTTTAATATTTGGGTTATTAATTATTTAATGCTTAAATATTTGAATAGTTAGCATTTAAAATGATTTTGCTTTCCATGTATTGCTTTTAGGCAAATATCCTAGATGACAGGAGGCACTTTTTTGTTTTGTTTTTTTTTTTTTCTTGTCTTTCAGAAAAACCTGAGTGCCCAGTGCATCCAACTGAGTTGGTGTTTGTCCTGGACCAGTCCCGGGATGTCACAGAGCAGGACTTTGAACGGATGAAGGAGATGATGGTCTCCCTAGTTAGGGATGTCAAAGTTAGGGAGGCCAGCTGCCCCGTGGGTGCCCGAGTTGCTATCTTAGCCTACAACTCCCACACCAGGTACCTCATCCGCTTCTCGGATGCCTACAGGAAGGACCAGCTGCTCAGGGAAATTAAAGCTCTCCCTTATGAGAGATCCTCTGACAGCAGGGAGATTGGCAAAGCCATGAGGTTCATCTCCAGGAACGTCTTCAAGAGAACCCTTCCAGGAGCTCATGTGAGAAGAATCGCCACGTTTTTTAGCAATGGTCAGTCGGCCGATGCCCAGACCATTACCACAGCTGCCATGGAGTTCAGTGCCCTGGACATTGTCCCGGTGGTGATTGCATTTCGAAACGTGCCCTCAGTCAAGCGTGCCTTTTCGGTAAGCACCGCATAAAACACTTTTTGTTCACGTACTTCACCGATATTCAGAAACCTCGTAAGAAAATACATAGCTACATTTTCTTGCCTTCAGAACAAGGTCATCCCAGTAAGTGAAATACACGGGTAGGTGCTTCATTGCTATTTACCACGCACTGGATAAGCTATGTGTTCATCTTCCTGTTGAATTCTCACAAGTGCTGTGCAAAGATGAAGTTTGGTCCTTCTCATTTTGTAGATGAAGAGGCTGAGCCTAGACAAGGCCAGCTTCTGGTCCAGCTTCCACAGCTGCAGAGCAGAGTGGTGATGTTAGGGTTTGCTTGTCAGTTTGCTTTGACACAGCTTCCCTAGCTACTTACTGTGTGGCCTCTGCCTCCAAAGATACTAAAATCAGGAGGTTAGTAAACAGATAGGAGTGTCCTTGAGATGGTCACAGTAGTAGTCATTGCTGTGTAGTTTTGAAAAGCTAGCTGATTAGGTGTGAGGGCGCACCCCTGTAGTCCCAGTACTTGGGAGGCAGAAGTGTGAGAACCAGTTCAGGGGCATCCTTACCAACCTGGTGAGTCCAAGACTGGTTTGGGGCTATGTGAGAATGTCTCAAAACTTCATCTGTGGATCTGTGGAAACAGCTCAGTAAAGTGCATTAGGACCTGAGTTCAGGTCCTCAGCACCCATACAAAGGCTAAGCATGAAAGTGCCCAACCCTCGGGATGGCAACCTGGTGCTTACTGGCCAGCCAGACTGAAGGGACAGCCAGACTGAAGGGACAGCCAGACTGAAGGGACAGCCAGACTGAAGGGACAGATGAGTTCTAGGTTCCCTCTCTCTCAAAAATTAAGGTAGTGACTGAGAAAGACATCTGGACAACAACATTTGGCTTCCCCGTGCATGTCACACACATGTACAAATACACAAAAGAATACATCCATGTATCACACAGCCACACAAAAGCAAAGTAAGTAAACAAATAGACTGATTTTTTTAAACTTCAATTATGTAAAAGTCCCCAGTTTATAAAAGAAAAGCCATTCCAACTAAAGCTTCTTAGATTAAGGATTAAACCCAGCCTCCCACAACCCTCTCTGTGCATTCTGAAGAATGAGAACTTTGCAGTGTATTAGAATGCCATTGCTTTTCTTATGTGCAATATTGTGGAGTCCTGTGATGTCGATGAGAGAAAAAAATCATCCAGCCATCTATGGATGCCCACACTTCATCTGCAGCCTTGTTAGCTATACTCTCAGCCACTCTGGTGCATCTTTGCATATAAGAGAAACACAGAAACTTACCATTTTAAATCCCCAGCTCACATTAGGTTTAGGATATATATGTATATATACATACATATATATATATATACACACATATATATGTACACATACATACATACATACACACATACATACATACATACATAAATATTACAGTAACTCCATGCTAAGCAATGGGATCAGTGACCCCTAAAACCACATCTTTCAAACTGTATGAAGAGATTACTTGCTGGGGTGTCAGAAGCCTGCAGGGTGCCAGTGGATTCTTCCTAATGAAGCAGCTCATTAGAACCTGTGAGGAAGATCTGTTTCCTGTTTTCTATCCCTGTGCGGATACATGATTAAATGTGAGCATCCATTATTAGGCATGGTCGTTGCCAAAAATGTGGAAGTTGTTATGCTGTAGACACACAGAACACAAAGCTAGTCAGTGGATGACAACATTCCCTGGACAACCTCCTGCAAAACATCACTCTTAGTTAAGTAAGGACCCGCTGATGCACAGCAGGACATAAAAGCGGCTGGAGGATGGAAGTTCCTTCTCGTAGGGAAGAACAAACCTGGTGCTGAAGCCTTCTGGACCCCACTCCCACCCTAGGTGTCCTTGACACACTCTCCGAGCTCACTGGCTTGGTTTCTAGTCACTCTTCCCAAGAAACCCTCTGCACAGACTATGCGTGATGCAGATGCTTCTGAAGGTGGCAAGAGGAAGCAGAGCATTGTGTTCCACTGCATGAAGTCCCCGTCTGTGTCAATGCAGCTCCTGGGCCCCGTCCTGCCCAGCCTCCATGCCAGTCCCCTTATGACACGTCACTGCTTGCTTTTATTGCTTTCTACTTCCTTGCCTTTCTCTGGAACACCCTACACCTTTCTCCATGGACTTGTGTCCAGAAATATAACCTAAATATTCAGTTCTCACAAGAGCTCCAAGCCTTTGCCTCTAACCTAGAAAGAATATCAAGGCAAAGCAGTTGGCAATTAGAGAGGAAGCTAATGAATAGGTTCCTCCATCTGTCCCATACAAGATAAAAAATGGGCAGAGATTGGGCTAAGTCTTGGGGAGACGCCCTCCCCCTTCATTCCCATTCCCCTCCTTCCTTGGTCCACCAGATAGAATACAGCTCACTGTGTAACTGCAGACAGTTACTTCAAGACCATTGGTTCTCAACCTGTAGGTCAAAACCCCTTTGGGGGTTGAATGACCCTTTCACGGGGGGTCATCTAAGACATTATTTGTTGAAAACCACACTACCCCATGTTTGGGGGCCAAAATGTCGGGGGCCACACTGTCAATGTTGGAACCTGCACTGCCAAAAGCCTTGGGGGCTAAATTGTTAGAGCCCACACTGCCCCAAGCTGCTCCAGTTCACGGGTCAGGGTTCAGCAAGAGAGAGAGGATGGACGTGAAGAATGGAGACCGGACAGAGTGTGATTCAGTCCCATTTATTCTTCAGTCTCTCTTCTTCTTTCCAAGTCCCTAGTTCCAAGTCCCTAGTTCCTAGCACCAAGTCTCAAGTCCTAATTCCAGTTCTAAGTTGCTAGTCTCTTTCCCAGTTCCAAGTTTCCAGCTCCAAGTCTCAAGTTCTCTTTCCAAGTTACCTTCTTCTGTCTGCCTCTCACCTTTTATATGTCTCACTTCTAAGTCAAGCCTTTAAGTCTCACACACCCAAGGGAAGATCCTGGGTATCTAAAACAAGATGTTATCAGAGTGTGCTCAGCTGTTGTAAACAAGTCTCTTGTCAGGGTATATGGCTCAAGATGGCTGCAAGGATGATAGCCACCTTCTGTCGGCTCCCCACAATTATTAAATGGGTATTTACACTATGATTCATAACAGTAGCAAAATTACAGCTATGAAGTAGCAACAAAGATAATTTCATGGTTGAGGGTCATCCCAACATGAGGAACTGTATTAAAAGGGTCGAAGCACTAGGAAGGTTGAGAAACTGCTCTAGACAGTCTTGGAGCCCTCAGGACTCCAATTCTCAACTAAAAGAACAGTTCAGATGCCCTGCCATCATCCAGTAGGCTTTTGTCAGAGAAGTGGTGTAACCCTAAGTAACCAGGACCTCTGTGGTTGTAGCTCTATGGATTAAGTGTGGGAATGAGAGTTGCCAGGGAGAGGGGAGAGCTATTTACTTGAGAGCCTAAGAATGATTCAATGGGAAACAAACCTCCTCTGACTCATCTTAGCCACAGGATAGGAACACTATAATTTTTCTTCACCTGTTTATCACCTCACAGTTGACAGGCAAGTCTGCTAATCTTGGTCAGCTGGCAAATCCTTATCTGCTCTTCATGCTCTCTGAGCTGGTCCTGGCCTGGTCACCAGTCACTCATCACTGTTTAGGTGGGCCAAAGGTGTGGTTCACTTAAAACACTGGAGATGCCTCTAAAAACCACCAACAGTGCAGAGTCACTCCTGCTAGGGCAGAGTCAAGAAAGACCCTGTATCCTCTAGCTCCCTAGATGGGCTACTGATGGTACAGTTGCCATGGAAGGACTGGGATGTTTCAGGAAGGAAAGCTACCTAGGCCTGGACCTGCCGAGTCTGCTTCTGTAATACCTAGTTCACAAGGGAATGTTAAAACAGTGTCACAGCCAATTTTGGTTGTCAATTTGCCTGCATTATAAAGAGCAGCCCTTGGTTTCCTGGTTCCCTGGGACTTAGGGTGAGGTGCAGGAGCAGGGGGGTGGGGAGGGACAGGATCTCATTCTATTCCCTAACTGACTTGAGCATAGGCAGTCTCTCTTGACCAGTGTTAACATTTCTCTGAGCTTCAACTGTTCTATATGAAGAATAAGGATGGGGAATTCCCCCAGTTGGCTGGGTGATATGGATAGGAAATGCTTTATGCTCTCTGCTGACACATGTCACCCACTGTGTGCCACTGACTGGCTCACAGTGGTGAGCTCTGGACCTTCTATACAGTAACAGAATTCCCTTTTGATAACTAAAGAAAGAGTCAAGAGTTAAAGCTAGCTGGGCCACCTCCCAGCAGCCTTGTGTGGTTGCCCTCCCCTGACCTCAGCTCTCAAATAGTGCTGGAAGGTTCCTACATCCCAACCGCTAAGCAGTTCTTTCCCTTGCTTCTGCTTCTTCCAGATTGATGACACTGGCACGTTCCAAGTCATTGTGGTTCCTTCCGGGTCTGACGAAGTGCCAGCATTAGAGAGACTCCAGCGGTGCACTTTCTGCTATGGTGAGACCCGTGGGGAGAAGTGAATTTGATCAGGCCTGCTCAGCATGTTGAGTCACCATTGGCAGGAGAAGCTGGAACTTAGCCATGGGGATATGCATGGCCCAGGGCAGGCCTCACTGGGGCTGGGACACACACTGGATCTTCCACACATGGAGCCTCTTGGCTCAGCCTGCAGGGCCTTTCCAATGTACCCCAGCAGGAAGGTTATACCCCTGGCCCCTCTACTTTAGTGCAGCTTCCAGGAAACAATAATAATTGAAAAAACAAAACAACAAAAACCTTAGCCTGTCTCCTTGCCAAGTTTTTCATGCTCTAAAGTATTTTATATGTGTTTTCTAAATCTTGAATGTACACACACACACACACACACACACACACACACACACACACACTCACACACCCTTAGCCTCAGAGCAGCCTGACACCTTCCTTCCTGGTTGGCAACTGTTTTTCAGTGCAGTAGGAGTGGAAGACAGAAACTCATGCATCCTCATGCAGGGGTCTTCATAGACTCCCAAGAGTTAGGCAACAAAAAGACTTGCAGTATTGATTGCGGTGCACAGTCTGTTGGTCTAGCTGGAAACAGTCTATCTCCTCTTCCCTCTGATGTCCCATAATGAAGTGGGAACCACTGGGGTTACAGGTGGTCACAATAGCAGGCAGTTACCACATTTCTGCTATAGTCTGTGCACTCCTCTAACTATGCTGCCTGATGCCAACTATTGTGGTGACAGTTCAGACATAAGCTGTTGGGCTTCTTATGCTCTAAGCATGGTTTTAATTGGTTTACATCAATCGTGTCGGTCTAGGCTTATAACCACAGTGGAATGTTTGAACTATTATTAGTAACATTGTACAGTTGAGGGAGATCAAATTGAGAGAGATGTGATTGTTTTCCTCAGGGCCCCACAACCAGATCAAACCCAGGAAAGCTGGCTCCGAAGTGCCCTTAATTTTTGCTGAATGAGAGACTCATTCTGTTCCCTGAAACTCTCCATTTAGACCTGGAGAAAGACAGTAGGCTACCTTCTCTATGTGCATCAGTGAGATGCTGGGGTTTGCTGTATAGATGACCTCACCTGGAGAGAGTGATTCTGAGAAGGGGGGCAGACAGTTCCCAGATTCCTTTTCTGTCCCCCTCTACAGCCCTGAATTTAAGCTTTCTGCTCACACCCTCCCATCCTGTGAATTGTACTGGGAAGTTTTGAATCCTGGCGCTCTCACTCTCATAAACCGGTGAAGTGCTACGATCCATCCTATACGCCCTTAGTCACACCCCTGGACACGTCAGCTCCAACAGTGTGCTGATGTGTTACACAGTCGGTAACTGCACATATGTGACTGCAGAAAGACTTTTGGCTCTGCGCCTTGGCTTAAACCCTTGTTTTGTCTCATAGGCATATAATGGAAGATATTTTGGCTGTAATTTCCTGCAATTAAAAACCCCACAAAACAGAGCAAATGGGCAGCCTGCTGTCCGTGATTTAAGAAACGGCTCTCCACACAGGTGACCATTCCGTCATCTGACCATTATTCATGGTCATAAAATTCCACTAAACTTAAGGGACTTCGACAGAGCTGTCTTTATTGAGTCCATGAACAAACATGGAGATAGAATGTTCGCTATTCCCACAGGACTCGCATGCTAGCCGTTAGATTTTTCACTTAGTAGTTGGTATTTATGGTCCATGCTGAGATCTAAATTCTATCTGTATGCTTGTTGCTCCATTTCTAACTTCCCCTTTGGTTTCTAAGGAACCCATTCTTACCCTCAGTCACCTCACTTACTAACAAACTAGACAGACCTTCAGCATCTGGGTCAGCCTGATTCCCAGTTAGTTACAATTAGTTTTATAGAGAAACTGTGCGCCGAGCTGTGGGTTGTTCAGAGGAAACGTCATGTTTGTTTTGTGGTAAGACCAGAACCTGGCATCTAAGCTCTCAGGCTAAGAGACCACCCTGTACCTCAAGTGTCCTTATCTCTAACAATAAGATACTGCAAGCTAGCTCAGTGGGTAAAGGGGCTCGGCCCCAAACATGACGACTTGAGTTCAATCCCCAGGACACATACGGACAGGAGGAAACTGACTCTTGAAAGATCTCCTCTGCCTCTACACACATGCTAAGCTACATGTACCCATGTGTATGCACAAATAAGTAAATGTTAAAAACACCACTGACTTCATATACAGAAACTTCTAGAAATATAGTGCATCCATTGTGAGTGACTTACTCCCCTGCTTCAGTGGGTTCCATGAAAATAGATTAAGTGAATTCTAGAATCCTCCCATTTCCAATTTATCATATTCCCCATTCATTCACTGTGGTCACATTCAATAAAATCCATTCTGTTTTTTCTCGCTATGCATGTATAATGAGAGAGGCATATTTATAAAAATGACTTCACTTTATGGAAGTGCATTTTTTTTATAAGGGGGATGAAGTTGTGAGCTCTTATTTAAATTGAAATAAAAGATGCATTGCCTTTTAAAGCTTAATTTTTAAAGCAGATGAGTTTTTCACAGCTAGTGGAGTGATTAAGGCCCTTGGTTTAGCCTGCATACAGTCAACACTAGAAGTGTGTTCTCTTATAGTATGTTCTTACATCAGGGAATGAATTGTTCACTTCAAACTTTATAAACACAACAGTTAAGATTAAACTTCCATTGAACACAACTTAAGAACTGGTAGCATGGAATAGAGTCAAGGACTCATGGGTGGGTATCAGATCTGGACATCCTGGTGGTAAACTCCTGACGCCAAAGATGTAACTATTTATTGAGTAAAGTCTAGGTGGTTCCTCCATGCTAAAATAGCTGAGGTAGAATCTTCCCAATCTTTGTCTCTATCTGCCTAGTAACTCTAAGTGACTTGGTTTGCAGACCTATGCAAGCCAGATGCTTCTTGCGACCAAGCCAAACCACCCCCCATTCAGTCCTACCTGGATGCTGCATTCCTGCTAGATGGCTCTCGGCACATGGGAAGTGCAGAATTTGAAGACATGAGAGACTTCCTGGAGGCACTGCTAGATCACTTTGAAATCACTTCAGAGCCAGAGACATCTGTCACTGGAGACAGGGTGGCCCTACTGAGCCATGCTCCCCTCGGCTTCCTACCCAACACCCAGAGGAGTCCGGTTAGAAGTGAGTTCAACCTAACCACCTATAGCAGTAAGCGCCTCATGAAGAGACACGTGGGGCAAGCAGTCCAGCAGCTGAATGGAGATGCTTTCCTCGGTCACGCCCTCAGGTGGGCACTGGACAATGTCTTTTTAAACACACCCAATTTGAGAAGAAACAAAGTCATATTTGTGATATCTGCTGGGGAAACCAGCCTCCTGGATGCGGAGACCTTAAAAAAAGAGTCTCTACGAGCCAAATGTCATGGGTACGCTCTCTTTGTGTTTTCCTTGGGCCCTGACTGGAATGACAAAGAACTGGAAGACCTGCCCAGCCACCCTGTAGACCAGCACTTGATCCAGCTTGGCCGAATTCATAAACCTGACCACGGATACAGTGTAAAGTTTGTGAAGTCCTTCATAAGCTCCATCAGGCGTAAGTCATAAAACTGTTCCTATGTAGCATAAGAGCCTGTTCCCTAGAAGGGCGATGTGCTGGCATGCGTTCTTGGACACCTCTTGTTTGTCTTCAAGGGCATTGCACGGTCAGAGAGGAAAATATGTAATAATGGATGGTAGAAGGGAGGACACTCTGGTTCCTAAGCATTTAATTTTCTGGCTCATTTTTTTAGTGCCTCTGGTTCCTATGGAGAAGCAATCATAACAAGCAGCTGTCCACACATCTGTCTGCACGGAGAGGAGTAGTCTGGGGGTGTGAAATACAGCCTGGACGCGGGCTCCCTATCATGTAATAGCAAGCTGCCTTTTGGTGAGAGGTTTCTGCAGTTAATACACAGAAATAGAGAAGCCTGAGAAAACCAGAAACAACAGTCCTTGGCTTTGCTTTGACAAGTTCTGAAGTCTGAGCTGGGAGTGTTAGGAGATACCGTTTTATCGGTCAGAATGAAAGGCATGGCTTGGCATAACTTTCTCTCAGCTTCATGACCTCGTAGGATGGAGAATAACTGGGGCTTGTAAGGAAACAAACACGAGCTGTTATTCTTGGCTGGGTGTCCTGAGAAATCTGCAGTCCATTTTGGATGCAACAGGATGGCCGAGGAGCCATGCCCAGATATGAGGCATGGCGGGGCAGTGGGTAACTGTATCTCTTTTTAGTGCTGACTCTTGTCCGAGCAAGTGCCTGCCTGGCTAGTTCCTAAAACTGTCATTGTACTGAAGAGTGAGGTGGGCTGAGGCTGCAGATGTGCTGAGCAGTCTAGAGAGACTGCTGATGGGGCAGATGTCAAATCCTACTCAGTGTGAGAGTAGGACCAGCACAGACTACCAGCTGGGGCTGGTTAGACACACAGGGTTCAGGCCCAGCCCAGATGTTCTGAATCAGAATGTGCACCTCACCAGAGCTCCCAGGAAACACACACACAAGGTTTTGGAAACACGGGTAAGGGAGTAGTAAGCCTCTCCTCTCCCCCAGAGTGAGATTTATTTCCATAGATTCTGGAACAGAAACCCCAAAGAGGAGCAGGGCAAGGGGTCACCCTGAAGAAAGCCTTTCACAGGGGTTGAACCAAAGACCACTTGGTAAGCCTCCGGTAAACTCGAAAAGAAGCATGCTTGATGGCCCACAAGGCTGAGGGCAAGACTTGCCCTGAGATTCCCTTCCTGGTAGCCCAGGATTCTTCCTCCTGTTTCATGCCGGGGTATCCAGTCACATGATCAAATGAGGCAGCCCCTCCCTCTTAGGAAAAAAAGCAGAACTCTTTTAAGCAAAGAGCAGATAGGATTCAAAGGCCATATGGTAGAGCGTCCTACCCTTTTTGTAACAGCAGTTTTGAAGACATGCCCCATTGCAACCCAGGAAATGCCTGTTAGTAGGAAGAACCTGCTTAACCAGCAAGAGCCACCCCGCTCTGTGTGTGTGTGTGTGTGTGTGTGTGTGTGTGTGTGCGTGTGCGTGTGCGTGTGTGTGTGTATACACACATGTACATGTATGTGTACATGCACACACATGAGCCAGAGGATGGCCTCAGGCATCAGGAATGCCTCAGGCAATGTCCTTTTGAGACAGAGTTTTTCAGTGATGCAGAACTTGTCAAGCAGGCAAGGCTGACTGGCCAGTAAAGCCCAGCATCACCAGTAAATCCTATCTGTTTGTCACCTCCCCAGTGCCAGTACATGACATCAGGCCTGGCTTTCCCAGAAAGGCATTTGTTTAACAAATCTTTTTGATTTCATGCTTTCAGGCATATGTAACACATTTTAAAATTTTCTCCGTTAGAAAAAAAAGCTTTGCATTTTCAAATGGATTAAAGCATGCTTTAGCGTTATGAAAAATTAATACTCTTCCAAATGAAGTGAGACGGTGAATTGAACCCAAAGGCATGAAGTCTGTTGCTAACATAAAGGCCATAAAGGGAATACCCTGTTCCCTTTGCATTTTCATACACCACAAAAACAAATAAAAAAAACCACTCTAATGAGTTCCTATCAAAGGCAAGAGCGTTATTAGGACTGCCTGCCTTGTGTTATGTTTTGTAATGGCTGACGATGCTAGGACCTACAGGCATTTTAACGAAAAGTTGTTTGAATTCACTAACAGATTCACTAGAGACTTCTTTTCCAAACTTAGTTTGGGGGTTTCTCTGAGACATTTCTCATGCCCTGTGACCATTTTTTTGATGGACATTGGGAACTGATGTGATACTGTACAGAATAGACATACTAACTAAAGTGAGAGCTTTACCCGAGACTTTTCTCTTTCTAGATGGGATAAACAAGTATCCACCAGTCAACTTCAAAGCCCAGTGCAACAGACTCCGCTCTACGGATCTGAAGCCGCCCCCACGCCAATTTCGAAGGTATGTTCCATGTGCTGGATGTGACTTTTTAGGTAGATGTGTAACCTTTATTCTTCATTTCCTCCTCCTCCTCTATCTCTCCCCCTCAGCCATTTTAGCTAGACAGAAACCTGTTACAGTATATTAAAATGTGAACTGAGGGAACTCGAAAATGACTGCGTAGATCTGGAAATAACCAGATAGAGGGTTTCTCCCTCTTTTAAATGAAAAGTTCAATTGTTGAAACAAAAACACCCAGTGGGACACCTCACTGGGACCAAGCATGCCCAGTGGCCAGAACTTGTTTTTAAATAGCATTGTGTGCTCAAAGGAACTGGGGGTTCTTGATGCCTAAGACACACCCAGGGTCTGGTGAGGAAAGACCAACCCCAGCCCAAGACAATGGAGATGCTCCAGAAAGCAGAAACATTGTTAAAAATAAAACAAAGCCACCTGCCAGTGTGATGTCTACAGGGTGAGATGGTCTGACCTCCATAGGCCTGGTCTTGAATAGCAAGTCCGGAAAGAAGGCAATGAATAGAAAGCACAGAGTGATTTCTTTAATGTCTTTATCGCTGTATGTACGGTATGCACAGGAGCATAGGCACCTGGGAGGTCAGAGTACAGCTTCGGGGAGTTGGGTCTCTGGCGTGCATTGTGGAATCCAGGAGCCTACCTCATGTTATCAGGTGTGCACAGATGGTGCCGAATGGCTCCTGAGGTGAGGGTAGTATGTGCATTCTGTGCAGTCTGAGGTGACAGAGTGGGACACATAGTCATCACCTGTGTGAAGTTCTTGCCAGAAATGCTTGACTGGAGGTTAATGAGGAGATCACTGGCCAACCCTGGGGATGTGGAACTGTTAGACTGTAGGGCTTAGGTCATGACTGAGGGGATAGGGATGAGAGTTGTGGGGTGAGAGAACTAGAGACGGGGAAGCCAAACCGGACTTCTCTAAACTTTTATTGGATCCTAGAGCAGGAAAAAAGGGCTTATAATATAACCATGATTTGGAAACATCTCGGGAAATTTGAGTATGGACAAAACATTGAAGAGATTGAACAGCATGGGCTTCCTGGTGTGTAGAAGAGAATATCTTTAAGAGAAGTTTGATAAGGAATATAAGGATAGCATGTAAGATGGTTGCAACCAAGGTATAGATGACTTTCTCTTTCTGTGTGTGACATGCATGAGTGTGTACACATGTACATACAGGTAGAAGCCTGAGGTCAAGTGTCTTCCTTGATCAATCTCCTCATGTATGTGGCAGCATGATGTTCTAGCAAGTCTGGCTGGCAGGCTTGCTTCAGGGATACTGTCTTCACCTCCGGCCACGCTGGACTTACAGGACTGTAGAACCTAGCTTAATGGGTTCTGGGGATCCGATTCCAGTCCTTAAGTTGTGTGGCCAGCTCTCGGCCCACTGAGCCATCAGGTAGCTAGGAGCACTTTAGTGACTGTACTAACACCCAGCTGAGGGCCACGACCAAGCACCATTGCCTGGCTCATGCTTAGACAGATACCATTAACATCAGGGAGGCTTGCTATGCCTCCCTTGGAGCGCGTGCACTCTGTGTGGTCGTCCAGGCTGGGCGGGCATTCCCGGGGCGGCCGGGTGCTACGGATCCATCCTCAGAAGCTCCTGCCTGGAGGCTCTGGTTCCCCCTCAGGTCCTGAACCAAACAGGGGAACTGTCCAGCAGCAAATGTTTCTGAAGTCCAGCCTAAAGCAGCCGTGAAGCTAGTCCAAGAGGAGTAGGGCGCCCCCTGCCGCAAGTGCCTGGCACTGCTTAGATGTGACTGGTTGAGGCAGGTGTGGCAGCTTCAAGGAACTCTGGAGGGCTGTGCACCTAGGCTTAGCTCACTGTAGCTCCTGTTAGTTTTGAATATGGATTTTCTAAATGATGGAAAAATGACCTCTGTTCACCTGAAATCTACCTACTGCTCGCTGCCTTCCCAGACCCACATTCCAGTTACTGAGCATCTTCTGGCTCCTCTGGCCTCCCTATCCCATCCCTCATAGGAGGCTTGTGGTCAGGCACTGTGAATTGGGATACCTATCTTTACCTTTGCTCATCTCCACCCAGTTGTCCTAGCAGGAAGGTGATAGTATTCTGAGGTACTGAATCCAGTGACTAACTGACAAAAGGGGCCCCACTTCTGGGAATCTGTCTAGAAGATGGCAGGACAAGCCATAGGATGGGGTCACCAGAAGATACTGTCTCCACACCAGAGCCCAACATCAAAGACAAACAAAACACTGTCATGGCCAGGGAGGGAGGAACAGCCACGAAAGAAGAAAATGCCTTTCTCCTGCCTTCTGATGTAGAGGCTTAAGTGCTCAGCCTACCGGGCTTCACAAATCTGCAGCCAGCTCCGACTGCAAAGTCAGGTGTCGCTGCCAACCTACACACTCAAGAGGCAATTTTAGAAACTGCTTTGTTTGAAGAGCAGGATTGAGTGGGAAGACAGAATCCTCACGCGTTTAAACAGGGAATCTCTCCTTCTTCACGCTGCCCCCAACACAGAGGAGGCCTAGCTTCTCCTGTGAGTCTGAAGTGGCCAAGTGGCTGGGGCATCGAGGAATTGAGATGTGAAATCTATACCACTGTCTGTGAACTCCCTGATGGTGTAATCACCCGGGACTCTCCAGGCCGTCTCTAAGTAACCGAAGATGATGATGAGAGCAGTCACAGCTGCTTTTGAAGCTCCCCTCCTGGGCCTTTCAAGAGAGGAGAGGCAGAGAAGAACATAGGATTGGAGAGACTGCTGACTAGGCACAGGGGCTGGCCAGAGAGATGAGATGTATCCCGAGAATGCCATGCACTGGAATTATGCTGTGAATTCAAGGAAACATGGAGAAGCTTGTCTATAGCAGAAAGGTGTGGAATCTCACCACAGGCAACCGAGAAGACAGATGGCCAGAGGGAGAGACCATAGGACAGCTTTGTGTAAGCACTCAGCTCTGCTCCAAGGTAGTAAAAGGCACAAAGCCACCTACATACTGTGCCAGACTCCGAAGCAGAGATAGGCAGAGCCTAAACTGGTGGATGGTAAAACTGGACAGCCATCCCTGCCACATGAACGACACATCTGCTGCACATTTGCTTTCCAAAGTACATTTTCTGGATGCACGATATATGTATATGTATAGTTATATGTATATGTATACACACACATACATACACACATACACACACATTGCTTATCTGTATCATTCACCCCACTGCCTCAGTCAGTAAGCATAGCATGGCTGCTTCCCGATTATCTACACAGATAGAGGAATCTGTGACCACAAGGAATGGAAATCTACAGTCAGTATCCGTCCATCCCTGTTTTATCTAGAACATGCCACATCTTGCTTTCTATACGCTTCACTAGAGCTAGGCTCAAGTTGAAAATTTGAATTATTTTATCCTCATTTCTGCCCTGAAAGCCTGTTGTTGGAGTTACCAACCAGCAAAGTATTCTCCCAAACAAGACGACACAGAAGAAGAAAATATTCGGTAGTCAAGTGATCCTTACTAAGATCCTTATTAAATGCTTTATCAAATACAAATGCCCATCTGTAACAGTAGAAAGAATAAACCTCAAAGATAAGCCATGGGCCCAGCACAGAAAGCACATGCTTCGTAAACATTGAGGACCTGAATTTGGATCCCCAGACCCCACATAAGAAGCAGGTACGAGGACACCTGGAGCTCACACCACTTACTACCAGCCAGCTGTCTCAAACGAAGGGTGAAGGTCCCTGAGGACCTATACCAGGTGGTGTCCTCTGCCCTCCACACGTGCACCCATGGGCATGCACACACACAGGAACACACATATAACCCTACCCCTAAAACAAAACAACACAAAGAAAGGCTTTTAACATGTTTCACCCTTTGTGGAAAGGGTGCCAGGGTTGGGATTAGAAGTAGTTGCCAATCTAATGATTTTTTAAAAAAGACTTATTTTTAATACTTATATATAAAATCTCCATCATGGGTGTGTGCACACGATGGGTGGCTTTAGAGGCCAAAGGTGTCAGATACCCTGGAGCTGGGGTAAGGTGGGTGAGCTGCCCTACACAGGCTCTGGGAACCAAATTCTGCCACCTCTCCAGCTGTTTGTCCTTACACCTAAGGGATGTGACATAATCAAAGGAAGGAGGGGAAAAGGGCGGGGAAGACACACAGGCGAGCTAGCCAAGCGTGAGAACAGTGCATTTAGACTCAAAAGAAATCCTCTGCACAGAGTCCGGCTCCTTTACAGAAGTGGCCACTGGATGGTGAGTTGCCCATGGCCCAGCCGATGGCTGCACACTGTGTGCATGTGGGGAGCACTAATTGAACCCAGGGTTATTAATGACAAAAGAAGGACATGAAGTAGGGGAGACAATGGGATGATGGGCACTTGAAACAAGAGGGTTGAGGTGGGCAAACATGACAAAAAGCATTATATAAATGTAAGAAATTAAGAGTTTAGAGAATTTTGTAATGAGTACTGCATCTTCATCACTTCACAGCTCCAACTCCCTCCACATCCCCTCCATGATTTATTGTTACACAACATCTGTGTATGTGTTATGTATATATGCACATGCATGTCTATACAACCTCTGGGTCTATTTAGCATTGCCCATATGTACATGTATCCAGGGCAGGCCACTTAGGACTGGACAATCTATGCAGGAGCTTGTCCCCAGAGGAAGCTGTTTCTCCCTCTCAGAAGCCATCTGTAGCTCTTCATCTAAGAATGGGAGCCTGTGATTTTTGCCCATCCCTGTTGGTATTCAACTGGTGGTGTCATCATGTTGGACTGGTTCATGCAAGCATGCTGTTGAGCGTTCATGGGTGTGTTTTCCCTGTCGTGATTAGGGGGACATCCTGACATCTCCTGTTTCATCCCATGAAAAAGTAGGCATCCTGGTCCTCTGGTCCTTAACATCTTTCCACCCTCTTTCACAGTGTTCCCTGAGAGGTATAGGGTTACATTGCAGATCTGTTCGTTGGGGTTGGGTACCCCAAAGACACGTATTGTTTGTACTTTGAACAGGTCTCTGTTGCGAAAGGGAGCGTCTTTGGTGAGACTTGAGAAATAGACCTATCTATGGGTATAAAGACAGGTACTTAGAAGAATTAGGAAGTGTATTCATTAGGAAAATGGCAGCACAAGGCTCTCTAGAGTGTACAACCTCTCCAGCCATGGGTAGTTGGCCAGGTTTACAGTAATAGGTGTGGATTCTCTCCCATTGAGCAGGCTTTACGGTCCAATAGTGAGCTGTTGGTTGTCCAACAAAAGGGGCCACTATTGCACCCTGGGGACATCTTGCTGGTCAGGTCATTGTGGTGTATAGGCTTGACACTGGGTAGGACCACTGACTGTTCCTCTCCCTTGGCAGCTTGCAAACCCCTTTTAATACTGAAAGCTGCTCTTCAGGCAAGCAGCTTCTAGATCAGGCCCAGTCAAATTCCCCTAAGTGCCCCTGTCCAAGGTGTCTTCAGCAATAGGCTCTTACCTTCAGGTTCTCAAAGGCAACCAAGAGCAAGGGCAGCAGCCCACACTGCTGTGGAAGCTTGTATTCTCCCGACCAACAACTTGAAGGAGAGGTTTCCTAGGCCTGGCACTGCAGGTTTTGCTAGATGAGGGGATGGCTCTTGGGGGCAGGCAGCATCATCACCTCATGTAGTGTACCCTTAAAAATAAATATACACACATACCTGTATATGTACACACACATACATGTATATGTACACACACAGATATATGTAGGTACACATGTATATATATATGCACATGCATACCTTTATTTTTTAAATACACTCATGAAATGTTTCTATATGGCATTTTCAAAATTCTTTATACTGTTATCTCTCCTTCCTCTCTTCCCCCTGTATCATCACTATGATAAGCCAATATAAATCTCTACTTCAATAATTTTTAAATTTACCCTGGAGGGGTGGGATGATGAAGTGGGTATAATGGTTTAGGAAGAAAGGTTACCATGGAGCCAGTTGGGCTGGAAGGGCTTGGCTTCATGTGCTGTTCTCTTTTGCTGTGCAGCTTTGTTCCGGGACCACAGAAAGCTATCCTCAAAGACCACGCACCAGAGGCAGCAAAGCTCTTTCAAGATAAAAAACGCCTTTCAAGTATCCTGAGAGGCGGCAGAGCTGCTATTTCAAGTCTTTCCAGAAGCACACACTATACCTTTAAACAGGGGAAAGAAGCAATGAAAGCTACTTCCAAACTCAGTAAACGAAGTGACTGAACAAGTTAGCCATGGCTAGACTCTTGACTTAGCACCAGATCCACCCCTGAACTCAGAGCTCTTAACTGGGCTGTTCACCAGCATCCAACGACTACTCTGGAGGGAAGAACAAGCCAGTGGCTGTAGTTGGTCAGGTACCTTGACCCCCTACACTTGCGATTAAAATCTGTCTTGTATGTTTACTTGACAACTCCAGATAATTTCAGCATAATGATATAACCATGAAGAGATGGAAGAAAACACACACACACGTTTTGAAAGTTGGAGCCATAAATTTGAAGTTGATTTTATGCATGTGGGCATGGGCCAATGTAAACTCTTAATTGCAACTGCTCTGTCTTCCATGTGCAAAAGCTGCCCTTTTAATGTGCTATGATTTAATGTTCATCTGTTTAATCAGAGGGCTTCGATGTTGTGGAGTTAGCTAACATTTACCCTAGAAATGGATGCTGGTTTTATGACATGGTTTTGGCAATCTGACCTTCAGGACAGCACTGTCTGGGTAGACTGGCTGGCCTGGGATGGCCTGTGCTGGAAGGATGCCTCTGGCCTTCTGAAGTTGTTTGCCTGGTCTGTTTTCCTAAACTCAGTGGGAGACTCGACTGATTCCCCGGAAATCCCAGTCAGGCTTATGGACTGGGTTTCTATATAGAACTTCCTGCTAAGCTGTGTCAGTGGATTTCTGGTCTTTTTTCCTAGCTTTGCTCATTTATTAGTTTTTACTAATCCATATGTTCCTTAGACAAGACAAGAAGAGTAACAACGCATACTGTCATGAGTTACACTGAGTCCTTTTACCGCCCTGGGCAGCAAGCATCGGGCTACAGTGAGCAGCACGAAGCAGGACTGATGGAGCTCGGAATGAAACTGAAGTAAGCTTTGTGGTGTTAAGAAAAATCCCAAAATCTGGGTTGAGTCTCAGAGCCCAGCCCCTCAAGCATTCTATGGTGGCTTTGTCTCCCCATCCCCATCCATTTCTTTCTTCTTAGGGTAGGGGCATTTTCAACACTAAACATCAAAGTGGCACTGTGTTTGAGGCCTACCACCCGGATCTTACCTCAGTTTACAGCTCACTCCCAGTTACCAATGGCACAGTCAGACAAAACGCCAATGTCTTTGAAAAGGAAAGGGAGCTGTGTGTGGGAAGCAGGTTACTGGCACTGCAGGCATTCAGATCTTCTTTTCTGTATCCCTGTTCAGGAAATCTGGGTGGATGAGCCATGTGCAGTAAATTTTTTAACCCTTTGTGCTGCTGTTCCTGGGGCAATTGCATGAAGACACCTCCTGAGCCTTGTGAGAAGCAGGGAAGCCAGGAGTAACAGTTAGTTCATACTCAGGTGTACATCAGCTTCATGTATCCTAAAGGTGCTTAGAGGCTCAGGAACATTGTATGTCTCAGTACAAGAAACTGCTGGGCAATATTTAAGAGGTATTTGTAACAGCAGGGACTTTTCTAATTAACTTTGGTTGAGCACACACACTTTTCTACTTATTGTTGGGAATACTTTGAAAATGTATTTTTTTTTTTCCTGTGTTGTTAAGTATAGTACCTTTTGTAAAAATCGCTTGGTGATTAAAATTATTTTAGCATCTTGGGTCATATTTTTAATCCTTAACAGGTTAAGGATCTGAAGAATGCTGCAAATAGTACATTTTTTAAAAATGGTTCCTGGCTGAAGGTGGTGGCGCACACCTTTAATCCCAGCACTCAGAAGGCAGAGGCAGACCGATCTCCGATCGGAGTTCCAGGCCAGCCTGGTCTACAGAGTGAGTTCCAGGAGAGCCAGGGCTGCAGAGAGAAACCCTGTCTCAAAGAATCAAAAGCTAAAAGTTCTTAGTGCCAAAGCTGGGCCAGCAGTTAAGAACTTGCTCCTTCAGAGAGCTGAAGTTTAGCTGAGTGGCTCGCAGCTGCCTGTAACTCCAGCTCCAGGGGATCAAATGCCCTTTTCTGTCCCACCCACCCAGGGCACTGCACACACATGTGCAGACATACACATAAAAAGTAAGAACTTAAAACACCAAATTCCTAAGTTTATGACTTCTGACTCCAAAATAGTAGAAACTGGAAAAAGCTAAGCCGAGTCTAAGTTTAGTAACGTATGTTCATGGTAAGTACCACAGTGAGCGTAACTGGAGCATCTTGTCTTTAAACTGCATTATAACTGACCCAGGTGCTATGGCTCCCATTACCTCTACACTAAGCCGTCAGACTGTAACTGCACCAATAACCTGCTTTCAAAGAGGGTCATCTGTGGGACAGGAGAGAGCAATGGGCGGTAAATGCAGAACAAAACCAGTTGTCTGTCAAACGTCCCTTTATCTTCAGCACTCTGAGGTGCATGGCTAATCCAACAGCGCCATGCCCAAGGCCCGTTCTCCATGGACAACTCCCCAGCTCCTGCGGCTCTCTGAATGAACTTAGCATAGAAGCTGTGCAATCAGGCAGTGGTCATGCCAGGCTTCCAAAATCTCCATGGTCGAGTGAGAGCCAACACTGCCAACCTTGACCTTTCTGTGACAAGCAACTCCTCACACTTCTGCAGTTTAAGCCATCCAGCCCCTGGGTTGAGCCTGGACTGAGCATGTAAACGGTCAGGAAGCAGCTGGAGACTATACTAGAGCGATGAAAATGTGCCACGTACTTAACAAGCAGTGTTCCTCAGCTTTGGGTTATCTTGTCGGCTAGGTTTATCTCCAGGTAACAAATTTCAAAGTAGAATTCTGAACAACCATAAACCCTTTTCTCAGAGAAGAGAATGAAATGTGAAGAAAATCAATCTGCATAAAAATAGAAATCTGTTAGCTGGAAAAGTTTTGTCTTACCGGAAAAGCAACTGAGGGCTTTACAAAGCTTGAAATGTTTACCTGGAGCCTTTTTTTTCCTAGCATTTAGTAAATAATCGCCATTGGAAAATGCAAGTTGATGGGAATTTTGGGCAGATCCTGTAATAATGATGCCCAGGCAGAGCCACATTGCTCATGAGCTGATACAGAAGTAACCAATTGTACATCAGTAGGCAGTGAACAGCAGGGACAAAAGTGTACAAGTGTAGGAGCAGAGTCCCATGAGTCCTCTCTGTTGCCTAGCAACAGCCCATGTCAGAGTTCATCCCCTACCTGTTTACTACCTAAAATACTTCCCAAAACAAACCCCAACTCTCAGGATGCTTGAATAGAGTTTACTTGCAGTTTGAATAGCATTTATAATAACAAAAGTGTTTACATAACGGCTTACAATCATTTCCATACAAAATAAACTGGCGTCACATCATCTTCCCTTTTTACACTTCTCGCCCGTTCTGTTCCATACGCAGCAAGCACTCCCAGGCTGTGCTAGCTGGCCAACTCTACAGAGTGTACACAAAGAAAGTCACCACGCCCACATCCTGACCCACTGTGGCTGGGATTTGTTTAGCCATGAAACAGGAATACAGACACTTCAAAAACCATGTTTCCTCTCTAGAAATCCTTTTTGTCTTGAATTATGGTACATTTCTTAATTTTACAGCATTTTATACAAGCTGGCAGGATTTATTTCCACACCTTCACAATCCCATCTCTAGAAGCAGTCACAATGAAGCCCTGAGTGGTCTGGAAGGTGGCAATGTCTGTGATGA